>NC_056749.1:700018372-700365872 GCF_019279795.1 Protopterus annectens
TAATTTCAACTTTCTGTGTGTGAGAAAAGAAACTGAGAGATATGGGCCAGTAACTCTGCCAGTTTTAATAAAGTCAATTACTGGCTAATAAGTACACTGCCTGGATGCCAGCAAAGTAGAAACATAGACAGCCTAAAAGAAGATAAACTAGAAAAGGTGAAGAGAAAACACTGACTGGGAAGGATCCTGCAGCTGTTCACAAAAAGCAGTTCAAATTTCAGCTTTGGTACAAGAGATGGCTTCCAGTAATTTAGAAAAAAAGTAAAGTAAATGTACTTAGAGGTGATAAACTAAATAAAACAATGGAGGAGTATACCAACTCAAATAATAAATGGGTGGAAAAATAAATGCTTTAAGTAGCTATTCAGATGAACTGAGAAAACTGCAAAAATCTAAGGTCAAATGAAAAAAAGACTGCCTGGGACTTTTCCAAGATGGCTGCACACTGAGGAAAAGCTTTACTTCAGCTCTCCCAGTATGAAAAAAGAAAATGAAACACAAGTGCCAGGAACTCTTGTCACTTTTAGTAAATTCAGTTACTGGCTAGTAAGTACACTGCCTGGATGACAGCAAAGAAGATGAAACAAAGAGAGCCTAAAAGAAAATCAACTAGAAAAGATGAAGAGAAAACACTGACTGGGAAAAACCCTACAGCTGTTCAGCAAAAGGCAAATCTAAAATTGATTAGATTTCAATCTGTGTAGTTTTGTGGAGGGGAGGCAAACCTTTGACAACATTAATAGAACAATGATATTCCAGAGGGAAGCAGGGAATAAGAAAACACTGCTCTTGTTGATATATCTTGATGCAGAGAAAGCATTTGATAAAGTAAACTGGGATTTTATGAGTAGGGCAATGGAAGCATTTGCATACCCTGACATAATAATAAGGTTAATTAAGAAGCTATATGAGGGATTGGAGGCAAAAATTAAAGGAGGAGGATCCCTCTCTGACAAGTTGTGTCTAAACAGAAGAAACAGTCAGGGGTGTCCTCTTTCTCCTTTGTTATTTGCATTATATTTAGAGCCACTGGCAAAGAAAATGACAGACTCTATATTTTAGTAATATAATTGATATGGTAATCAAGAAAAGCTGGCTTTATTTGGAGACATTATTTTGTTCCTGATAAAACCAGAAAAGGACATCTCAGTGTTGGGGAACATCTTGAGATAGTTTCAAGTCTTTTGGGGTTATAAAATGAATGAAGATAAAACAACAGCTATAACTGTAAAATATGTACACACACATGAATTGGTCCAGCAATATCCACATTTATGAGGACAAGATAAAATTAAGTATTTGGGAGTATGGATTAAAAAGGATTCTGTTATGGCAGTTAAGGATATGTGGGAAGAGACTAAGCAAAAGATAATACAGAGACTGAGAAATTGGAAGTTCCTGTTTATGGTCATGGATATCCAAAAAATACACTCAGGAGGCAGTCACTGGAAAGAAACTCAAACTTTTAATGGTGCTTCTGGTACTTCACCAAACAGTCAAAGCAAACTTGTCAAATGCCACTATTACTAAAGACTTTGAAAATTTGCTGCTAAAGGGAAGCAAGTTTGTTCCTACTTCTTTTCCATCTTTGGCTTATGTTATTTTGGACATTAAAAAGTTTTGTAGAAAATTGTATTTATGAGTGCATTTTGAAGGAAAACAAACACTTGTTGAAACTGATACTGTTGAAATGTTTGATACTGAAGATTCATTTCTTAACATGTCTATACATGAAAATGAATTGGTAGATATTTTTTCTGAAAATAAAGGTGAAGGGGAAGTAGGTTATTTTGCTAGTTATGGGAAATTAAAATGCCTCATTTTCCGTATTCTAATAATTTCATTCCCCCTAAATGTTCTAACATTGTTCAAAGTTCTGAAAGGGTATTATGTAAAAAAGTGGAATTTGAATACCATAAGGTTGTTAGATCTAGAAAAGTGTATAACTTATCTAGGGGTGAATGGGACACTTTGAAGTTATGTAGAAGTTCAGAATGTGATGTTAAATTTTGTCAGACTGACAAGGGGGGGAACTGGGTATTGTTTTCCAAGGAGAAGTATGACAAAAATGGTGTTTGATTTGTTAGCTGGTTCCAGAATATGAAAAATTGGCAAACAACCCCAGCATACATTACAATAGTCAGTTAAGAGAAATTTTGGATAAAGGGGAAAGACTTGTTTTTTTTCAGGGAGAGGGGTATAAGTAAGCTGTGTGTTAAACATCCCAAAGACCCTATTTTTTATGTCATCCCTAAAGTGCACAAGAATCTAAATGACCCCCCTGGTAGACCAATTTTGGCAATTGTGGGGGCATTCATGCAAAATATTGGGATATTTTTGGATTTCCATTTAAAGAACTTTATATCTAAAATTCCTTCCCATATTAAGTGTACTGTTGACATTTGTCAAGAAGTGAAGAAAGTTCAGTGGTGTTAAGATTTTTACTGGGCTACAGTAGATATTAAAGTTTTATGCATCAATATTAAAAGAAGGTGGGGAATAGAAGCAGTTCTTTGAAGTACTGGAATTTTGTTTAATGCATAATTATTTTTGTTTTGAGGGTGATTATTTTTTGCAAAAAGAAGGCACAGCGATGGGGGCTTATTTTGCCCCCAGCTATGCTAGTATTTTCATGGCCTTTTTTGAGAACAGATTTATTTATTCTACAGAATTATTTGCAAAGAATGCTATTTTATTTAAGTGTTACATTGATGATTTAATTTTTATATGTAGGGGGAATTTGGATGAGTGTTCTGTATTTATTGATCAGTTAAACCAGAATAAACTGGAGTTGCAGTTTACTTTTACTGTGGATAGAATGAATATACAATTTCTGGATGTGGAATTTTATGTTAAGGAAGATTTGAAGGTAGAACATAAACCCTATGTGAAGCCTATTGCAGTTAATTATTTTTTACAGACTAGTAGCATGCACCCATCACAGCATTGCCTGTGGGTTAATTTAAAAGAATTTATGAGAATCCTTCTGATAAGAATTTGGCGAAAGAAGAGTTCATAAAGGTGGAACTGAAATTGTTGCAAGGGGGTTATTCTATTGTTAGTTTGAAAAAAGCTAAGGATAGTGTGTTAAAGGTGGGGGCATCAGCTGTGGTAGGAGACATAATAGTTGTGATGGTTTTAAAATGCATCATTTAGATCAGGAAACGGATAGGCAGGACAAAGTATTGTTTTTTGTTACCAGATTTTCCCCATTTTCTTTTTTTTCCTCAAATAATTTTTATTATTTTCCAAATATAATGATATTTAACAATGCAATCATCAGTGTAAACAAGTATTATAAGCCTTTATATACACTATGTACATTTGACCTGAACAAAAATAAATATGAAAGAAAAAATATTACAATATTCAATCAGTAAAGTATGGAGTTACACATTTAATTAGCTTGAGTTCAATTTTAATTTTTTTTCCAAGGATTGTGTATCCATGTTTTAGGAGAGATTCTCAATTCTTTCACCTTGATTTCTAGTATCGCTGTTTCTTTCATCAATCTCAAGAATTCTTCCAGAGTAGGTTCTTGTGATGACTTCTACTTTCTAGTTATACATTTCCTTGCCACAGCTAGTATGGACCAAAGTAGGTATAGATCTTTTTTATTCATTTCAGTAGTATTATTAACGTTCAAGAGAACTAAAGATTTGGTTAAAGTAAAGGTGTCTGGGAAGATAGCTTGGAGAAAATTAGTAATTTCTTCCCAGAATTTTTTTATGTTAATACAATCGAAAAATATATGAGTCCAGTCAGCTTTACAGGTTAAAGAACATCTCCAATAAATAGATTTATCGAGTAAATTAAAAGTGGCTTGTTTATCAGGGGTAAAATGCCCTGTGAATGTATTTCCAAGTAAATGTTTTCCATACTTGTAAATTAAATGTTAAATTAATACAACAAAGAAGATTAGTTTTACTTTCAATTGATAGATTGGTATGGCATCCTTTTGTTATGAAATTCCAATATCTTGTATTAGGGTTAGTTTTATATGTTATCAATATTTTGTATAATTTTGAAATTAGATTCATCCAATTGTATTTGTTATAAATAACTTCAAACATAAGACTTATCAAATTTAGACTAGTCTTATAAGGAGAATTAATAATTTTACTGTTAAGATCTTTGGCATATGATAATATGCTTTGAAGTACCAACCAATCTGCCATTGAAGTATCATATATATTTTGAATTTGTTGAATGTCTAATACTTCTTGATTCTCTATACAGTGCTGCCAACAAGTGAAGTTTTTCTTCTCCCAATTAGTTAGGGTAACACTATGAATTTTGTTGAAGAAATTGTTTGTAGAGCTAAAGGGTATTATTAAGTCTAGCCAAATCTTAATGTCCATGTTAGTATATATATAAATCTTCTGAATGAATTGTAAATATTATTTATGTAATTTAAATTAGTTGGCTTTGTTATATTATATTGAATATTAACAGTCAATATATGCCACATCCTATTATTTTGTTCACTTAATATACAATTTTTAATTATTTTGTTTTCATTTAAGAAAATAATAGTATGTAATGTTTTCCAAGTTGAAGAATAATTAGGATCTATCCAATTAATAATAGTTCTTAGTATGGAAGCTTTTATGTATGATTCTATATCTGGGGATTTAATTCCACCCATTTCCCAAGATCTAATGTGATGTGTGTAAGCTATTCTATTTCTTTTTGGATACCAAAAGAAGTTTAATAGAATTTTATTTATTTCTTTTAGAATTTTTTTGTTTGCTACTATAGGAATAGCAAGTGCAATATAATTTATTTTTGGAAGTATTATCATTTTTATTATTTGTAATCTATCTTCAAATCTCAAAAACATTTTATTCCAGCTTGCTATTAGCATTTTTATTTTGTGTTGTTATAATTTATGGCTAACGTAGATTCTAAATTATCACATAGTGTTATTTCTAACTATTTTATTGTGGGGACTTGTTTACTTATTACGCAATTTGTTATTGAAGTGAATTCTCTCTTTTTATTCAAATGCATATAATTAGATTTTCCCTTATTAAATCTAAAGCCGGATATATGATAAAACCTTTCTACTATTTCATCATAGTTTTTGTACTGATTTCTCCAAAACAGATAATGTGAGTAAAACATCATCAGTAAATAACATAATTTTTCAATTAAGTTGATCATATACATCTATACCTAATATTTTAGGACTTTGGCATACTAATGATGCAAATAATTCAATTGCTAAGGCAAATAGGATAGGTAACACCGGGCATCCCTGTTTTGTGCCTTTGGTTATTTCAATGGCTTTCAAGGTAAATGGCTGATGTTTTACATACGCCAGATTGTTTTTATATATATTTTTTATTAGTGTAATAAAATTAGAAGGAAATTCGAATAATTCTAAAGCCTTAAAAAGAAAGGCCCAACTCAGCGAATCAAAGGCTTTTTCTATATCCAATGCTACTATTAGAGCTTCCTGGTTATTTCTGTTTAAGAAGTCTATAAGTGTTAGTATTCTTTGTATGTTGTCATGCATGTGTCTTTTATAAATGAATTCTGTTTGATCCTCATTTATTATGTGTATCAATGATTTTTTTTAATTCTACTAACTAGTATAGTCATTAAGTAGTGAAATTGGCCTATAAGATTTACAATGTAGAGGGTCTTTATTTTATTTTATAATGGGTGTAATTAGAAAGTATCTCCATGAAACTGGTATTGTGTTTTGTGCTTGAATTTCATTTAAAGTTCTATGAAATAATGATATTACTGAGGATGGAAAAATCTTATACAGTTCGGTAATTATTCCATCAATTCCCGGTGCTTTATTAGTTTTACTTTCCTTAATTTTTTGAGTAATTCCTTTTAGGGATATTTGTTTTTGGATGTCTAACTTTAACTTTTTTGGTATCGCTTTTACCTTTACTAAATTCAGGTCTAAGTTTGATGGATTAGTTAGATATGAGATATCATTATAATGATCAGTGAAATGATACTTAAATGCATCTAGTATACCATTTATATCCGAAACATTTTTGTTTTTTGTTTTCCTTTCATGTATAATATTTGTAATATTATTTTCAATCGAATGTTTCCTTAATCTTATTGCTAAATTGTGCATAAATTTGGGTGAAACTGTATAGGAGCTAAGTTTTAACTTTTCTATAGCTATATTAGTTTTGTGAGTCAGAATTTCATTATATCTTTTGTTTAAGTCTTCAATTGCTTTTTTTGTGATTATTTTGTGTATAAATAGATGGGTTAATAGTGAGAGCTGTGATTTGTTTTGGAATGTTGCATAATTCTAATTCCCACTCTTTTACTTTGTTTTTGTACCATGAAAGGATTTTTCCATTTAAATAAGCTTTCAAAGTGTCCCAAAGACTAATTATATTTGTTTCAGTAGTGTAATTTATGTCTAAAAAGAGTTGTATCTTTGAATCTAACCAAGGTTTAAATTGTTTTCATTTTGTAATATAAGCTGGAATTCTTGACATAAAGATTAACTTCTTATAATCTGTGTTTTTTAAGAATTAATGAGTTGCTATCTGAAAAGGGGCAAGGAATTATGGAGAATTTTGTTATTTTTGAATTTAGTTCTTGAGATATGAAGATTTTATCAATTCTTGTTTGTGTCCCAAATCTATGATCTTGGTGTGAAAATAATAATGAATTGTTCTCCTTATAACTGTATGTATCAATTAGATTTAAGCTTTCTTTCCATTTTTTAAGTATCTTTCCTATAGAGCTTATATGCAAGTTCCTTTTGCTAGTGGTCTCTGACTTATCCAATATGCAGTTGAAGTCACCTCCCAGTATCAAGTTTCCTTTATAGACTCTAGTAATTAGATCAATGTGTTTTCTAACTGTCCCAACCCCATAACCTGGGAACCAGTATACATTTACTAATGTCCAAAGTCTATTATTGCATTTTACTATTACTATAGCCAGAAGTCCTTCTTTATCTTCATATTTGTAAATGATTTGGGCATTGTGCCATTTTTTTCCATAAAATTAAAGTTCCCCTGGTCTTTTTCTTATATGAATAGTGAGATAAGATCATGTATTCATTAGGAGTCCATATATAGGTATCATTTGTTTTGAAGGGAGTCTCTTGAAGAAATACCACTTGTACTTTATTTAATTTCATGTATCTTAATAAATTAGATTGTTTCCTTAGATTATTTAAACCCTTAGTGTTTAAGGATAGACTAGTCAAGTCCATTCCCAATAATTAACTTTATATTGTGTTTGCTTTATATAATATATTTGCAATGCCATACAATATATATAATGTGTAACTACTCTGTTAATAATTCTCATTGTAGTCAATATATTAATTTTAATAAAAAAAACTCAAATTATAATTTAGTTCAGACCAATAAAAAAAGAAAAAAGAAAAATGTCAAAATTAAATGCGTAATAACAAGTAAACAAATATTTTTGTAAACCTTCTAATGTACATGAAGTGAAATACACTTCCAATCTGTTAGATGAAAAGAAATGTAACAGATTGACTTCCATAACTCCCAACATGCAAGAAGAAGAAGAAAGGCTAACCCCTTTCGAGCTCTAGTTTACCTATTTTCTTCTCTTGGAGATTTGACAAAGTCAGATAAAGAAAATGTAAAAAACAAACTAGTAGTATTTTCACAATATAACAGTTAAAATTGAATGAACAGAATGTATAGAACTGACTATTACTTTAGTAATAGAATTTAAATTCAGATTAGACTTTCTCTCCAGAATATAACAATCTTATCATGCACTACTAAACATTTATAAAAGAAAATCCCATTCATATCATACCAAATGTTATGTTATGTATACATATAGCAAGTTCTATTGAATTATCTGAAAATCAGATATTTTGAAACTTGTGTGTAAATACGTCTTAATTCTAATATGAAATAATACCTAACTAGCAAAAGCAAGTATAACTATCCATTTGATACTATTAAAAATGTAATAAAGCAATGGTTTGGAATATTGATTGACATAAAATGAGTCAGACAAAATAGGAACAAGCATTTTGTTATTTTCTTCTTTTTGTTAATCTTGTTTTCTATTACCTTTCTCTATTGAACTATGCAAAGCAAGACAATAAAACAAAGTGTATCTATATTTAAAAGTTAATTACAACAAAGACATCAATTTATATGTATGCATATATATTCTTGGAAACCTACATGTTATGAAGAGCTCAAATTCCACAGGATTATTTATCGTCTTCATTGTGACTAATATAATTTTGACTATGTATCTTAGAATTTTAAATATGCATTTCAGGTTTACATTTTTCAGATGGTTTCTTCTGAATAATGTGATATGCTATGCAATACTATATTATGCTATGCATAAGTTTGTTTGCAAATATTAAGAGAATTGTATGTCTCTCTTAACTCTTTAACAATCTAGGAATGAGTACAATTAGACAGTAGTGTAACTTTCCATGTATTCCCATGGAAAGTTTTAAATAGATAAAGCATAAACAAAAAATGGGTTACTTATATGCATACTCACTGCTTCTGAATATGACTTAAGCTATTTCTTGAACTAATGTACTATTTACATACATAACCATTTATCTACATAAGCTACATAAACCTTAAATAGTAGAGTTCATCATAACTACATTTTATCTAGCTATGTACAATTATACTTATTTTTTTAATTATTTGATTTTTATATAAAATTATTTCACATATGTCAAATAAGACTGTTCAAAAAGATACTGAAGGTTCAATATTATGTTGTGTAATCTCACACTCTATTCTCATTTTTCTCATTTCCCCCCCTTTCTTTTAATAACTAAACCTTTGAATTACTATTCATTTCAAGAATATATCTTTTAGGCTCCATTTCCTTAAGGACCATAAACAGTATAGTATGTGTTGCTTAACTTTAGTTGTCTGTAATCTGAAAACAGTGTATATACATATTATTAGTCTCCACTATTATGATATGACAAGTACACTGGTATTTATGTCAAATAAAACACTTTTCTGCACAATAAGAATATGTTATATCTGAACAAAATAGATTTAGAAATGAACCAGTGAGTGAAGATGAATAAAGACAAATCTGTCAAGAACATTTGAGTCATACTACAAAACTGTGAAGTCCAAAGAATGAGTTTGTGATGTTGTGTTCACCAGGAATGATAGTGTAGATAATAATAAAAAAATACATGTTTCGGTAAGCAATGCATATCATAACAGTTAACCAAAAGAATAATGTTTCATAAAGACAGAGTGAGATTTAAACATACTCATGTCAGTTTCAAGACAGTGTATAAATGATAGATGAAACATATTAGTTTCCTGAAGTCATGAATTCACTGAGCACTACAAGTACTGATGTTTAATGCAGTTAAAGTTGTGTTTTTAGACAGAGAATTCCTGTTGTAGTACTATCAATTAATTGTCCACAATTTGCAAGAATAGAAGTCAAAACAATTTTAGAGCATTGGGAGTTTCAGCATGTGACATGAAAACGTGTCCACAGCTGAATGGTCCAGTTAAGAAGACAATTACATTGAGAAAAACCTCTCAAAGGAATCTCAACCATTAACAGTGCCTCTTATGTAGATGTATATGTAGGTTCCTAAATATAGGAAAACTATATTGCGATGCATAAGTTTATCAATAAGTCAGCTACTGATAGATTTTGGATTAAAACATAAAATTTCCCTTAAATGCCTCTCCCTTATATAATCTGGGTTCCTGTGTTATGATCAGATTCCATTACTGCAAACCCAGCCTCATCTTTAAGAACACCCTGAAAAGCCCATGTGTTAATTGTTCAGATTAGCAAAATACAAACATTAAAATGCAACCAATAAACAGCATAGGAGTCAACAGAACACAGTGACTTGTATTTCATTACATCCGAGTGATGCCTCCAGGTGCATCTGCAGTTACCTCCTACTGCTCCTCTAGGCGTCAAATATTGCTTGTTCATATTTGCATTAATAATTCCAAAATCATGCCCTATACAAGGTATCAGAATATTTTATCTTGAAGCATACATGATGGCAAACACAAGTGTATTGATATTTGACCTATGTCAATGAGTATTTGTTAGAATTGTAAGATGATAACTTTATTTTTTAAAGACTCAAGCCACGCCCACTAGGAGTTAAAGGTGCACAATCAAAAGAGCTGTACTGGAGGGAACAGCAAAAATCATTCTGACTGATTAGTATAATAAAAGGCAATAGATTGGTAAACAATACGTCTGTGATAATGGTCTATACAGAAAGATGTTCTTTTAATATACTGCATATCCATTCAATATTATGATTGTTGCTTTTATATGTGCAATAACACATAAACAGTAGTGCAGAAAGGAATTAAATCAAGTTATATCAACCACAGTTCTGTAAATTCTTTTAAATTATCTCTTTTTTTTGTTTTGTTTCCCCTTCTCTATAGATGAAATGTATTCAAAGTGACTACTTTATGGCTTTTAAGGTGTTTAGTACAGAGTTTAGGGTGTATTATACAAGTTAACTTATTCAGACACAATTCCCGTGTGAGCGGATGCCCAACAAAAATAATAAATACTTGTTAGGATTATTAACTCTCAGATTTGGTTTTTATACTTCTTTATTATGCTAATTTGTGTCTATTTTACTGTGAGCCTCTCTTGCGATCAGTTACCACCTTAAATCCTTTACATCAAGCAAGGGAGGTACTGTTATGAAGGAGGTAGTGCGTAAAAGCAATTGTATGCTTTCACAAGCCTTCCAGTAGTTCATTATCTATCTACAATGTAAGTAAACTAATCTCCTTTGGATTCTTATATATAAAAAAAACAGAAAAAAAAGCTTTTTAAGTAATCAAATAAAGAGGAAGAACCGCATTATAACTCGTGGCTCTTGATGTTCGTGATTCAAAGGACTAACTGACAGAGTTTCAGTGCAAAAGTGTGCTTCAAGGTAAAAATACTATATTTTGGCTTCTCTCTTCCTTTCCCCTCTCTAATAGTCTATGTAGAACTCCCAGTAACTACAAAGTGGCACGTTCTAATTCATGTTATTTGAATCAAGAGTGTGCAAGATAATCTTGTTTATGTTTTTTTGAAAAGGAAGCACTAACTGATGCATGAGGTTGTTTCAAGTGAAAAAATTGTCAAAGCTCAACAATGGAACTCCATTTAAACCGACTCTGTTTCTTTTGCATTTTTAAAGTATAGATATTAATGTTTCTATACAATGTGAAATCGAATTGTAATAATGTCAGTGACCCACAGTAGCTATGTTTAAAACTTTCAGTTACTGTCAAACAACAATCAAGTAAACTAGATGTTTTACTAATAAAAAAGAGATAAATATCATTTGTGAAGATGTTTTCCCTGTTCACCTTTTAAATATAACTAGATAAAATGATATGATAGGTATCATTTAAGCCTACTTTTCCTCATTTATTATGAAAAGAATTTAACTATATTTCTAAATACTACTCTAATTGTAAAGACACTTTTCATTGTCAGACTTGTGATGAATATGTTATATAAAGTTTAAGTTTAAGAGAAAGCAGAAATGTCACAGAATATTATAGTCAATGTAATAGATAAAATACATACTTTTTGAAGTAAAGTCCAGAAGTCTATATCTTTGTTGAATCTTTGAGAGATTTGGAAGGCTGCACAGTTTTAGAATCAGTTCTTTGTTTCTTTTTCCTTACATCAGTCCAAGTGTTTTTCTCTAGGGATCTTTTCAGATTGGTTGATACAGACCAGTCCATTTCTTCAGGAATTGTGATGATATTATTGTTTTTGATGAAAGTAGAAGCTTCTTTGATGTTATTAAAGGTTTTCAAGTCATTTGAATAGTAAATTCTGATTTTAGCAGGGTAGACCATTTGCGCTTTTATTTTATTTTGCTTGAGAAGTTTCACCAATGGCCATGTTTTTTTTCCTTAATTCTAACACTTTTGCAGAATAGTCATTGTCAAATCTAATCTGACTCTGTTTATATATTATGGGACTTTTCCTCCAGGCTGATTTTATTATAAGTTCTTTAGCCAAAAAAGAAAGAAACTTTACCACAATTGATCTTGGTGGTGCATTAGGTGAAGAGGATATAGGTTTTCCTATGGCTCTGTGAGCTCTCTCTATTCCAATTGATAATCCCTATTTTAAATCAAGCACTTCAGAAAGCGAGGAGTTCAGAAAGGTGATGATGTCTTCTCCCTCAGTTTTTTTCTGGAAGACCAAATATTCTTATATTAGTTCTCCTCTCCCTATTCTCCAAATCATCCACTTTATTGATTAGCCAGTTATTTTGATGTAGCAAGAATTCTGTCTGATTTTTCTCTTCTTTGAGCCTCCCATCTATACAGAATAGCTGTGCTCACTGCTCTCCAAATTTCAAAAGTGCCTTGGACTGAGGAAATCTTGGCTAGATCTGGCATTATATGTTAAATAAGATACCATGACCATAGGACCTAGCACATTATCAAAAAGAGTTTGCATTTCTGCATGTGTTACATGGCACACCTTCCTGTGTCCATGGGCACATATTATTTCTTTCTTCTTGCAATTTGTTGCATTTTTATAAACAAAAGTCTCCTTAACTCATTCACTCCAATTAAGCTCAGGAAGTCTGCACTCCAACTTCCAGTGTGCGAAGCTTAAGCATTTTGACAGAATCAAATAATGTCCTCACATTTCAATCAAATGTTCATATCTCTGGAACCATAGGGGTTATGAAAGAAGTATAAATGACAAACTCTTTAGCACAAACTATTTTTATAGTGGTAGCATTCTTTTGGTTCTAGGTTGTAAAATATATGCATGTGTGTTTATATATATATATATATATATATATATATATATATATATATATATATATATATATATATATATATCCACAGTCACACACAACCACAGAGAAAATAGGAAACACACAGTGAGTCACTTCAGGCACACAAAAGAACTTTTAGAGAATACAGATACAGCATAACAGTGGACATTAGCAAGGCAAAAATACTGATCAACATTAATTTGCATTGCAATTTCTATAATGAAAAACCACACCGTCTGTCATTGTCTATAGCCTTACACACTTTTCTATCAAATGTAATTCAGTTATCTGTGTTATATATGAAATGTGTTTCAGATCAGTTGTGACACTTTTTGTAAAATGTGCTACAGATAAAACATACTACAGTTATATATGTGTATATATAGTTAGTCATAGATAAAACATACTACAGTTATATATGTGTATATATAGTTAGTCATAGATAAAACATACTACAGTTATATATGTATATATAGTTAGTCATAGATAAAATGTACTACAGTTATATATGTATATATATAGTTAGTTGGTTTCACTTCATATCATCGAAAGCTCATTTCATTGAATTTCAAAACAGCAAGACCAAATCGTCGAAAACTCAAATAATCGAAAACTGATAACATTGAATCTCATATCATTGAAAACTACAAAGCAACTAGAACTAACATCCCACAGGGTTTTTACTTCGTTTGCTGGGGGAGCAAGTACCCCTGCACCCCCCATGTGGGGGGTACACCCCACACCAGCCACACATTAAATATACCAACTCCAAGGTCACACTACAGGGGGGAAAAAGATAATTTCCTAACCCCACTGTAGTGTGACCTTGGAGTTGGTATATTTAATTTTCAGGAGGTGTGGGGGGTACAGGGGGGGCTTGCCCCCATGCATAAACATAGTAACCAGTGTCTGGGATGTTATTTCTAGTTGCTTTGTAGTTTTCAATGATTTGAGATTCAATGTTATGAGTTTTCAATGATTTGAGTTTTCGACGATTTGGTCTCGTTGTTTTGAAATTCAGTGAAATGAGCTTTTGACGATATGAAGTGAAACCAGTTAGTCATAGATAAAATGTACTACAGTCATATATGTATATATAGTTAGTCATAGATAAAATGTACTACAGTTATATATGTATATATAGTTAATCATAGATAAAATGTACTACAGTCATATATGTACATATGTATATATATATATATATATATATATATATATATATACATATATATATATATATATATATATATATATATATATATATAGTTAGTAATAGATAAAACGTGCTACAGTTATATATGTTTATATAGTTAGTCATAAATAAAACTTACTACGGTTATATATGTATATATAATTAGTCAGCCCTGAAGTGGAGCTACACATTACTAACCACTTGCATTTCTGACACCTTTTGTTTTATATTGTTTTATACTATGATCACTATTTCCTGACAGTTGTGCAACCATGAAATTAACACATATTAGTAAGAGCCCAGTCACTGTGGGTATTGGGGGAGCAAAGCCCTTTAGTTTGTAGATTTGAACTCTGCTGCAGACAACAGAAAATATGCCTACCTATTACAAATTGTCCCCACATCTGGATCATAAGAAGATGGAATCAGATGACATGGAATAAGTAAGTAACCAGACAGCTATTCAGCCTACAACAAATACAAGCAGAAGTTTAGTAAACTTAGTGCCTAGAATTACACTGATATAGCTAAAGTAAAAAAATTCAGATTTTAAAATCCAAAAGCCCAAGTCTTATAGTGAGATCATAATTACAGCAAAATGAATCAGAAAAAAAATCTTCACAAATGGCATTTAAAAGTAAAGAAAGAAGAAATGCTAAAATGTTAAAACATGTATTGTATGCTGAATCAGGGAAAACATGTTCCTTTGGATTATATACAATTATGATCGACTTCTTGATCATACATAATATTTTTCCTGTAAGAGTATAACATACAATCCATCTCCTGAGCTTTGGTATGTAACATAATTCATTGTTGCATGGTTCTCAGATGATAATAACAGCATGCTTATGAATGAAGAAACAATCATAATAATTACTTCTTTCTCTCTCTACATTTAAATCCTTAAACTTGACTGGTCATACATCAGAAACATCAGGCTGCTAAATGCAAAACAAAAATGGGAAATGCAGAGTCCACATAGTAAAATCAAATTGTTATAAAGTTTCTTACCAGCTCTATAATCTTGTCAGTAAACTACCAGAATGCTGCAATTTGACACTTATTTATCAGCTGTCAAAATAGCTGTCAGACCTTGGCAGTTCAAATTAAATGTGTCTAAGACTTTTAATTTTAACTACTGCAGTGTGTCTACTATTTTAACAACTGTAAAGATAACTATCACACTGCAGCAGTCCAAATCAAACTTGTGTAGGACTTTGAATAACAGGCAGATTTTGACATCTGTTTTGACAGCTGTCATAATTGTCAAACAATGGCAATGTACAGTTAAAATAGCCTGCAGTTTTGGTATTGCCAAGTATCACACAAATAAAACTCCTTTTATATGTTATTTTTGTGTTGCTATAAAGAACAATGCAAAATGTCAGCCTGGAATCCATCAAGTCAAACCTGCAGTCCAAGAAGTACATATCAAGTAGTGTAGAATAGTTCTTATTATCACAGGTTAGGGCTATATTGTTAAAACATATGTTCTGTTTCTTAAAATGCAAAGCAGGATGTCACAACTCCAGACCAGTCAGAAATGACAGAAAGGTAGTATTACAATGCCAAATATTGCTTTTCAGAATTAATTTAAAATACTGAATGTAACTTCTTCATTGCTATAAAGTACATACAAAGTATCCTATCTCTACATAGTATTTCCCACATGTCTCATCCAATCACAGAAGAACAATGAAGACATTTCAAAATACTGCTGTGTTGTTAAAAATGTGTTCCATCTGATAAAGTGTAAAGCAAAATGGCATAGTTGCAGTCACATGAGTACTGCAATGCCAAGTGTTGCATTCTGAAATTGATTTAGAATACAGGCATGCACATTCCTTTAAGTAGACCCAAACAGACACACACCTATACACACACAGAAACACACACATAATGATTCACACAGACACAGAAAGAAATACATGGAAAATAGTGGAACAAGTTAATAGTGTCAAGTATCTGGGAAATGTAGTTGAGAAAAAGGGAAGTCTGAAAGAGTAGGTCAAAGCTAGAATTGGATGGGTTGCAGCCAACCAGTACACAGTGCCAGGAGTTGTGAGACAGGAGACTGCCAAAGAAGCTGAAAATGAAAGTATACAAAACAGTGGTGTGACCAGTGCTATTGTGTGGTACAGAAATCTAGAAATGAAGGCAGAGCAGTAGAGGAAGCTTGAGGTGATGGAGATGAAGTGCTTGAGATGAGCAGTAGGGTAGAAGCTATGAGACAGATGAAGAAATGAAGGTGTCACATCAGAAGCCAAAGTAGCTCTAGTTGCAGAAAGGTCAAGGAGAACAGATTATGGTTGTTTAGTCACATTTGCAGGAAAGCAGAAGACAATTTTGTGAAGAAGATTTGAGAGAGACATAAAGATGGCAAGAGGTGATGAGGATATCCAGCCAAGAGATTGATAGACTGCATGAGAGAAAACCTGTGACAGTCAGGCATGATTGTTGAAGAAGGTAGGAGACTGACACTGAACTGAGAAGAGAAGTGAGAGTTGATGTTGCACCCAGTCTCCATGTAGAAAAATGAGAAAAGGTGACTGAATGATTATGCACATATTCATTGGCTATTATTCAGCCAAATCTAAAAGTGCAATATGTAAAATATTCTACTATAAACAAGGACAGGGACAACTTTTTCTGAAAAGATAATAATCTCTCTAGAGTGAATAACAAAAGGAAAATATGAAATATTCCAAGGGTAGATATGCCCTCTGTCATTCATTAGCCTATTTCTCCATAATATTTACCTTGCCAAGTATTGCTACTTGTGTGTGTGTGTGTGTGTGTGTGTGTGTGTGTGTGTGTGTGTGTGTGTGTGTGTGTGTGTGTGTGTGTGCTTGTGTATACTATGTAAGCTATACTTACAAACACAGTGGCATTAGCATTATAAGGAATAAACAGACTAGCCAAGGGTGTTGTGAGGTTTAGTGTTCCTAGCCCATTTCTCCTCATTTATTGTCTGTCTGCTAAATATGCAGAACATTCTGGAGATAGTCAGCAATTTTCTATTTGCTATAGTGCCTGGTTATCCAAAGTAGCTTGCAGTTATGTGATTTCAGTGTCTTAGCCATAGAACATTTCCACATTATAGAGGATATTGCCATTCTTCAGGAAGTTTTGTATGCCATTCATGTAACAATTCATATTCTTAACTTGCTCTTTTCACTGTATATGGTTACATATGGTCTAAAGGTTGAGCCAGTCTATTGGTCTGACCATAATAAATGGCTCAGTAGAGGAATGTAAAGAACGTTATTGAATCACTTCTAAATGAATTACAGTCTTGACAGTATAGAGGCATTTGTCATTTTTTGTAGAATTCCTGTGTGACCTCTACACTGGAACAATTGTCCCCTATTCATGTTTGGCTGGTCCCCTCTCATGACACACAAAAGACGATATGATCATGAACCTTTCAGGATGTAAAGACTAGGACCTAGACTGGACCTGAGGAGATCTGGCCTTCTGGAGGACAAACTTAGACAGGAAGCTGATTATTTCCTCAACAGGATTGTATCATTTCATTAAAAACAATGTCACTATAACTGCTATTAGATAAAATAACACTTCTTCTTCTTCTTCTTTTGGCTTTTCCCGATTAGGGGTCACCACAGTGGATCACCGGTCCGTTCATGATTGGCAGTGGAGTTTTACAGTGTCGAGTTGCCAGCCTGGTGCCCAACCTTCCACAGAAGGCACACACATGCACACACTCACACCTAGGGCTAATTTAGAGTGTCCAATCCACCTATAGCATGTCTTTGGTATGTGGGAGGAAACCGGTGCACCCAGAGGAAACCCACGCGACTACAGTGAGGACATGCAGACTCCACACAGAAGGCACTCCAGCCAAGGATCGAACCGGAGAACCTCTCACTGTGAGGCGGCATCACTAACCGCTGCACCACAGTGGCCACCCTATTAGATAAAATAACACTGAAGGATACTTTTATTGGGGGGAAAAACTTGCTGAGTGCTGCACATGTGATGTAGGCTTTTTTTGTTGTTTACTTACAAGGCATCTGCCCTTTTCCATGGCTGCACAGTCAAGCAGTTAACATATTTAATTAAGAAGGGTCTGAAGAGTGAATTCCACCCACCACACATGGAGAAGCAAGGATGCATGTCCCTCTAACAAAAACAGTGCCCCCCTTCCCCCATCATAGCTAAGCTGCTCTCCTGGTTACCATGACTTCACAGCACCTGGATCCTCCCAGGTCATCCATGACATGACTCAAGTGCTGGGTTGCCCCTCCCCCCAACTTCTTGGGGAGTTGATTTTAAGGTGCATTTTTGTTATGCCTGTGGCATGAGGGATCCCATAAGGAGACAAAGGACACAGCCTCAGGAACAATAATGTTAATGACAACCATTCAACAGTCCCTAGCCATATCACCCTTCCCAGAGTGTTGACATTTATGGTGTTCAACTAAGCAGACAATAAAAAGTAGCTTGAGGATCTGCCCACTCCATACCCTTAAAGCAGACCATCTCCTAACCCTCCTACTTGCCAAGCCTGATGCTCAGTCTCACTATGAGCTCTGCCTCTGGCCTCTGCCAGGATCAGTGAGATCAGTAAGATCTCCACCCAGCACACTCCCTCTACTCTTCACCCTAGGATAGGCACACTCATCCTCCTTGGGTGTAAAATCAAGCACCTCAGCCACTAATCAGACTGAGGTTATATGGGTCATAGTCAAGGCTTTTTTCACCATTGACACAAGCTATAAAAATAGTGTTTTTGTGGATCTGTCAATGAAAACATGTTGCAGTACTATTTATTCTGTAATATGTAAATGGTTTCTTTGAAAGTGAATTACATTAAATGATGTGATTCCAGCTCAGCACAGAGGTGAGAAATCCCAGTGAATAAGACAATATTCTTAGCCACTATTTCTGCTATATCAAGTCATTCAACCAAGTTTTTCATTTTGTCATTGGTATGTACATCTTAGCTTGTCTTTCCACCCATGCAGCTTTCTCCTCCTCTCAGTGTGAGATGGGTAAGCAATTGCTTCATTGCTTCATAGGAGACCTTGTTAAAATTAGGGTGCCGCTTCCTCTGAGCAATCCTTATCAGCATTATGGAATTCAGGATAACTGGGTTAGAGGTCTTAGGTCCAGTGATTGCCCAGATGGTATGGATTTGTGTGTGGAGTGGCTTTTTTCCACCCTCATTAAAAAAGACATTAGTCCAGCCTCTATCAATAAGTCGTTACTAGATCTCTCGAACGTGAAATATTGCCATACATCCTTTTACACATAAAGTTATTTTGAAAGTGTTTTAGAAAAGCTATATAGGCATCTCATGGTCTCATAGAATAGAATCACCTTAGTTGTATTTTTTTTGGTACCTTACACTTACAAACTATCTGGTTGCTTGCTGTGACTTTGCCCGTTCTTTACCTAACAGATGAGATCTAATCACAGTGCAGCCATTATCCAAGCAGTAACCAAGGGACTTTGTATTGCTTGCAATAACATCCCCCCTACATGCCACTTAAGCACACAAGGAGAGGTATACAGTGGGTGCAGTATGCATCTGGCACCTGTGTCTCCTAATGACATAGTCTCTCAGGAAGCCTTGGACTCCCATCTTCAGTGGACATCTCTCACTAACTCATTGTCTCCACTGGAAATTCATTAATGGGTGGTGCACCCTATAACATGTTCGTCCACATCAAGTTAGGGAGAGGTAAGCAGAGAATACCTCTTTACTACCCTCCTTCCCTCACCAACTGAATCCTCTGCATCTGTACACAAACCTATGCTGTCTGAGGCAAAGTCAACACTCATCCTTCTATGCCACACATCCAGTCTTGTCAGTCTCTTTTTTTATCTCTGTATACTTCTAAAATGGCCCCTTTAAGGGTTTTGAATGGCATCTGGGTCATGGAAGACAAACCCTTGTATTGAATCTTGGTCCTTCTACATCTTTTGGTAGCATTTGAGACTGCATGCCATGATAGTCATCTAAGCATTGCATACCACTGTGGAATTCCAAACACTGTCCTTACCTCATCAGCCTCTCACCTTACAGAAGGCTGTAAGTTAGTCATATCAAGAGTTAATTCCTCACTTACTTACCTGCTGAGATGAGGGTCCCCTGGGTGTGAAGTTTTTTACACCACTATTGTTCACAGTCTCTACACTCGGACTAAGGGAGGTCCTATTGAAGACAAGGCTGTGGTCCCATCCCTATGCTGATGCTATGCACCAGTCCTTTTCTCAGTTACATACGTCTGAAATGATGTGGGTCCTCTGTAGATTGTTAAACCTGAACAAGACTGAGACAATGCTGGTGCAGTCAACTGTCGAGCTTTCTCAAGTCTCATATTTGTCCCTGTCAGTCTTTTATGGAAACATCAGAGCCAGACTTTGGAATGTTCTTGGATACTCTGCTGACACATTTAAACACCAGATATCAGTACTGATAAATCATTCTATTTTTATCGCAGGAAGATTTCCAGAACTAAGAACTTTCTGTCTAGGCCTGACCTGGTTACAATGCCATATGTTCTGATATCATCTCACCTTGACTACTGCAATGCTGTATATCTCTGACTCTCAGATACTGATCTGGCCTAAATGTAGCAAGTACAAAATTTCACTGTTCAGGTGGCGCTAAGTACTTATAAATATGATCATTATCACCTCCGTCTTGTATGAACTGCATCCTTGCCAGTAATAACCTGGTAAGTGTTTATAATCTTAGTGCTTACTTACACTGCCTTGTTTAACCAGGGTGACCCAGACCTCTCAACTGTCTCCATTTTTGAGCAGCATACCTATTTTTAGGCCTGATTTAGGATGCCCCTGTTTTTGGAAGTATATCCCTATTATCAGGCTTTGACTTACCTCTTCATACAAATTTTTGAATCCCCTCATCACATGTGATTTTTGTAGTTGTCTAATACACAAAAAACAAAGTATGTAACCAAAATACTAGTGGCAGCAATAATATAAAGAAAGAGGACACTCATCATGCAAATTCATTTTTCTAGAGCAAAAATAAATGACTTTGTGTGGTAGAATTTTGCAATGCATACAATGCATTAAAGTGTAGAAATATTACACTGTCTCTTTGATAATGTGCTTAGATTTTTTCATTATTCTTGTCACTCTCCGTTTTTACAAAGTGTTTCTGAGAAGTATTGCACATTATTACTGAAAGAGTTGTATGCTATTTGATATTCAAATTTTACGTTAATCAGATGTCCAGGTATTTATAATTAGATGTCCAGGTATTTATAATTTGATGTCCAGGTATTTATAATTTGATGTTTAGGTATTTATAATTAGATGTCCAGGTATTTATAATTTGATGTTCAGGTATTTATAATTTGATGTTCAGGTATTTATAATTAGATGTCCAGGTATTTATAATTTGATGTCCAGGTATTTATAATTTGATGTCCAGGTATTTATAATTTGATGTCCAGGTATTTATAATTAGATGTCCAGGTATTTATAATTTGATGTTCAGGTCTTTATAATTAGATGTCCAGGTATTTATAATTTGATGTTCAGGTATTTATAATTAGATGTCCAGGTATTTATAATTTGATGTCCAGGTACTTATAATTAGATGTCCAGGTATTTATAATTTGATGTTCAGGTATTTATAATTAGATGTCCAGGTATTTATAATTAGATGTCCAGGTATTTATAATTTGATGTTCAGGTATTTAGTTGGATGATCCTATTTTTAAGGGCCTTTGTTCCTACTTTCCATGTCTGCAGGTTGAGAGGTATGATAGGGTCTGCTCTATCTAAAATGCTGTTGTTTTCCTGTACCCTAAGCCCACCTCCTCTCTGTTCTGTCAGTGAAGGGCTGCTGCTGATGATTACACATATCTGTTTCAGTCATCAGGCTGATGCTCATTTATGGAGAACATCGATATCTGTGCAGTAACAGAAACCTGGTTCAAAGCTCCCGAGAGCACCCCAGCACTACCAGGTTATACCTCATACCATGCTTTTCGGCCCCAAAACTTGGACCGAACCACAAAAGGAGGGGGTGTAACAATATTTGTCAAAGATACCCACACCTCCAGGTTGGTGGCACAGCACGAAGCATCAGAGACAATCCTTGTGCAACTAACAGTGGGTAAAACTGCCTTCCAGTTTATAGCCTGCTACAGACCACCCTCCCAAACCCAGGAACCCCACTTGGCCTTCCTGAGAACAATGGAAAATATGAAGGTCTCTACAAACACCATTATATTGGGCGACTTCAACTACCCAAACATAGACTGGGAGCATTACTCTAGCTCCAACACCCTAGCCCAAAGGTTCCTAGAATTTATAAACTCAAATGCTATGGAACAAGTTGTTACCACTCCCACAAGAGGGGAAAACATACTGGACCTGATCATCACCAACATGGGGGCTCTATGTTCCAGACCAGAAGTGTATCCCTCATTGGTAAGATCAGACCATAAACTAATCTCACTGGATATTCACATCCCAACCCCACCCACTGCCCAGAAAAACACAGTGAAAAACTTCTCTAAAACAAATTTCACACTCCTCAAAACCGAGGTGGAATCCTTCAAAGCCCCCGGGCCTGTGGAAAATACAGCCCAGACCGCAGAATCCTTTATAAACGCATTCTATGAACACCTTCAGGAATGCATGGATCATGCAATCCCAAATAAAACCAAAACCCAATCCTCCAAAGGCAGGTGTCCTGTCTGGTGGACCCCAGCCATAAACAAACTATACAACAGAAGGAGGAAGCTACTACATGATAGAGCAAAATCCCAAAATGGGAAGGCATCTCTGATCAGTATTAGCAAAAAACTATGGGCACTCATAAAATCGTCTAAGGCCAGCTTCGAGAGAAATATTGCATAGGACACTAAGGATAATCACAAGGCTTTCTTTAGTTATGTTAGGAACCTGGGTGGGAATTCCAAGATATGCTCAGAATTAATCCAAAATGACAAAAAATACACCAAACCCACAGACATTGCCAACATCCTAGCTGATAGGTTCAGAGCAAACTTCTCCCCCCCCCTCCCCACCAAAAGGGCAAATATCTATCCCAGCAGAGTACTGCCCTCCTGACATCTCAGATGCTCAGGTAAGAGCCGCCTTCTCCAAAGCAAAAAAACACAGCATCAATGGGACCAGACGGTTTCCCGGGCTGCATCCTACATGAACTCCAAGAAGAGCTAAACCCAAACATAAAACTACTGTTCAATCTCGGTCTTACTACAGGATATGTACCCAAAGAGTGGCATACAGCAACAGTGGTCCCTCTCCACAAAGGTGGTGACTCAACGGATCCTGGAAACTATCGCCCCATAAGCCTGACTAGCTTGGTCTGCAAAGCTATGGAAAGGATCATCATGGACCTCATAAATAAAGATATTGGGGACCTACAGACACTGGATTCTACCCAGTTCGGCTTTGTTAAGGGCAGATCCTGCCTCTTAAACCTGGTTGATTTCTTTGAAACAGTCACCAAGGCCATTGACGAGGGGAAGGTGGTCCACACAGCCTATCTGGACCTTGCAAAAGCCTTCGATACAATACCCCACTTGGGCATTATAGATAAGCTCACCAGCTTAAATATAAACCCCTATGTCACTAGATGGGTTGCAAACTGGCTCAAGGACAGAACCCACATGGTTAGAATTGCTGGAGCCATGTCAGACTCCAAACCAGTTACAAGTGGCATCCCACAAGGCTCAGTCCTGGGACCTCTCTTGTTTGGTATATATTTCTTGGAGGTACAGGCCAACACGGAAGGACTGTGGCTGACCAAGTTCGCAGATGACTGCAAACTAGGCACCATAATTGACTCTCCAGCCGATACAAGCATCCTACAAAAGTGCCTCATAGAAACAGACAACTGGTGCCAGAGCTATGGCCTCAAGCTAAATGCCAAAAAGTGTATAGTCATCCCCTTTGGCAAAAACAAAGTGCCCACAAATTACCACATAGGTGGTAATCCATTAAGTACGGAAGAAGTAATTAGGGACCTGGGGACCCAAGTTGATAGCAATCTCTCATTTGAAAACCACGTGGCCAAAGTGGTTAGAAAAACATTTTATATAGCCCAACTAATGATGAAGGGATTCACATCTAGATCAGGGGAGGTCATCGTGCCTCTTTACTCATCCCTCATCAGGCCCATAATTGAGTACAATGCCCCTTTTGGGATGTACCTTACCAGACACCTGCAGCAGCTGGAAAGACCCCAAAAGTACCTCACCAAGAGGATCAAAGGGCTCAAACAGCTGCCATATGCTGCCCGGTTAAAGAAATTCCAGCTCTACTCAGTGGCATACCACCTGCTCAGAGGCGATCTATGCCTGACGTATAAAGCCATGTCCAACCCGGAATTAATGGACATGCTGCACCTCAGAAAATCCAAATCCCATCAAGCTACGCACTCGAGAGACTTGAACTTCAGCACTGAAGTAAATAGGACATGCTGGAGGGACAGATTCATAACCCAGAGGCTCCCTTCACTCTGGAATAAAATCCCAGTCCAGGTTAGGCAGAGTCCCTCATTGACTCTCTTCAAGAGGAATCTTGATGAGTGGATGGGAGATCGTAGGTTTACCCCGGGTATCACTTCTGTGTCACTGTTAGACAGAGGCACAGTATACTAACCTCAAAAAAGGGCATAGCAAAATTCATTTAAAATGGGTGGCGAAAGCCAAACACACTCTGGCTAGGCTTATAAATGCCCTAGGGCAGATAGCCTAGTATGAACCTATGAACCTATGAACATATCTAGCTCTGGTTATGTGAAATTCACATACCAGTTCCTGGACTGTGAGATTGAAATCTTAGGAGATCCCTGAAATACTATCTTTACAGAAGGAAATATCTAAAAACTATACACGTTTTGGCAATGAATGTTGTCTGGCAGTTTTTACTGTAAATTATATTCTTAATTCAGTTTATATATTATTGTAAAGCTAATAATAGAGATGTATAGTAGCTGATGCTTTATCGTTATGTTTTAAATTAGTATTTTCTGATTAAGTTATCATTGCAAGGTGCTTGGAGACAAAACAATGAACTAAATGAACATTAACATTAACTTTGACTTTATATGATCTTATGGATTCTTTTTATGAATATAATAAAATAGTATCACATCTGAGATCAAGGTTGGTGGTGGGGGGTGCCGTGGAGCCCTTTTGCCTCCGGCACCACTTGACCTAAGGCCGGTCCTGTCTGCCACAAAGGTGCAGAAAGACACCTTCTAAATGTAAAATAGCTGGTTGGAGCCCAAATGTAACAAGACCACACAAAGTACCTACAACAGCCCTACAACTAACAGATACAATGTAATACAGTGCAATTAACTATTTAAAGCAGCAGCAGACAGTATGTTTTTTTGAAACAGCTAAAGTACAGCCAGAGTATATAAGAGAAGTACAAAAAAATACTTAGAGCCCTTTTGTGTGCTTTCCAGCTCAGATAAACCAGATAAACATCTACTGTCACTAGATGAATAATCACAGTCCTCCTAATGTAAAAGCACAGTAAATGAGTGTCTGGAGAGAAATGCATCCCAAACAAACATAAAAGATACAAAATACTACCACAAACAAACTTAAAGAAATGGATACAGCAATGCACTTTAAACAGCTTATAAAAGTGTGATTATTCAATAAAAGTACTTCAATTTGTATAATTGAGCTAAGAACCACTCCAAAAAAAATAAAGAAAGGCACTAAAAACAGGATAAGCTGGTTAATAAGCCCCCCAGCCAATAACACTACATGCAGTGCTTCCTCGAACTAAACAGACCAGGCTACCTCCCAGTGCACTAGATGGAATATCCACTGACCTCCTGATGTAAAAACAAGTGTTTGCTAGAGTTTAAAAATGCACTACTTTATCTAACAGCTAGCTAATAAATTCAGAGCAAGTAAATCAGTAAAACAGACAAGGAGAGGCAAAATGCACTTTTTCAATGTAAGCACAAAGAAAAGGCAAATAAATCGTTCAAGATATCATCATCAGTGGAGAAAGGCAGGAGCATATTAAGCTCAATTTACAGTAGGGGTAGGCAGCTTAAAATCTCCAGGTTTAAAAAGCAGATCAACAAAGAGGAACTTGGAAAAAACTAGCAGAGCTTTTAGTTTACACAGGCTTGAAATCTTTTTAGAGAAAGACAAATACCCAGAAATTCAGTGTGTTTTAAGTACACTCAAGAAACAATTTAACCAATTTAAAAATATGTGAAATGTGCAGCCTAGATAATTTGTCTATTTCTCACACAGAACAAAAACACCAGGCCAAGCAGACTTCTTAAAATGGAAAACAGAATGGAGCAGGTAAAACAGAAAGCAGCTCTATCATTCACAGACAAAAAACTATAGGTTTACTTTCCTCTCCCAGCAAGGGATCACCTGCAGTGCTTTAGTTTATACAAGCTTGAAATCTGACTCCTGTTCAGTGATGTTGCAAGGCTTCAAATCTAACTCCTGCTTAGTGATATTGTAAGGCATTATATAGATAATAATCACAATTGTATCTGTTTTGATAAACAAATTATGTTTTTAATGTTTTACTTATGTATGGAAGTACTGAATGTCCTCAGCGTTTCAATATTGCATGAGTTAAGGCATTGCATTTGAATGAAAATGCTTGAAATCTTTTTTATATTATGCCATTTCTACTCAATTCCATTTGCTGCAGTACTACACATCAGATTATTTTTATATTGTTATACACAATAATGTGCGACTTCAGAGATATAAAAATATAATATGTGCAGTGGGGAGGGTGAAGTGGCAGTAGTGCAAGTTTACATGGCAGGATAATAATTTTAGTCTGTAATTCTCTTCTTATATTTCTCCTAAAAATGTATTAATACTTTTTTATATCGTAGATAACTGCCACCTATAACAATGGTAATGCATATAGCATTGATGTTAATGACTGCAATGACATATCATACAGGATTTTTTATACCTTTCCTTGATGATTTACATATCACAATTAAACAGATGAAATGCATATATTTGCAAAGTTGGTCCCCTCCACAATATATATATATATATATATATATATATATATATATATATATATATATATGTGTGTATATATATATATATATATATATATATATATATATATATATATATATATATATATATATATATATATATATATATATATATATATATATATATATATATATATATATATATATATATATATATATATTGCTTTTGCCCTTCAAAAGATGAAAGTGTAAGTTACAGAATTGTCAGTCATGATTCACAGTAGTTCAAGATCATATGAGTCATAGCATCTTCTAAAGGTAGGCTAGATGATAGTGCAAGTGATTTTGAAGAGGGGCAACCATGAGAACTGTATGGTGAGTAGGTCTGATGTCGTGACCCACTTGATGAGGGTGATCATGCAGACACTGATTTGACAGTGTTGCATGACCATGATAGTGTCCTTGAATGAGATGTTCTGCCAAGTGTACATAAATGCTGATATGGCCTACATGAAATGTGTTGTGCTTGTTCACCTAGACTACTTACAGTATTTTCCTGAGAAGCAATTGTATTCTCATCCTGTTCTCCCTTGCAAGACTGACTCCAGCTTCAGTCTGGTATGTCCTAACTAGTGGGTTGAAATCAAGAACAAATCCAAATGCACCTCTAAAACAGTGAAAAGAAGGTCCCAGCAGCCAAGAACAGACACAAAAGTGAATGGCAACTGAATGAATAAATCAATCCACTTCTTTATTCACACAAATACACATAAAGCGCTTTTCGTCTCACTGATATTGAGACTTCCTCAGACAAAGACTCAGATATAATACGCTTTCTTTTAAACAGGACTAGGTTACTAATTAACACTTCATGAATCAATCAGTCAGTTAGTGGCAAAACATTCACCATGGAAACTTTCCCAACCTAATGTCAAACAGTAATACATTCATATTGTCATATTCAATGACAGTAAAAAACTTCTAAAGTTCCTAAAATTCTTAACATTCTTAACATTTAACCCAACCACCTTGCCCTAAAAACATATTTACTATTCCCCCTTAAAATTTCAGTTTCATTACTACTTCAAACTTTTGTTTAAACATGAAATTAATTCAAATTCATTGCAATACATGCATAAGTTGACTTAAATATTTTATCTTATATTATGTATTTTGTGTTGACTGATATCCACATAAGAATACCCGTATATAAAAAAAAATATGGACCCATTTATTTATTTTTTTTAATTTTCAGTTATAAATGCTGTGCAGTCCGTCACTTGCCATATACATTTCAAGCATGACTGTGCTTAGCCAGGCTCTACCACAATACCCAAAAACAAAGTAATACAAAGACTCAGGCTTTTACATACTAATTTGTAAGTTCCTATTGTTGAACTTTACCTACCTACTCTTTTGCCATAAATGAGCTTGTTTTTAAAAAGAGCTTCAATTAATGCTCATTCATTGCAAATGACCTAACCTGAGCTTATTTACAAATCTGTCAAGCAGCAATATTGGCAGATGACTGCTATGCATGTGTGAGGCCCCAGACTATAAATTTTATTTGTTTTTGTTAGTATCTCATACTTTGGCAAGAGAACAAATGGTAGTAAATCTGTTCTGAAACTAAGAAAACAAAATCACACTCTGTTACCACACATAAATCCTCCACATATTTATTTGGCTACAATTTGTTTGTGTCTGTAAGGGTTTATTGCATAACGTGTATATTACTTGTGGTACAAAACATCATGGTACATTAAGTACTTGTATTTATTTTAATGGCTCAATTTTTCCAGCATTTTTGTCTGTTAATATTTCACATGTTAATTGGCAGAAGACTGAAAAGTAAACAACCCACTGCATCTATTTCACTGACGCCTGAAAAGTAACACAAAATAATGTATACTAGGCAAAAATAGAGACAGAAATGCTATTATGAGAGAAACTCCAGGAATCTACCAAATTTAAAAGTAGGGGATAAAGTCTTCTTCTTCTTTCGGCTTTTCCCAGTTAGGGGTCGCCACAGCGGATTGCCTGTCGCTCATGATTGACAGTGGAGTTTTGCTGTGTCGAGTTGCCAGCCCGGTACCCAACCTTCCACAGAAGGCACACACATGCACGCACTCATGCCTAGGACCAATTTAGAATATCCACTCCACCTACAGCATGTCTTTGGGATGTGGGAGGAAACCGGAGCACCCGGAGGAAACCCACGCGACCACAGGGAGGACCTGCAGACTCCGCAAAGAAGGCACCCCAGCCGAGGATCGAACTGGAGAACCTCTTGCTGTAAGGTGGCAATGCTAAATGCTGCACCACCGTGGCCACCCACACCACTGCGGCCGCCCAAAGGTAGGCGATAAAGTAACAATACAAAAACCACAAGAAAGTTTTTAGCCTGAAGTTGCTGATGAAGGAAAGCTAGATGGCTGGAATCATTGTTTAAAACAAATATACTGAAATTTGAGAAAGATGAGGAACCAGAATTTTCACAATCAGTGCCATCACAAGGAAACAGACTTTCAGATTTGTGATAGAAGCTCCAGGCCAAGGATCAAATAAAAATGCAGATTGTCAAGAACTCTCCCAAAAGGAAGTTATGATGTCTGCAGTGATTAGTCCTGTTAAATACATCAGCTTTTGAGCACGGAAGAAACCAAAGAGATATAAAAATATTGTAAGGAAGGGAGAATGGGAGATTGTGTTTAAGGTGTACAGATGATGTGCAGATACATGTAACCACAATGGAACATCTTGGGTAAATCATTCACTTGGCCTCCATCACACCTAAAGTTTTGGTAACATTCTCTTTTACTTCTATTATGCAAAAAACAAAAGAAGAAAAATGTGACAAAAAGTGGGATTCCTCTGTTCTCCACATTATTGATACTGAGTAATCTGCAGCCAGTCTGATACTGAGACAGATATAAAGTGCTGCAGTCACTTTGGGAATATGTCAGAGATAAGGAGAAATTTCTTTCAGGAGAAAATATTTCAGTAAGGTTCTTTAGAGCCAGTTGAATAGCATTCTCCTCCAGGTAAGTCATGCCCCATGATTACTTAACCAGAAGCAACAGAAGCTTTGGATCAGCCAATAAGTGTTTCTCCTTCACCAAGTGGTGTTATGGATCACTAACCCACTATGACAAGATACCTCAGAGAATCCTGCAGTTTCATTTCAATACTTTGACATCTCACTCATCACATATTGTTTTTGATTCTTTATTTTTTTACAAAGCATAGAAGGGGACATGTGAACAAAAATACTAGTTTGTTTTCTTCAGACTGAACACAGGTAGTTCAAACTGTTCTGTCATTCTGTCATCTTTAAACAATAATATCGCAGGATATTCTATGGTAATATTGAATAATGTAAATCATTAAACCTTGATGTGCAATCTTTTAAACATCTAAGCTATGATATTAAATACCTAAAAAGAACTCTTTTGGAGTAGTTAAAATATTTATCTATTTCAACAAAACAACTACAAGTAGAGAGGGAGGCAACCATGAAACCAGATAAATGTGAGCATATGTTTCAGGAAAATGATACACTAAAATCAAAACTTCATGTTCTTCCAGGCAAAATAATTGCGCTAGTATTTCAGGCTCATGGAGTCAGTCTCAGAGAAGTGGAAGAAAAAAAAAATAAAGAAATGGAGTGTTTGTCCACTAACAGAAAACACAAGGACACTGGAATGCAGATGTGATGTAACACCTTTTACTGGACCAACACAGGTTTTGCAGTTACTCAAACTTTAGAGCTGGCATGAGCACTTCATTAAGAGTTACTAAGTTATTGATGTTAGATACAGTGCTTAAATATCTGATTGTGCCTAGAAACACACAAGGGCCTTCAATGACATTTCCATACACCCTTGGAAAGAAAAACAACGGAGATTAAGTTAAATCAATTTTTCAGTCTGACAGTCAGTGTTTTGACCCTAGGTACTGGATTTATGAAACACTATAGAATCTAAATTTTTCTTTTGAGCAACTGACAGTGGGCACAAATAAAGTATGTTGAATAGAAACATTTTTTTTCTTTTGGGTAATGCACGATTTATGATGAATTTACTCTAAACCCAAACTGATGGAATACTAAAAGTAACTGTTAACATTATTGGGGTATGTTGTTTTAGCACCTGTATTTCATTTATGACAACAAAGTAGTTACTTTTGCATATGGCAACATTCTTGTCAGAGCAGTGATCAGTAAGGCCTTAATTTAAGACAGTTTAAACAGTATAACAAAACTTTGTCCAATTCTTTTCTCAAGAACCTTAAACCGAAGTAACAACACATTTTATATTATCTCTCTCTCTCTCTCTTTCTTTCATTCTCTCTCTCTCTTTCTCAGAGTTAGCTAAACCACAGCCTATGCAGTGTATTAACTGCATGCAACATCCATATATTCTCTTGGTGGCCCCTGCCTCTCATCATTGTGAATAGGACTTTACTGATAATTCATATTTTCTGTCAAACAAAACATAGATTCATAGGTTGGTACTAGGCTAACGGCCCTAGAGCCTATACAAGCCTAGCCATAACAATTCCCTGGCTATTTCTTCACACACTATTTACTTCTCTGAACCCCTGTCTAGCAGGGTGACTGACGTGATCCCTGGGGTGAATTTCCTTTCTCCTATCCAATCATCAAGGTTCCTTTTGAAGAGGGCCAAAGAGGTGCTCTGCTTGACATGTATGAGCAGTCTATTCCAGAGTCTGGGGAGTCTCTGGGTCGGGAACCTATCCTTCCAGCATGTTTTGTTTATTGTGATGACAAGATTTAGATCGCTGGAGCATGTGGCTCTGAAGGATTGGGATTTCTTTAAGTGTAGCATGTCCAACAGCTCTGGGTTTGACATGGCCTTCTTTGTTAAGCAGAGATCACCTCGGAGTAGACGATATGCAACAGAGTATAGCTGGAGGTTTTTAAGACGGTCAGCATAGGGCATCCGCTTTAGGCCTGTGATTCTTTTAGTGAGGTATTTCTGTGGCCTTTCCATTTGTTGCAGATGTCTTGAGAGGTACATACCAAATGGGGCATTGTATTCTATAATGGGTCTAATCAGGGATGAGTACAGTGGGACAATGACCTCCTTTTTTCTGGATGAAAATCCCTTAGTGATGAGGTGTGCCACATAGACTGTTGTGGCAATGTGGTTATTGTAGGTGAGACCACTGAACACCTGTGTCCCTAAGTCTCTTATCACACTTTCGGTGTTTAGCATACTGCCACCTATGTGATAATTCACGGGTACATGTTTTTTCCCAAAGGGGATAACTATACATTTCTTGGCATTGAGCTTGAGCCCATGGCTCTGGCACCAAGCATCTGTTTCTGTAAGGCCCTTTTATAGAGTATCCACATAATTTGGGGATTCAATAATGGCTCCCAGTTTGCAGTCATCTGCGAACTTTGTTAGCCAGAGTCCCTTAGTGTTGGCCTGTACTTCAGAGAAATAGATGCCAAACAGGAGAGGTCCCAGGACTGAACCCTGAGGTACTCCACTTGTCACTTGTCTGGAGCTGGATTTGGAGTCAGCTACTTTTACAATGTGGGTTCTGTCAGTAAGCCAGTTGGCAACCCATCGAGTGACGTAGGGATTAATGCCCAGCTTAGTAAGTTTATCTATGATTCCAGAGTGGGGGATGGTGTCAAAGGCCTTGGCGAGGTCCAGATAGGCTGTGGGGACTGCCTTACCCTCGTCCACGGCACTGGAGACTGATTTGAAGAAGTCAATAAGGTTCAGGAGACAAAATCGGCCCTTCACAAACCCAAACTTGGTGGGGTCCAGTGTTTTAAGGTTGCCAATGTCTTTGTTTATAAGTTCCATGATAATACATTCCATGGCCTTGCAGATCAGGCTTGTCAGACTGATGGGGTGGTAGTTCCCAGAATCCAAGGTGGATCCCCCCTTGTGGAGTGGGATAACTGTAGCTGTGTGCCACTCAGTGGGAACGAAGCCTGAGGTGAGGGTATGATTAAACATGACACTTAGATGAGGTACCAGTTCATTTTGTAGTTCATGTAGTACACAGCCCGGGATGTCATCTGATCCCATGGATGCTGTATTCTTAGCTTTGGAGAGTGCGTTTTTTACCTGTGTGGCCGTTATTACCAGAATTTGGCAATCTTCCAGTATTGAGATGGGGTATTTAGGGGGTGAGAGGGGGGTGAAGTTGGCACTGAATCGATCTGCCAGGATATTGGCAATATCCTTGGGATCAGTATATTTAATGCCATTCTGTTGTAGCTCAGAGCAGATCTGAGCATTACCATTTAGATTCTTGACATAGTTATAGAATGCCTTGTGGTTGTCTTTGGAATCTTTGGCAATTTTATTTTCGTAACTAGCTTTGGTGAATTTTATGAGGGATCTCAGCTTCTTACTGAGGCTGGTAAGGGAGTTTTTTGCATCCTGGGATTTTCCTCTTTTCTGCAACAGTTTTTTCCTTTTGTTGTAAAGTTTGTTTATGGCAGGGGACCACCAGATTGACTTTCTTTTTTTGGAGGAGACCATCTTGGTTCTATTTGGGATGGCACAATTCATGCAAGAGTAGATGTGCTCATACAGTGCCTTAGTGTAGGACTCAGCAGTCGAACTTTCAGTTCCCATCTGCATGGGTGTCATGACGTTTGCAACTTCTGACTTGAGTAGCACGAAGTTGGCCTTGGAGAAGTTTTTTATGGAGGTTTTGTTACTGGGGGGTGGGGGTGGGATGTGGATGTTAAGGGTGATTTGCTTATGGTCTGACCTGACCAACGAGGGGGTGACCATAGGTGTGGAGCATCGATTTCCCATGTTGGTAATGACCAGATCTAGGATATTGGAGCCCCTGGTGGGACTATGAATTAGTTGATCCAGGGCATTGGAATTTATGAATTCCAAGAACTGTTGGGCAAAGGTGTTGGTGCACGAGTAGATTTCCCAGTTAATGGCAGAGTAGTTGAAATCACCCAGTATTAGGGTGTTTGGTTGTATATTAATGTTTTCCAGTATGTTTAGAAAGGTGTAGTGAGAATCTTGGGGCATGGTGGGGGATCTGTAGCAAGCTACAATTTGGATTGCAGTCTTACCTAGTGTTAGTTGCACCTGGAGAATTTCAGATGCATTGTGTTGGGCAACTAACCTGATGGTGTGAATATCCTTGGTGAATATGGACACTCCTCCACCTTTAGTGTTTCGATCCTGGTTTAGTAGCCGAAAAGTGTGGTAAGAGTTATAGCCTGGTATTGCAGGGGTGCTCTCTGGAGCCTTGAACCAGGTCTCAGTTACTGCACAGATATCGATGTTCTCCATTTTTAGGAGTGCCTCAAGAGAGTGCATTTTGAGGTTTAGACTTCTAGCATTGAGTAGCATTACCTTCAGATTTTGCATGCTTGTACCTGTTATGGTGGTGGTTTTGCCCTTTGAACTTTGCCTAAAAAAGGCACTATAGGGGTGGCAAGAGCCTTAGCCAGTAACCTAAATCCCAGGGGTGACAGGTGCAGACCATCTCTGTCAAATCATCGTGGTCTGTTGATCATGTCGACCCAGGCAGACAAATACTGGATCCCCTTTGAATGACACCAGAAGCTTAGCCAATTGTTGAAGTCAGTCATTTTGTCCTTATATTGCGGTATCATTCTGGGTGAAGGCAGGATACTACTCAGGGCTAGGGTTATACCTGCCTGGGTCAGATGATCCGAGAGCTCTTCCATGTCTCTTTTCATGTAGTCCAGGGAGGTATGCCTCAAGTCATTCATTCCAACATGGACAATGACAGACTCATATTTGTACTTGTTGTGGAGTGACTTGAGTGCATGAGTTATGTGGCGTATCCTGGCACCCGACAGGCAGCTCACTGTAATTTTCTCCTTGTTCAGCCTGGTGAGTGGGACATCAGTGTGCCTGACTATAGAGTCACCTATGACTAAAGTGTTAGGTATGTTGTCTTGCCTTAGGGGCTGTTGCTGGGTGGCACACTGGTGTTGTGAGCTATGTGACACTTTGGTTGTGATTGGTGTTTGTTTGCATTTCAGCTTCAGAGGTCCTTGTTGCTTGGGTAGGTTACAGTTAAGGGCCTCCGCATATGTGGATTTAGTGTTGCTATGTGTGGGTTTTGGTGGTGTGAGTTTAGAAGGGCTATGTGTTGCTTGAGGTGTAGTGCGTGTGTTAACCTTCTCCTCTTGACTGTCTAGCACAATCTTGGGTGGAGAGAGCATTGCTTCCAATTTGGCTATGTAAGTGCATCTCTCACAGGTTGTAGTGTTGGGTGGTAGGAGGAGAGGGTTGTCTGTGTACATGAGGCAATTGCTGCCTTGTCCCAGTATGCCCAGATTCACCAGGTGGATAGGAGAAATCAACGGAAGCTGACCCTTGGACATGTCTGGTTTGGTGCTTTTTTTTTTTTTTTTTAAAGTACAGGAGCTGTTTTCCCTTACCTTAGCAAGGTACTTTGCAGTTATAGGCTGTTTAGTGCATATGATTAATTTCTCCTTATTAATAAGGAGAGTTGAGTGCTTGTATCGGTTTAAGGCTTCCTAGTGCTTTCCAGCAGGTAGAGCAAGTGCTAGTTACAGGGTTGCTTAAAGGTAAGATGAAAAAAAATGGTTTATCCTAAACACTGCAGTGTGCACTAGAGGAGTTAGATGGGAAAGTAGGTAACTTAAGTTTTACCTGTCTAAAAAGTTAAGTTTTACTGGAGAGTCGCTATTTTTAAAACAGTAACATAGATAGAAAGGGGGTGATCACTTTTGTATTCCAGTACTATGGAATACAGTAGAATAGCCAATAAATTTAAATAGTTGAAGGGGAGTGATTTCGCAAATTGATAATTTTGTGCTTACTCACACAAGCCAGTGAAAGCAGAGAGGAAATGAGATATATGGTCAAATTAACATCGGTTTCACAAGGACTGCATGTTTAAACAGACTGACAACTTACAGATTATAACTTCTTGTTTTCATTCTCTGGATTTAACTAATATACCTACACATCTGTTGTTTTGAGATTTATTTTCTAATTAAATGTCAGAGCAGTCTCTCAGAGATATATCTTCTCTACTAAATGAACACTAACTCTAACTGTAATGAAGCATGACAAACTAATTTTATAGGATGGGCTAACCCTGTTTTCTACAGTTTCAGTCTCTCTCTCTCTCTCTCTCTCTGTCTTACACACACACACATACACACACATACACACACACACGCACACGCGCACACACACACACACACACACACACACACACACACACACACACACACACACACACACACACACACACACATTCATACAGACTGTCTGTCTCTGAGGTGTAGTCCAACCTGCACATTTTTTCCACACTAGCATTTTTCAAGTTTTCTTTTTTTATTCAATTGGAAATAAATGATTTAATTCCTTTTCTATGCACAAGTGGATATTTAAGTGCTGTATTTAACATCAGTAGCTTAAGAACTACTGATGAAGGGCTCATGCCAGCTTGGAAATACAAGTAATTGAAAAACCAGTGTTGGCCCAATAAAAGGTAATATACTGGCAACCCATGCTGCAGTGTATATTTATGATTTCTTACTTGAAGAATATTGTGTCAATTAATATAAATGGTTTAAACCATTATATAAAAAGAGAAAATGTATGTGAATGTTTGTCTTATATTTTATCTGGAATTATAGACTTAGAAGAGATTCACTTGTCTGAAAATAAGCACAATACATTAACACTGTGTAAGTCATTTTGAATAAGAAGAAATTAATTCCACCAATGAAAATTCTCCGAGTTCCAGTTATTTTCCATACAACCAAAGTCAAGATTTTGGCTGAATTTTCTAAGGCAAAATGGATAATTTTACTCTTGAAAGTTCAGTACAAAGGTTTAATTATTATTATTGGTTTGATATATGCTCCATTTTCTGGTTATAATCTTTTTTTTATTATTTTAAAGCAGCTTTTTGGACATACAACTTAATTTTAGTAATATTAATCTTACAAATGACTTCAACGTTCATCTTAATAAGGAGAGGGAAAAGGGAATGAAGGCAAGTTAAAGGATTTTCTTCAAACAGAGTGTATGTTTGAGGTGCTGCCTTAGAAGTATCCTAAACTAAAAGGTTACACTCCTGTGGTTTTGAGAACAAAGAAATGGTGACGGTTGTTATTTATTTATTTTGTTGTTTCTTTTCCACCGTGTTGACTGTTTTCTAAAATTATGGCATTTCCTAGATGTCTTTATGATCACAGTCCCATAACGCTATCTTTCATACATAGACATAAAAATAAAAGTTTGTCTACATTAATCTGCAGGTGTTACGTATTTATGGGAACTAGGCATTGTGTAAAGTGTGCCAATTGGAAATATATTTAAAACAGTAGTAATTTTCACTCCATATACAACAGGTTATTTTCACATCAGGTCATTGATTACTTGCAGTGCAACACAGATCATAAACCTAGTTAAGTGTGCCTGCAAAGCATTCTGTGTAGGTCAAACATCACAACTGTTTAAGACTAGACCTCTTTGCATCTTAGTAACTTTAGATTCAAGAGAAAAAGTACTGCCACATTTAAACATTTATCTATGCATTCAAATGTAATTTAAAAATTATTTGTATTGGTAGTGACACTAGGGTCAGTATCAACTAATATATATTTATTACAATTACTAGACAGGAAAGAAAAAAGATGGATAATACAAAATATCACACTCTTAGCCCCAGGACTACATGCACAGCTCATCTGCACAGGATCTAAATACAAGTCACAACTACTTCTTACAAGTTTAAGGTTCTGCCTAGAGTGAAGAATTGCTTAGGTAGTGCAGACAATTTCTACATTGAAAAATCTGTTAGTTTCTTTGTTTATACATATATAAACAGCATCACAGCTGACAAAGCAAGAAACTTTCAGTGAGTATATTGTTTAGAAAGTGTTTTCTACATATGCTGCATTTATATTTGCTTTATCAATAAATATCAGGTAGAATCAATACTCTTGCTGTGCAAAATACCTTGGTTTGATTTCATCATTCATTTCATGTTTTTTGTATTCTGATGGGGTCTGTTACAATCATATGGGCAAAGATAACAATGTAAAACGTGGAGTTCCAAAATGGCTGCCATCCTATAAGCAGTGTTTTCACAGAGCTCTGCCACTCACCTTTAATCTAACAGCTAATTTCAAGGGCCGGTGGTATCTTCAAGATATAATACTATTTTAGAATCAACAAGAATCTTACCTACTATCCTTACCAATGTTTTGAGAGGGCGTGAAAGGATCTTCTGTGAAGGATTGTGCCTGATCTGTCTCTTCTACAGCCAGTCCGGTTTACATGTGCTCTAGGCCTCGAAGGCCTTCTACTCCTGTGAAAAAAAAGAGAAAAAAAAAAAGGGCATTGAAAATTTCCACAACCATGTCAAAAGATATGGATCACATGGAAACTCAAACCATAAAAGCAAAATTTTCAACTATTGCTTCTCCAGAAAAAGAAGTAAGCACGAAAAGGGCCAGAACTACCAAACAACAAGAGTCACCTAAAGTAACACCAGTAACAGCAAAAGAGAAAACTGACACAAACTACATGGAGGAGCTAAAGATTGCTTTACAACCCATTCAAACAGCAATCCAAGGCCTCTCACAACAGCTTAAATCATTTAATGAATCCATCGACAGAATCTTAACCAGAATGGATAAGACAGAAGCAAGGGTGCTGGAAAATGAGATTAAAATTGACCAGATACAAAAAGAGCAAAAAAATAATGACTCAAGCATAAAGAACATTCAACAGAAATGAATTGACCTAGAAGCCAGATCCAGACGTAATAACCTTATCATTAGAGGAATCCCAGAAAATGTTACACAAATGGAACTTTTAGAGTGCATCTCTGAAATTTTTTCTATCTTCCCGGACAAAGAACCTGTCTCAGATAAAATAATTATGGAACGTGCACACAGAGCCTTAAGACCAGCAAGAGACAATCATAATCCAAGACAAGTATATGTTAAGATTCTCAATTACCAACATGTGAGCAAACTAATAGTAGCAGCAAAAAAAAAGAAATACATAGAATGGAAAAACTCAAAAATATTTCTCTCTCCTGACCTTCCAACCCCAATCAAACAAGAGAGACAGAAGTTAGCTCCATTCTGCGCCTTCCTGATTAAAAAACAAATCAGATTTCAAATGAGATACCCCAATACCCTCAGTTTTACTTACCAGGGTGTTCAGCTCTCTGCTCAAAACTACGATGAAGCAGTGGTGGTTTTTGAAAAGACATTTAAAGAATGCCCGAAATAATCAACATAAAAACCATAATGGTCTCATTGTCTATCCTGAGAGATGTGCTGCAACTAAAATAAGAAGTTAACCTCTGAGGAGGGCTGCTTACCTATTGGCATCAACTTCACACAGCTTTAAACCCGATAATCATACACATTTTTTTTTTCCGTTATTCTTGTGTGCTTAAGATAAGCGGATGCTAATGGAATCTGCTACAAGCTATGCCCTCCGGAGTTTCTTATGAAAAGTATCTGTTACCGTTCTCACTATCAGCTGTTTTGCCTGTTGGCAAATCTCTAAAGTTTGTATAAAGGTATATTTTACTACTAATAAGTTCTTACCACGCTAATATGGCTCTCATCTAATCCCTCCATCGAATATGGCGCCAGCTTCGTAGGACCCACTACCCTAGAGTCATCCCTGCGATCAAGTCAGGTACCACAGTCAAAACGCCATGCTTCTCAGCGCTCCGAAGATACGTTAACCCTCTGGCTCTCCCCTTGATGCAAAGCGCTCTTAAAGGCATATTGCCCTTGAGCACTGTCTTGTCACACTGTGAGTTGAACGATTGCATCTATCTGTTCTCCAGGGTATGTTGAAGCAATCGACAACAGGAGGGAAGAGGAATATATCGGGGAAAGATCGCCAGCATGGATTCCCTCATGCTGATCGGAAATGAAATGAAGCAGCTACCAGTTGTCAGCATACATATCACACAGGTCAGTTATTCCTGTCCGGTAGCTGCACACCGCCTCTAACTTTTGGACAACTTCCCCTGAGCAAGCTGCCACAACAAAATTGCATTCCCTTACGTTGGACTTTTTGTTTTTGTTGTTGTATTTCTTTTTTTATTACAGTGGTAGGTTTGGATAGGTATAGCAAAGTGTGTATACTTTAATTAGAAACCTCTGTCTCATTTTCATATTCATGTGGATCAGTCTATTGGGTCATCCTTGAAAGTACTAGATAAAGGTAGATCAGCCAGTCTAAACATACATACATACAATTTTAAGCTCACAGGTTGTCCCAGAATGTGAAGGCGAATTTTAGTATGCTTAAAAGATTACCATTATTATGAATCTGACACGGTACTTGCTTCTACCTTTAACATATAAAAATTTTGCTAATTTGGTTAAAGAATATTGATTCATACATTTTAAGACCAGTTATAATAATTAGAAAATGTAAGTCTGTGCTGTACTCTCACAAGATTGTCTTCCCAAAGGTGATACTGCACTACCTGAAGGTGTCCCAGAGTATTTTAACAGATGATTTTAGCTAAAAATTAGTTACAACCTGCACAAGTATGCAAGGGAAGCAGATTTGTAAATGTAATATATGTAAACAAACTGACACTGGTTTTTTTTTTTTTTTTTGTGTGCAGTGTAATCCCCATCTTGTTATAGCTGAAGGGGAAAAACTGTCTGAACCGACAATAAGCATATTCTCTGGAAAATGAGACAGGGTTACGTAAAGTGATAGTATTGATAGTTGGTTCTTTCTTACTTAGATGTTTCTTACGTTGATATACCTTGAAGATAAGCACATGGTAAAATGCTATACTAAATGTTTAGAAAGCAGTATGATGTGTGCCCTGAATGCATATAACTAGGGATAGTGTGCTAGTGTATCAATAAACTTCCCTCCTGAATTATACTGCAGCTAGACCATGAACTTGGTAAGAACAGTTACTTACAAATGTTAAAGTAATTGGGAATGCACAGTTTCCATCTACATTAATAATTGCGCTCCTGTTAACTGGTCACATGTAAATTCCAATTTTCATTGAATCATGGGTGAGTCCCTTATCAATCGTAACTTGCAGTGACCATTCTGGCACAAACATCAAGGAAACATATGTTCGTTCACCTTTCATTGAATGTTTTGTTATGGGATTACTCTGCTTTCATGAGTAATTTGTGTTGATGGAGCCTCTTCTTAGATGCCCATAAACCAAATCAGAAAGGTACAATAGCCCTCTATAATAATGTAAATAATTATAGGTCGTTGTATAACTCTTTATTCATGTACCTTTAGTTCGGCAGGGAGATAGCTTTGTTTTAAGCACTGCATGAAGTTTGCTATGCATTTTGGTTCTTGGTGTTTCAAATTATACTTGCTGGGAACGATGCTTCTCACCTATTTGGTGATCCCTAGACCTTATTACCTTGTGTTCCCAGGCCCTTCCGGGCTTAGGGGGAGGTGGTTAGACACCGGGGTTAAGCGGGAAGGATTGATCATACATGCCCTCATGTCCACAATACAGTTGTACAGTAACATTCAGCGTTTTTTCTTATCTCCATGGCGTTCTACAGTATGGACATCTCCTTTTCCCAGTCCCCTAGATCTCTCTCAGATCATTCGAAGATCTCTATGGTTATCGACCAACACAGTAAGGGCCCAACCAATAGAGCAGATATCTACTGGCGTTTGAATCCTAACCTTCTAGGTAGGGAGGAGATAACCTCTCAAATTAACGAATATTTGGATTATTTTCTTAGCACTAAGGACTCCTTCCAATCTCCCTTGGACTGTGAATGGGCTGCAATTAAATCAATGATCAGGGGTCTCTTGATAAGCAAAGCCTCTTACCTTAAAAAACTCCGTAACAAAAAAGAGCGAGATTTAACCTCTCAGCTGCATAAAGCAGAATCAGAGTCCCAAGTGAATCACTCCCCAGTCTTAGAAGAACGTATGATCCAACTACAAAAAGAACTAATCTCATTACAAGCAGATAACCTGAGTTTGCATGAAAGTAAATCATTAGCTTTATACGCAGACGTAATACATTGTCCTTCTAGATTCTTGGCCAGGGTGATCAACCTAACTAAAACATCTACCTTTATACCTGAAATCCAGTATCAAGGAATGGATTTCCAGAAACCTAATCAAATCATTAAAATATTTGAAAATATTTTCACACAAACATATGGGCCCACCGATACTGTAGTAGATGAAACAGAATTACAATCTTTTCTTAATAATTTAACCTTCCCCAAACTAACAGTCACAAAATAAATTTCTAGAGAGAGATATTAGTACGCAAGAAATTAGTGCAGTTATCAACAACCTTAAACCCAACAAATCCCCTGGCCCCAACGGTTTCACGGCTGAATTTTATAAAGCATTTAATAAGAAAATCTCCAAAATTCTAAGATTACTGTTTAACCATATTACATCCAATGGATTCAAAGATATCTATTTAAATGCGTCTAGAACTATTCTTATTCCCAAACATAAAACAGACCCTAAAAACCCTGGGAACTATAGACCCATATCTATAATTAATTTAGACATGAAAATTCTGGCCATGATCCTAGCTAACAGGCTCAAAGCTGTTATCTCATATATTATCTCCCCCGAGCAATCAGGATTTATCCCGGGTAGGCAAACTAATGAACAGACCTTGCTATTGGAAGCTATGATTTATCATTCCAATTTAAAAAATCACCCTGTGTACGCCTTAGCGGTAGATGCATCCAAGGCTTTCAATCGTTTAAGTACAAATTTCCTATTTATCACTCTTCCTTTTTTTAACATCCCAATCTCTTTTATAAACATAATAAAAACCCTCTACTCTACAGCATACACCACCCTACATATTAATAAACACTCGCCTAATAGAATCAGAATTGTTAATGGTGTCAGACAGGGCTGCCCCCTTTTCCCTCTTCTTTTTAACCTATATATGGAACCTCTATTCATGCTAATAAAACAAGCTACTTTTCACCATCCCCCTAGTTTTTATAATACAAAGATCTCCCTATCGGCATACGCAGATAACCTTAACATATATTTCACCCTCCCCAGCTCTGACCCAACTAAAATATTATCTTCCGTTAATATTTTTTCTAACCTAGCAACCTATAAGCTTAACAAAGAAAAATCCCTAATATTCCCCCTAAACATCCACTCTACTATGGTACCTAAGAGTATTTTAAATACAGAGATCAAAGCCAAGGAGCATCTGCACTATCTGGGTATTCAATTCACCCAAGGTAACCATAATCACTATCAGGAGAATGTAGTTAGATACTGGTCCAATATTCAAAATTATATCATTAGATGGTCTAGGCTCAAGCTCCCTTTTTTGGCCAGAACCACAGTGATTAAGATGAATATTCTTCCTAGACTTCTATATCTCTTTCAAGCAACTACCAGCATCTTACATAACAATTTTTTTTAAAATATTATATCCGCTATTTCTAAATTTATATGGGCCCCTAGATCGGTCAGGATTAGATACTCAAAACTTATATATCCCAAGGAGCAAGGGGGACTGGGCCTACCCAACTTTAAAACCTATTATGAGATTATCAATGGCAGTAGAATATTTAAGATAGCGTCCTTTAATAAGGATAAATGTTTATGGGCCCCAGCATGGGTGTCTCTATATAATATCTACGTTAAAACATTAAAATTTAACCCTGCTGTACTCCCATTTTTAAACGAAGATAACATAGGTATTCTAAAATGTACAAAAAACATTTTATTTAGCATTAAATCCCTGCAGGCCCTTTTCAAATCTTTGAATCTATCTCACTCTTTCCTAACCTTACAACTACTTCATCTCAACCCCAATCTTAAATTAAATGGGCACATGCTAAACTTGGAGCAATACCCCCTCCTTTTAAACACTTCTATTTCTGATCTTCTCCCCTTTAGACATCAGACAATATCTGACCTAATAACTAGTCTGAACCTACCCTTTAAGTACCTGTCTATATTACGTCAAATTAGAGAGTTGGTACGAAAATACCTATACCACCCATTAGTCTCGGAAAAAGATATCTTAACATGTAAAACGCTAAGGAAACTCCTGCTCAGCAGAAAAAAAATGACATCAAATGCATACAAGGTCATTTTGTCACTTAGATATCAGAATGAACTCAATTTTTCGAAATTTTGGTTAAGGATCAACCCTGCTATTAACCAAAACCTACTCGCAAAGGCTATAAACCTAAGCGCGAAAGCTATTCCCTTCAAAAAGATGAAATACACTCAACTGATGATTATGAACAATGCATATTTGACCCCTGAGGTCCTCAGTAAAATCTATCCTAATCAATCCCCTGAATGTCAATATTGCCCGAATCAAACTGATAATATCCTTCATTTGTTTTGGAGTTGCAAGTGTTCCTACAAGTTATGGTGTGCTTTGAGAGTGATACTTGAGAGAATCGGGTATGAAAAATCCACCCTCTCATGGGAATTTACCATCCTTCATATTCCTCCCACTGGTCTATCGGAAAGAAAATGCAAGGTATTAATACCCATTTTTATGTTAATCAAATATTACATCTCCTTGAATTGGAAAAATAGACAATCCCTTTCTTGGGAAGGCTTCAAACACATAGCTATTAAACACCTCAAGGCACACAAATGTTTGTTCCACAATATTAAGCACAAGCCAATTATCCAAGAATTTGGGGAAATATTATCTGATCATATTCTTAATTGATTATTTTCCTTTCATAGTTAACTTTAGGGTACATCACGCTGTACAAGACGAGTATAACAAATTTGGGGCAATGTATGATTGTATATAGTTTTTTTTTTGCCTTTTATGTTTTTGTTTCATGATGTTGTACTGTTTCGCTTTCTGTATTATGTTTTGATTTTTTACTTGTAATCATATTTGTTGAAAAATTGCAATAAAGAGAATTAAAAAAAAAAAAAAAAAAAACAATGTAAAACGTGCCTGCATTTGTGGAAAGAAAGTTTGTCTCCTGGATACCTTTATTCTAGATCTGGCTTTTTGGTGACATTGATATTTTGAACTAGCAAGTACACCAGGGAGGGTAATATGTCATCTGAAGTACTTTTTGGTGGCGTGATACATTCTATATAGATATCTATAGCTATAATTATCTATCGACATACATATATGTATGTATGCATGTATGTATATCTGGATATATATATAAATATATATATATATATATATATATATATATATATATATATATATATTTTTTTTTTATTTACATTTCTTTACCAGGAAAGCCTGACTGAGCCGAAAAGGGCCATTTTCAGCAGAAGCCCAGGGTGAAAAGCTCTGTTAACACAGTAATTATAACAAAGGTATTACATTATATATAGACGCAAGCATTGGTGAAATTCATTATGCAGTACACATTATAGACATGAATGGACCAGATATAACGTAAATAGCATTAAATGGCATAGATTTTACAAACAGTAGAATACATGCACTCATGTATAATAAGGGAGGAATTATCTTGAAGAGTATCAATAGAGACACAAACTTGAAACTGATTCCATACTGCTGTACACTCTAGAGATAAACTGGATTACAGCAGTGAGGTTGAGTACTGGAAAAGAGAAGAAATGGTATAAAAAGTGGGCTTGGTAAGAGAGAGAGAGAAGAATAGTATGTGAGGGTGAAAGGTAGAAATGGGATGGGTCATCCAGGCGTAGTACAAGAGCAGAGCCAGTTGTTGGTGAGGTGTTTCTTAAGCCATAGGTTTAAAGTTGGAAGTGTTGGTAGTGTTGATAATTGTTTGGGGTATGGAGTTCCAGTATTTAAATATTTCGTTTGACATCAAGGAGTCCCCATAGCTATTGTTGGATTTAGTTACGTCGATTAGGATTTTGTTAGTAGATCTTAGGGATCAACTGCTGCAGGAGGGGTAAACTAGGTATGTGTGTGTGTATAAAACCTAAAAAAAATAGCACATAGCTGAAAACTAATCCCTTGGAGCACTCTACTTGAAAGACAACCAAAATAAATATAAACAAAAGTAAGCACTTTTGCCTTTGTTCAGACATTATCATACAAAAATGTCTGCTACTTACAGAAAATTTTGATTGCTTTTTTGAATTCATTCATAATTCAGAACATAGGAAGAATGTGCCTAATAATATGGTCTATAACAATCACAGAACCTTAAAATCAGTCAAATGGATGCGCTATTAACAAATGAAAAAATGAGTCTGGTTTTATTTTCTCAAAAAGAGACAGATGGAACCTATATTATGTCAGGTGCCATTAACATGATAGCTTCACCTACCTCCAGCTGATGTACGAGGCAGGGAGAAGATTAGACTACCTACCCCAGGCACCACTCTTTCTGTAGAGGGGAGCAAGGTCAAAATAACATCAAATAACAGAGAGAAAGATCTGTCCTCTGAGTCTGGGCCAGTTCTTCCTCCAAGCATCTACATGTTAGATAACCACCAAGTGATCTATAGTCTAATAAACAACTTGGTGAGAAGGAGGAGAAGGCCTCAAAGGAAAGAAAAGGAGAGAACAGGGCCATTTTGTAAATTGCCTCTACCTGGGTACTGTAGTGCCCAGTTTATTTGCTGTACCTCTATTTGACATTGGTCATTTTGCTGATTTTTCATTTGGTGTAATTTGCAGACTGTTCTGTTTGTTCTTCTTGTAGAATGGGATTTATTGGGTCATAATTTGTGAATTCCCCTTCATAGAGTGTGTGCAGTTTTATTTTTTTGTTTATTTTATTTTATTTTTATGCATGGGTTTCCCTTTGACTGTGATGCTGTCTTTTAAGAATTTCTGTGGTATGGAAAATTTTGCAGATTTGGGTGTGAGCTCCATCTACCATTGTCCATGTGGAAAATAGTGGATCCTGCTCTTCCACACCTGAAAAAAAATCATCCTGCCTGCAACATACCAGATTGGCACTGCTCTGGATTATTAAAATATCTAAATTAGCAATGGAACAACTAGCTTCTAAATTATGAGTGCATGAGTAACCAGTAACATCCAGTGGTGATACTTTTCTATCTCTTTCATGTGTTCTATTTATCTATGCATGTATGTGTATGTGTATGGATGTAAGTTGTAAGTAGGTATTTATTACTTATTTATTTGCATTTGTTATGTAGGGTAAAGCATTGGTCCACATGTATTTTTAGACTCATATTGAAAGAAAGAACAGTTGTTTAAGTTGAACTTACCATAAAAGTAGATGCTCAAATGATAGCTGTTGCAGTAGCCTTAGCTATATGGGTTATATCATACAAATGATATAATTGCTGGCCAGCTTCCAAAACTTCAGGGTACCATCTAGTTGCCCAGGCTGTCAAGCAGTTCAAGTTAAGCTGACTAAAAGACAAGTCTGGGCACAAAGACCTTCAGAGCTTTCTTGCCAGCAGAAAGAGGGAGACTGGGTGGTGAAACCATTATGCTAGGAGCAAATAAACATACATGTCAACACCCTGGCATAAAAATCACACCAAAAAACAAGGGGGGTGGAGGGAGCAGCTATTGTAGCAGTGATCATTCAAACATCTACTATGGTAAATTCAACTTGTATAACTGTACTATGTTTATCATATTGATTTCTGCTTCATCAGCCTTAGCTCCATGGGTAGATAACTATGGTTAACTACATTTGGGAAGGTGGAAGGAGAAGAGTCCAGGAACCCCAGCAGAATGCTCCTAGCAAAGCTTGATCAGGGGCTAGAGAAGGAATCAAGCTTAAAGTGCTTTGTAAAAGTATGTACAGAGGACCAAGTAGCAGCTTCAAGAATATATCTAGAATCCAGCCCTTTCCAAAAATCATTAGATGAAGCCAAGGCCTTGGAAGACAGGGCCTCAACCCTGCTTGGAATAGATTTGTTATGCTGAGTGTAACAAAATGTAATAGCTTTAGACAACCATTTGGAAATACTCTATTTTGACACAGGTTGTCCCGTCTTCTTACCCTCACAAGAAATAAACAATCAATCTGAAGATCTGATAGGTATAGTTCTGTCAAGATAGTACCTGAATAGTATGTGAACATCCAAGGAATGAAGTATCCTTTCCCCTCATTTTTACATTCAATAAAGAAAAAAAATGGGGAGATGGATAGTTTGACTTAAAGTAAACTTGGATACCACTTTAAGCATAAAAGAAAGATTAATTCTGAAAGAAACCCTGTCCCTATGGAAAATGAGGTAGGGTTGACTCACCATAACAGCTGGCAACTCAGATCCCCTTCCTGCAGAAGTCAAAGCAATCAGTAGAACTGTTTTCCATGTTATGAATTTCAAGTCAGCCAGAGGGGCTGGTTCATATGAAGCAAGTGTTAGCTTCTCTAGCACAAAATTAACATCACAAGGTGCGGCCACCATTTTTCTTGGCGGCCTCTAATGTGAAACCCCTTTCAAGAACATTCTGACATGAGACTGCCTTGAAAGAGGAGAATCTGTGAGCAAATGCTGAAATGGCAGATAAATGAACCTTGATAGAAGAATAAGAAAGGCCATAGGATAGTAACTCACACACATATTGTAAAACCAGAGAACAAGTAGCACTGAATTAACAGTGCGTATGTTGTTAGCAAAAACTAGAAAAACTTTTCCATTTGCTAATATATGATATTCTAGTAGCAGTCTTTTTTGCTTCCATGAGTACCTGCTGTGCATACTCAGTAAACAGATGCCTAAAAGGAATTAAGACCCTTTCATCCAGGCAATCAAGTGAGAATGACTGATGTTGGGGTGTATCAAACATCCACGTTCCTGTATGAGTAGATCCAGTCTGTGAGGAAGCTTGTGATAATTCCCCTGGCCACTTCCAAAAGAAAGGAGAACTGTAGTTGCCTAGGTCAGAAGGGAGTCATCACAATGATCTTGAGGGATTCCTTCTGACTTGTCAGAAGTACCCTGGATATTAGTAGAATGGGTGGAAAAACACACAGGAACATTCCTGTCTAAAGAAAGGAAAAAGCATCTGTCTTCTAGACTTTCTTGCATAGAGTCCTGGAATAGAATCTTTCTAGTTGATTGTTCAAAGAGGAGACAACAAGGTCTACTCAAGGAACTCTCCACAGATGGATCAAATGTTGGAAGACCCCCTGATCTAGTTTCCATTCCTGAGGGTCTGCCCTAGTCCTGCTCAGCTTGTCTGCCACACAGTTTTGCTCTGACTGAATGTAGGATGCCTGTAGAGTCTGTAAAGCTATTTACCAAGCTAACATAGCTAGTCTGCAAAGGGGGTATGACTTGGTTCCCCCTTGCTTGTTGATATACCACATGAATGTAGGATTGTCTGAAACTACTTTGAAGAGGTTACAGAGACCAAAGATGTTTCAAAGAGTTGAGTGCCTTGATCAGGGCAGGCATCTCCCAGATATTTATGTACTTGCACCTGTCCTTGATGTATTACAGCCACTGTACTATAATCCCTCCTGAAACTCCTCTTCAGGCAATCTCTGAAGTGTCTGTGGTGAATGACTGCTTTGGAGCAGGGAGGGAGAAAGGGAAACCTAGAGTTAAGGATATATGTTGCCTCCAACAAAAGATTTCTCTTCTTACAAACCCCAGCACTGGGATTTGAAAAGATAAATGGTGTTGATGCTGGGACCAAAGAGATTTCGGATACCACTGTATGTTTCTCATGTGGAGTCTTGCCAGGGGTATCATGAAAATTATAGATGGCATGAAACCCAAACTCTTGAGGCATTTCCTTGCAGTGACCAAAGTCTGAGTGGAAAACTTTGAAATAGATATAATGAAGGATGCATTCTTCCTGTGGAAGAAAGGCTCTTTGAACTGAGGTGTCAAGCTGACATTCCTGGAATATAGTCCTCTGTGAGGGAGTCAAGAAAGACTTTTGATTGTTCTATTGGAATTCCAGCTTGTGTAAGAGGTCTTCTACCCAAGATAGAGATTCCTAACACTATGAAAAAGACTCTGCAAAGATAAGCAAGTCATCTAAATATAGAAAAATGTGGATACCCTGTAGCCTGCAGTGAGATATAACTGGAGCCAGACACTTTGTGAACACTCTTGGACAAGTAGATAGTTTAAAGGTTAAGGTGGAGAACTGATAATGTGATCGAGGCACACAAAACCTTAAGAATCATTTGAAGTCTGGATGAACAGGGATGTGATGATAAGCATCTTATAAGTCTAGTGTTACTGGGAAACTCGAAAGAGGAAGAAGAGGTAACAAGTTGTGAAGTGACATCATTTTGAATTAGGGCCTATCACAAACAGCTTTAGGAAAGAAATATCCAGAACTGGTGTCCAAGAATTTTATTTCTTTGGCACTAGGGGCATCCTTGAATAAAAACTCTTCCCTACATGGGAAGTAGGAACTGATTCTATCACTCCTTTGGACAGCATGTGATGAAGAGGAGCTGGAAACAAAAGAGTCCGATCTGGGGGATGAGGAATGGCCTCCTGGAGAGGAGGAATTTCCTCACACTGCCAACAGTAACCTTTATGAATGATATTTAGTACCCACCTGTTGCCAAAGAGACAGAAAAATGGACACTAAGACTTTTTGGAAGAAAAAGTATACCTGAGTGGGAGTGGATTGTAAGGTCTCTTGAATTGGCATTCAGGCATAATGGACTGTCCTTGGTTTGGGGAGATTAGAAACTTCTTTTTGGAACTCCCTTGCCATTCTTTCTTAAATGTCTGTTTACCTGAATTTTGTTGAGATTGTTTATTCTGTTTTCTGTCAAACAATGGAATAGAAGAAAGAAAATCCCTTGGACAATTTGGAAAAAGAGAGGTGAAAAATCTTAGAGATTTCCTGGATCAACTTGCCCCTCTCAAAACACGTTTTGATCACCTCTGCAGTAGAGGGGTCAAATACTAAGTCTCTATCCAAGGGAAAATGTAAAATCTCATTTTAACATCATCTGGAAGGTTCTGATAATGCAGCCATGCAAGCCTCCTTAAAACAGTACCAGTGGCCATAGCTAATGAAGAAGCATCAACAGAGCCATACACACACTACAAACAATGCAAAAGAAGAAACTAAGTTATTTAAAGCAGATTTTTCCTCATAAGAAAAAGTGGTAGATGAAACATTCCTCAAACTTTCACAATTTGTCAGAAGAAACTTTTAGCACATGTGCCTGACAATTCACAATTCCCAAAACAAACCACAGAAGTATACACTTTTTTCCATATCTATCAATAACTTTCCAATCTTTATCAGAAAGAGTAAGACTGGAATTAACTAAGTGCAAAAGCAGTGGGATCAACTAAGGCTATAACCGCTAAATCAGATTTGGCAATAGTGTATAAAAATTTAAAAGACTGAGGAATTTTATACCCTCTTTGTTTTTTTAGGGGCAGCTGGCTGACTAACAGGAAAATTGCAGGCAGTAACACACACACATCCTCTAAAACTGACAGAACAAGAGAAATGGGTGTAGGTTCTGGATTTTCTGAGGTATTGAGAACCCTCAGATTTCTCCAACTGAAAACACTGGCACATTCTAGCAATATTACTGTCTCTAATAAGGTTTAAGAAATGTAATGTTTTCTGTTTTATATTCACCTTTTTGTAAATTGTGATTGTTTGCAACTGTCAAACTTTTTTTGTATATTGTTTGTAAATCTTTTAAAAATTAAAAACATTTTTGTAATCTTTTTGTACTATTGTTATGGAGCTTATCTCCCCAGATCTCTGCTGAAAATGGGCTAGTTGCCCAGCCAGACTCTACCTGGTTAACAAATGTAAAATAAAATAAAATAAATAAATAAATAAAAAGAAACCCTCACAGGATGAATCTGAAACAGAGCTCTCCTCCTCTGAGTCTAAACCAGAAATCTGGGGTAAAAAAAATAATCTGTCCCTGCATCTTCCTGTTCAGGTTCAAAATCTTGCATCTCTTCAGGAAAAGAGGAATTCCTCTTTCTTTTACAAGAAACTACTTTACAAGAAGGATCAGTAGCCTGAATTAAACCCTGAGCCAGACCCAGTAAACTAATCCTGTCCAATGAAATTTGAGGAGGAGTAGATACATGCTTGGCTTTCTGTTTCTTTTTGACAGGAAACATGGGGCCATCTGTCTTACTAATGGCAACAGCTGCTTCCCAGCAGATGGACACAGCATTCTGCTACAAAGGGAAAACATTCCATGTTTCCTTTCTCAGGACCAACAAGAGAGGCTCTTTCTTGCCCACTGAGGGGACTCCAAAAGCCACAGAGGATGTGGTTAACCCTCAGTCCATACTGGCTGCAGGTGCTACACCAGAGGGATCCAGGTTAACTGATGAGTGGTCTGAGGTACAACAAATGGCCACAGCAGAGTCACCCACCTGTGGATGAGGACTCAGAGTGACATGGGTCAAATTTATATCGTCAGACTTATTTTTTTACTGTTGATCTTAAGAAAATGAAAACTAAAAAACAAACAGCATAACAACCATCAGTGGGCCTGTTCCCCCTGCACCCCACAAAATGACTGCAAGGCACTTAAAACTATGTATAGGAGGGGGTGGCTGCCACCAGGCTGGTTGTATGCGGTTGTCTTTCACTGGCATTAAGTTTGTAATGCCTGCCATTAGAGTTTCAGATTTCTTATATTTTAACCTTAAACTTTTTAATGTTGAAAAAACAGTGCATAATTGAAATTACTATTAAGAAATATGCAAAACACTTAACTGATAAGCCCATCAGGATGTCAAACAAGTAGGCTCCATACACACCTGCTGCAAAATGTGACAATGTGTCCTAATATAAACAATTGCCCAACACCACCACCCCACGCACACACCTTTAAGTGCAGTGCAGTATTGGCAATCCATCGGCATGATATGCAAGTAGAACCTACAGCCTTCTGCAGCAAAGGCAAGTAAGCTACCTGTTGTGCTACTAACAGGAGCAGCCTTAGGTCAACTGGTGCCCTAGGCAAAAGAGCTCCACGGTGCCCCCTACCACACCATCTGGTGCCCCCATCCTGGTGTACCTACACCAAATAAATACTGAAAAAGTGCCCCTGCTATAGCGGCGCCCTAGGCGGCCGCATAGTTGGCCTATGGCTACTAACACTTCTTTGAAATTTTATAACATAAACAATGGCAACCACTTACTAAACAAAACAGTTGCACATTGAAAACAGACTTTGCAATGAGCAATAGTAAACCTCCTTTCCCTTGAAGCTCACATTCCTTGAAAGTGCACCCAGTAGTTTTTTGAAGATTTTTTTCCATTAAGCAGTGAAACAAAACATATGAAGCAATAAAGACAAAATTGCCCACGTCTGGTAGCTGCTGTAGAGGATTAAGGCTCATGTCTCCTGTAACAAAAGTACAGAGTTTGAGCCTGAGCAAGCTAATTTACTAACCTCTCATCCTTAGCTAGGGCATTTCACACACACACACACACACACACACACACACACACACACACACACACACACACACACACACACACACACACACACACACACACACACATCTCCCACCATTTGCTAGCAACAGTTCTGGTTCAATGTACACTTGCTTGTACACTCTCAGTCTTTACAAACAACTTATACTTAACTTCCACTATAGTCCTCTCACCCTCTCAAACTATTTTTTCTCTGATATTGTCCTAAAGCATATAAATAATCTGAATTTGTGTATACTTTATAATACTTCCTGTATAATAACTCCAGTGGAAATACATGTGAACTTTATGTGTTCTATTGTAATATTATATCTTGGAGCTTTCCTCCTCGGATCTCAGCTGAAAACAGGCTACTAGCCTAGTCGGACACTCCCGGTAAACAAATGCAAAATAAAAATAAATAAATAAATTGTAGAAGTGAAGTAAATTTCCATGTGTGTTTACATCTCATGTGTTGTGTGTTCATGCATCATGACCATACACAGAGTCCATTCCTAAAGGAAAAAATAGTTTTTTAATTAAAAAATAAATGTTGTGGCAGCCCCCAGCAGACTCCCAAGCCAGTGGGCTGTAGGCAACTGCCTAGGTCACTTAGCGCTGGATCCAGGTTTGAGTCAAGCTGCTTGACAGTTTGAGTGCATGGAAGGTGCCCTGAAGCTTTGGAAGCTAGCTGAGCAGTATATCCTTGCACTATGTAACCCCAATATAACTAAACCTACTGCAACAGGGATCAATATGATGAACATCTACCGGTTGACAGTTAGAGGCTCCCAAAGATGGAACCTTTCTGCACTTCAGTAAAAATCTACCCCATCGGATCTGTTTGCTCCTTGTGTTTGAGAAGTCATACACGGGTGTATTGCAGTATTCTATACTTCCACTGCATTTTGTGCACTTTCTTTTTTGAAAGCGCATTATGCTTCTCCATCCTTTTGTAGACATTTTGGTATAAGTCAACGTATAAATTAAAACTAGTGTGTGATGTAATGCAGAGTTCAGGCTTGTTAAAACAGTTTCTTGTTACTTTTTGTTGTGTTCAAGAAGAATGTTTAAATTTGTGTGGCTTGCTTTTTCATTAATAGTATTGTTGAGATACATAATAGTATTGTCAAAACCATGCTAAGCTGAAGGGTTACAAATCCTCCGATCTCTTGAGATTCTTTAGGCTTTTAAGCTAGCAAGAAGGAAAATGTGGTACCACTGAAGATTCTTGACCTTCTTTTTGGATATTTTCCATGGGCCATTGCCAGTCTATTGAATGAACCATTGATAATGAAACTTTGTTTTTCATCTACCGGTATCACAGTATTGATGCACCTCTTTTGTGTAAATCAGTCAGTTCTGCTGTTCTGAGGTGTAAATCACTGCTGCCAAGTCTCTCGCCAGAATCTTTAAAGGCTGACTGAGGTACGTTCATACAGGTGCAGTGTTCCTGGGAGTAAAGGTGTTGATTCATTACCCCAAAAACAAAAACTTCTAATATAGCAGACTTACACCTCCAATGACATCAAGAAGCAGTTAGAAATAATTACAAAATAAAACATGACAGTAAAAAAGCTAAACATCTGCAACACTTTAATGTAAAGCTCAACAAAGTATATAAATAGAAACAAACAATAACAATAAGTGCATTCATTCTTGCTTGGATACCTTTAGAATAACAATTACTATGGGCATGACTTTTTGGTCACTTTACTAGAAATTAATTCATTATTAACACTATTGGGGGGTATGACTAATAACATATTATTCCCATAGCAACAGCCTTTCACACATCCTTAAATGGATGCAAAATTATATAAGGAGGCAGTAGCATCCTAGCTTCATTATCCCATGAATAATGTTCAAAGCAGGGACATGTCTCCAAAGTGTCTTCCCCTACTGCCACTCTCTCCATTGGCAAGTTGGACAACAGCAGTATGAATTAGCCTGTTCTGAGTCTGAGATAGTCTTTCTTCAATTTAACCCATTAGCATGCTAAATAACCCCCCAGAACACCTGTATTGTGATAAATAAGTAACTTGGAAAAAAGGAGGGAGGACACATTAAAGGTAAGGTAAATACTGCCATATTAAAAGGAATTCCATGAAGTACAATGCCATACGTAAAAAAAATGTGTAACCTGTGCAACCCAGTTGTCTCTAAAACTAGTAACTTCTTCTATGTTGTTCAGAAAAGGAAGTTAACTAAATATTAAGAACCCCCCCCCAAAAAAAAAAAAAGAGTTCTTGCTGGGACAACCAGGTAGATTAGCCCAAATAATCTCTTGGTTCTGTAGATACCTTTCCAAAAAAGCTTCAGGGTTCAGTCACCTCAGCAGTCTCCTTCATAGCTGGCATTCTCCAAGGACCTGCCCTAGGGCACATTCTCTTTTCTCTTCTCTTCTCTTCTCCTTTCTAATCTTCTCTTTTCTCTGTTTTAAGATATATAAACTCCTCCATACTCAACCCCAATATCACTTTGTATGCAGATGACTTTGCCCTTTACAGAACATCACTGTCTACCTCCACTCTTCAGAAAGCATTACAAAAGGATTTCAACACCCTACATAAATGGCTAACAAACAACTTAGTGACTATAACCTATTCAAACACTGCAGTCATGATAATGGACAAGCAAAAACATTCCTCCTCTACACCCTCTAACAGTCTCATTCCCAGCAATACTCCCATGTCAGTAATACAGCACTACAAATACCCAAGACCTGCACAAGAATTCACTCTCACCTTTACTCCCGTACGCAAACCATTTTCACAAGAGTAATCAACCTACTACAGGCCAGTTATTCAATTTCCATTCATCTCACTCCAGAAACCAGAAGGGCACAGGCAAAAAACATAGTCACCCTGAAATCTGAGTATGCACCCCACATTGCAACTTGCTACTCACACCATAATACACAGTTTATTCAAACCACTGTGAATGCTGTGTATAGATTTGTCAACCACTCATCAAAACAGAAACACCATTGTTTGAAAAAAAAACTGCCTATCCATCCCTGCTTGGTCCTCACTACTTCTTTGTGTATTTTCCTTCAGACGTCTACAAGAATACAGCTGCCTCTCTTTAAGGTGAAAAACTGCAAATCAAAGAGACAGCATACTCACTCTCATAAACACACAATGTTATTGCTTCTGTCTGTCCTCCCTACAAACTTGTACTTGGTGAACAGAGTTTCAGCAAAGTTGTTACTTCTAAATGGAATCAGCTACCATGAGATACTCAACAGACAACCAAGTACAAGTCCTTCAGAAAAAAAAAAAACGTATTGCCTGCCTAAAGGAGATGTACTGATATACATGTGATAATGACAATGGCTAATATGGTTTTAGTCGCCCTCCTTCCTAAGGCATTATAATTTTCTTACATCATCCTTGTCTTTAGTCTTCTCATGTACAAATTCCATGGGATTAGTCTATCCCTGTAAATATATGTAAATGCTGGGGAATTTTCACTTGGGTTTTATCTCTTTAACTACTACTCATACCGCCAACTGTTATTAAATACATCTGCCTTCTTTCTGCCTTACAATCACACTTACACATTTTTATTTTATACTCTGATAATTTAATCATGTTTTCTGTTACATGATGTAATATTTTGATCACACAATAATCATATTGTTAATTGCCAATAATATGTCTCTGAAAAGTGATATTTTACAGACTATGTTACTACTTTATATACTAGCTCTGTAACTGTGTTGTTGCATATGGGTTGTGGCTGAAAAGGGTCCTATGACTGATTTATTTACCTAGTCAACAAATTTCAAATAAAAATAAATAAATACTTAATTCTAATTTCTACAAAAGGCTGGAAAAGTCATTGCCAAAGTACTACCTACAAACAATGCTATACAACCCTATGACTAAGGACAGTCACACTGAAAAGAGCACCTATATTACACAAAATATTCACAGCCAAGCAGTAGGTGCCTCTTCCAGCTAAAAAGACTATTATTTCTTCTAGCATCACCAGTCAGCAAGGGTTTGTATGCCTGCATCCATCCACAGTTTATACTATGAAGAAGCCTAAGTGGTAATGAAATGTATCTTCATGGAAAGGATTAAGGCACACAGGGCTAGAGGAAAAAGAAACAAGCAGCAGATCATGGAAGAAACACAAAAAAGTACACATAAAATACATAACATGGAAGAAACAAATGATTGCTTAATTCGACAGGAAACCTTCACTACCTAAACTTGCAATCAACATGCTAAACAAAACAAAGCAGTAAAGGTAATTTTCATGTCAGTGTACAAAGCATCCAAAAACAGAGCTGTAAACCTGAGCAGTATATCTCCATTTTATAAAAGGCAAAACTACGTTTTTGTCCAACACAGATAATTTTATCAGACTAAGGATTAGCTATATCTAACCCATTGGAGGTTTAGAAAAAATAAAACCAAAAGAAGAGGATGAATGAAATCACCCAAAATGAATATACTGCCATGAATGAAGATATATATATATATATATATATATATATATATATATATATATATATATATATATATATATATATATATATATATATATATATATATATATATATATATATGGGTGTGTGTGTGTGTGATGGAACAGTAAGTGTGAGGGTAGAAATCATGATGAAAATATCTTGTGGAGGGTAGAAAGCTATAAAACCAAAACAGAAAACTAAAAGGTTGGAATAAAGGGCAAGAAACATAGACTAAAGCATTGTGATTTATAGTCACCAAAATTTATATTTTTCAAAAGCCCATCCTAAACGACCCCTGAAAGTAAACATAAGTAATAAATTGTGCAAGACGTGTGGAATGGACTCTTGTCCAAAATAAATAAAGAAAACATAAAATAGAAAAGCTAACAACAGCAAGCCAGTCTGTAAATGTCCTACAAATGAAAAGAAAAGCAAAATAATTAACCATGTTTTGTCTAAAATATGATCATGTTCTACGTACCCTTAAAAATACTAAATGAAAAAACAGGCTCAAACTGCATAAAATCATGGATATAAACCCAAATGTCAACAAAATGAACCAAAAATGTCAAGAACATGTTTTTTAGATAGCCAACCTATGATGTGCAGTCAATGGAATGATCACATTTGTATTGTGTTTTCTCTAAACTGTTTATAAAGCTATTTCATTTTCATTTGTGATGTAACTTATAGAGCTTGAGGATGATTTTTATAGATATATGTTCATTCAGGTCTGGAACGTTCCAAGCATCCAACATAATCTGTAATATGAGTTCTCTGAATGCTAAAAGGGAGTTAAAATCCTCCCTGTTGTAAGAAGGGAAACTGCTTCAAGGGCATGAAAAAAGAAAATGTGCTGTGTGGCCAGAAGAGACAGAATGTAAAGACCACTGTCACTGTGCTTGTTCCTTAATGCATAAGGAAGAAGGATTACACTGGCATGGATTTATATTCCACATAAAACTAATATTATGGAGCTGAAGAAAATCTGGGGAGAAATAATTAGCTTTCAGCAGGGAATATTACTTATAGGTGGGCCTGGAACTCAAATGCAACAGTGAGAATGTATCTAGGGACCTAAAAGAGAAAATATAACAAAAAAGGGTAGCTCTCTGAGGAAAGTCATACAAATAAAATGGTGACATCTAATCAATCTGCTGGAAACTCTCCAGGAATAGATGGCATTCCTGTGGAAGTCGGGAAGCTAAGAGGGAAGAAAGTGATAAAAATCTGGAAGGCTGTGTTTAACAGTATTTTTAAAAGTAAGGGAAGCACCATCATCCTGGAAGAAAGCCATGGTAGCTGTTATACCTAAAGACGATAAAGACTTATCAAACACAGCTTCATATAGGACTATTTCAATTTTAAATCATGATTATAAAGTGTTTATGTCCATAATAGCTAAAAGAATTGCAAAGGTGTTACCAAAATTGATAGATATGGAGCAATGTGTTTTTGTGGAGGGGAGACAAACATTTGACAACAATGATATAACAATGATGATCCAGAGGGAAGCAAAATGCAAAATAATGCTGCTGTTATTGGTTGATCTTGATGCAGAGAAAGCATTCAACAATGTAAGCTGGGATTTTAGTACTATGGTAATGGAAGCATTTGCATTCTATGATACAATAATAACATTAATCAGGAGGATATATGAGGGATTGGAGGCAAAAATTAAAATGGGAGGATTCCTCTCTAATAAGTTGTGTCTGAACAGATGAACCAGGCAGGCGTGCCCTCTTTCTCCTTTGTTATTTGCGTTTATTTAGAGCCATTGACAAAGAAAATAAGGGACTCAGGAAATGAAGGCTATAACTGGTATGGTAATCAAGAAAAGTTGGCTTTATTTGCAGTCAATATTGTTTTGTACCTGATAAAACCAGAAAAGAACATCTCAGTGTTGTGGAACATTTTCAGAGTTTCAAGTCATTTCAGGATAGAAAATTAATGAAAGTAAAACAAAGGTTATAGCTGTAAACTATGAACTTACACATGAATTGGTTCAGCAATAACTATATTTATGGGGACATGATAAAATAAGTCTTTAGGTCTACAGATTTTAAAGGATTCTGTTATGGCAGCAAAGGATGTGTGGAAAGAGATTAAACAAAAGATAATACAAAACTGAGAAACTGGAATCTGTTGTTTTTAGATCTGGATACTAAGACACAAGCAGTGAAAATGTTTTGAGTCCCTGTAGTTTTATATACAGGTCAGGCATATTTTTCATCAACCAGAGGAAACATTGTGGAGAGTAAATAATAAAGATCGAAAGGATGTTTATCTGGGAAGGTAAAAGGGCAAAGGTTAAGTAGGATAAGGTGAGCCTTCCAATAGAACAAGGTTGTTTAAGTTTACTGATTTGGAGCAATATTTTAGAGCTACACATTTAAGGCTCATATAAATAACACAGGCAGAAAGCTATAATTCAAAGTGGAAAGGGATGATGATAAAGCAGGGGGAAGACCTTCAATTAATAAGGGGAGAGTGTGATTTTGGATGCACGTCTTTAAAAAGAACAATAGCCATAAAGAATATTATGTTCATAAGGTAGCAGAAAACATTCTAAAACTTAAGCAACACAATAATGAAGAAAGGATATTTTGCCAGTAGGGATGATTGCAATTAGGGGTACAAAGAACAGGCAACATTGACCTGGAATTTACTGGAAAAAACTGGCAAAGGAAGCAAGGTACTGGGACAAATAACTACAGAGGGAAAGATAATAGAATGGGAAGAGGCCAAGAAGCATTTGGACTGCAGACTAGTCACCAGCTTCCCTATTGGGGATTTATATCAGCATACAGGCAAAGAGAAAGGGATGGGTAATCCTAAGTGAGAGACTTGCTCTGGTAGTTTAATCTAGAACAGAAGCTGCTGTTAAAAAGGGATAATTAGTTGGCTATATAAAATATTGCTCAATAACTATAGGAATCAATCAGAGGAGGCTAAAAAAGAATGAGAAGAGACTAGATAAGCATTTCACAAGGAAATATACATGGCATCCAAATATGCAGCAAAACCTGAAAGATTTAGAATTTTTGCCTAGAATTGTTTGCCAGGTATTTTTATACCCCAAGCAGACTCCAAAGAATTGTTCCTCAGGTCGATAGCAAATGATGGATGTGTGATAGAGAAGAAAAAGGTTAACTTGGAATATATGCTTTATGAGTGTAATGCGTTGGCAGACTTTAAAAATTCCCTAGAGCGTACTCTGTGAGAAGTACTAGGTGAGTAAGTGGGTGTAACAAAGGAAATTATTATTTTTAGCTGGACTACAGGATTTGCATTACGTAGACATGGTAAGGCCTTGTTAAGTTTGATTCTGGTGGCTTCCAAAAAAGCAATTACTTGAAAATGGAAATCAAAGTCTAAACTAACTGTATTTGAAATAAATATTGTAACAAAGATAAAAGGACTGGAAGTGGGATCTTTAGAAAAGGGTAGAAGAAAATTTTGTAGAAAAAACTGGAAATAGTGGGAACAATTCACAGAAAAATGTTTCGGAAGAAGAATGAGGTTTAAGGGAGGTCAGGAATTGATCAATGTATGTAATGTTGAACTGATAAATATACAAAAGAATATATGTGATGCATAATGTTTGAAACTGCGAATATGTTAATGTGGCTTGTTTTCTTTTATATAAATGTATGTTTGCCTATGACGCAAGTGATAATTCAATAAAGGTATTAAGAAAGATTTTCTTAATTTCAACCTTACAGTTTCACTCAAGTGCAAAGAGACTAGAGTGACTGGATGGACTAAATTCCTGTGTTTATACCATGGCTTGGAAGGCTTGCTCTGATGTTTTTCATAAACCCAGATTTGCAGATTTAAGTTTCTATCAGTTTGAGACTGCAAAAAGAAAAACAGGTTCAGAGTTTTGATTGGATATAAATGTAAGTACTTTATTAAGGATTTTGATTTCATCTTCTGTTAAATAACTTTCATAATGATTTAACGCTTCAAATATGTGTTTCCTCTTTTATGAGATAATAACACCTGTTTTGTTCGCTGTATATGCAGCCTGTCTGTCATCAGTCCTGATGAGTATTTCTGTTTGAATAATCTGCTGCCTGCTGTTGTTTTTCTTGTAGAATGAGAGTTTCAGGATCATGTCTTGTTTAAGTCTCTTGACTCTTCATGTTTGGGAATATCTATTTTTTTGCCAGAGATACTCTTGGAATTTGAGATTTCTGTTGCCCTGGAAAATTTGTGGGGTTTGAGGGCTCTCTCTCTCATTCTCTCATATATATTGGTACGCCCTGCACTTTCTGTGAAAAAATCATCCTGCCTAGAATATCCTGGATTGGCATTGTTCTAGGCTCTGCTTACTCATCTTTAGTCATATGTGATTTCAAACTGGCACTATAAAAAGCCCGTGAAGCAATGTCCTCTCTAACAATTTAACAGCCTACTTCTTCCATCTGGCACAAAACATTTGGAGGTATTTGTAGAGATCAGACATAGCAGCCACCTATACAAATGGCACTGATTTTCACACTTGTTAAGCAGATATTAGCACTTGCCTTACAGCTTACAAATTAGATACCAGATGACCTTATTAACCTTTCAGCATGTTTTTTCAAGTAGAGAAGGTATGCTTTTTTTGCAGTTCTGAACAACATTTTGTACTGGGAAGAATACAAAAGTTTGCTGCTCATTTTACACATATACTCCATTTCCAACTATCTCTACTGATGTTTTGATCTGTGTAGGATACAAACATGACAGGACTTGTCCATACACAGAATATGATAGAGAGGTGGCCTAAACATATGAAATAACCCAATTTAATTACACAGTTTATGCACATCAGCAGTGCTTGAAGAATAGGAAATTTACACTGAGCCTGGCACCCATGTCTCTTATGGAGAGTGGTAGGTAATAAATGCCTGGCCTTCAATTTCCTATTTGGATACAGGACATCATTATTCTTTCAGGAAAACTTGGCTAGACTTAGAAAGGCCCCCCAGTTCATTTGCCTAATAACAATCTATGAATAAATCCCTACAAGATTGTGGCATTGATGACTTAGTGGCAGTTATGCACTGCCTAGTAAAAGAGCAAGCTAGTGTGGATGTAGGCTTGGCTGTCAACAGTTTAGCTCTTTAGGCATGTGTGGAAATGCATAGCTGTGAAAGAACATGGCTTACAATGTCTACTACAAAAAACATTCCATGTTCTCCACATTGTAATACCTTTATTTGTTGTCTCTTCATGAGTACTGCTAAATGCCAATATATGCTTGTGTAATGTGTGTAATGTGTTTTGTGGGTTTTTTCTGAATAAAGAATGCTGTCCTTTTTTTTGATGTTCTGTGCCATAACATAACACATCTCCAATGTATTACTTGTGTAATCTTACATACTTCCTTCACTCAGTGAAAGCAAACGTTTATCTATAGTCATATTTAAATATATCTATATCTGGGTCTACTTCGAATAACCGAACCGCCACTTCACCGACACCCAGAAGATCGAGACGGAACGACCGAACAGGTAGATGATCGAAAAGGCGATATTCCGACAGCCGAAAGACCGACAACGGCAATGTGTGAGCGTGATCTGGTAAGTGTGCAATAGTGACGGATTTAGGATTGGGGAGCGGACAGGTAAGTGTACGATAGTGAGGGATTTTAGGTTAGGGTGTGGGAAAGGTGAGTGTGTGGTAGTGTCGGACTTAGGGTTCCGGTAAGGTAAGCGTGTGATAGTGACGTAGTGTAATGTAGGGAAGGGTTGAGTGTGTTAGGGTTAGTATGCGGGTGGAGTGAGTGTGCAATAGTGATGGGCTTAATGTTTTAGGGTGGGTTAAGTGAGTTAGAGTTAGGGTGCAGGTAGGGTAAGTGTGCGATAGTGACGGTGTTGAGGTTTAGGGGTGGGTTAAATGAGTTAGGGTTAGGGTGCTGGTTGGGTAAATGTGCGGTAGTGTCGGACGTTAGGGTTAGGGGTTAGGTTAAGGTTAGTGGATATGTTTTGTGTGCAATGTCTAGTTTACGTTTTTTGGTGTAATGGTGTTCGGAGTTTTGAGTTGTTGGTGTTTGTCGGTGTTGTGTGTTTTCGGTTGTTTGGGGTCGGTAAATAGTGTGTCGGTGAATCGGAAGTTCGGTTATACAAAGTAGACCCCTATATCTATATATCTATATCTATATATCTTTATATATGTGTGTATATATATATATATATATATATATATATATATATATATATATATATATATATATAAAATACATATATATATATATATATATATATATATATGTGTGTGTGTGTAAATAAACAGATTGCTACATTGGCAGATAGAGATATGAAACAGAATGAAAAGAGGCAGACAGACACAAAGGCATACACATACAACACAAGCAGACTCACACATACACATGCACATACACACAAAATTAGCTTGTGTGGGTATTTAAAACAGATATGCACCATGTACATAACTTATAGAAGAACCAATAGTTCTATATTTCTGTTCTTTACACTAAACAGCATGCCTAGAATGCCATGTCAAATTTTGCTGAAGTGTAATGCACATTTTGTCAAAGGGTGACAGCCTATCTTTTGTTTTGTGGTATAAAAGTTACAAGACAGTGAATAGCTTAGTTTTTGGAAAGCCCAGTGTGCATGCTGTTTTCCTTACAGTTTAAATGTTACAGTTTTTTCAGGATAATTGTCTGTTATTGCACTGTACAGATATAAACAGCTTTGAAGTTATTATTTTGTGCATTTTATTTGGGCTGATATGCTGATAAACTAGCTTTGACCTTATTAAATTTATCTGGTCCTAATTTTGTATCATCAACACATTTAGATGAAACTTCTTGTACCTATGATCATTTTTGTATAGTTACATCTAAAGATAACTCTCTCTCTCTCTCTCTATATATATACATATATATATATATATATATATATATATAGATATATACATATATATATATATATATATATACATATATATATATATATATATATATATATATAGATATATATACACATACATAAACGCATACTCTCAGAAAGATAGATAAGATTGCTAACATAGCATGATGGTGTCATTGAGAATTGTCTATTTTGTGCACCACAGACTTGCACCATAAGACTTTGGTTTCTGTGACTTAAAATTTGTGCCCCCAATTTTTGGTTACGTATCTGAAAGGCATAAGCCAAAACAACTGTTACCACTCGCATCAGCAGTAATGAGGACACACACACACACAGCAAATAGTTTATTTCCCAAAATTAGGGAATATATGACTCCTTGTTTTGTACCTCTTGTTTAACTGAAATCTGTTTATTCTGACCTTTAGAATTACATTAAGCCATGCTTCAGTGGCTTCACTTCCATGTTTTAATTAGGTTTTATGTTTTTCTGTCAGTGAATTTATATCCTAACCTTTGCTTAGACAGCCAGAAAAGTAACATCCATATTTTTTCATCAGTGATTGTCCTGCTTTCTAGATTATATAATTTACCAGCTCTGTTAACCAGTGGTCATGTTTTATTCCCATATTTGTATAACTATTTATTTTCCTTCATGAGCTTCTCAGGCATCTGTGCCTTTTCTCATTAGAGGCAGGTCCCACTAGTTGCTAAGCTTTACAGCCCTGTTGTCCCCCTTCCTTGTAACAGTGAAATAAATCAAAAGGCAATAATTTTGTAACTCTGTCATGTGCTACATAAACTGAAGAAAGGACCCTACACGTTGATCAAAACATGTGGATTATGCCACATGAATAAGCCCTGAGCTTCCTAGAAGTTATTTCTGCCCCGTGATCTGTCTGCAGAATACTTTTGGTAAAAGTAAGTTGTTTGCATTTATTAAAAAAATTCAAATTCTAAGAGCTACTGTGCAATGAACATATGCTACTAATTATAATATGTTCCATGTCTGGGTCATGTGACCTGATAAAAGTATCATAATCTGTCAGTTTGCACAGAGGATTAAAGCTATGAGCTGTTTCTTATAGTCCTGTGTTTGATTCCCTCAGCCTGCTGTGTGACTTGGAACAAATCACTTAATCAGAATGTGCTCCTTGCCTGAGTCTAAAGAAGTTCCATGTGGGTAAGTGCACTACCCCAGTTAGCAAATGCAAACTAAAGTACTAAATGTTGCTGTACAAAAAGGCAGTGTTCCACTTACAGTTAATATTAGAGATGAGTTAGAAAGTGAAAACTCTTGCTTCTTACACAGGGCATAGCCAGATATTTATATTGTGAGCTCAATACTAATGCCATTGCCCTCACCTCCAAACTGTTATTTAACATATACTCAACTCTCATAATTGTACTCAGGATGAGAAAATGAAAATAAAATTGCTGTTCCATACGCAGGAGTCCCTTACAGACTTTGAAAGTTGCCTAGAAAGCTTTCAGTAAAAGCAAAGATATATTACAAGGTCAAAAATGAAAGGATGTATTTAGTAATATGTGATACAGTAAGAAAATGTAGAGACATTTCAGAGAATAATATAGTGTCAGTAGCATAATGGTTAAGGTCTTTACCTCCCAAGGTACAAGGTACAATCCTGACCTCAGGCCAATACCTGTATGAAGTTTGCATGTTCTCACTGTTTCTCTGCAGGGTTCCTCCAAAAAACCTGCTGAATGTTTCCACCTTAACTCACCCAAGAATGAAACTGTGAGCAGCAGCACAAACTCTTGATGGTGCCTATCAAGTGAAGAGTTTAATAGGACATCTGTTGTGGTACACAGTATCCTCTAGATAACAAAACATGCATCACAATGTATGCACTATGGCAAGGCTGACCACTCAATGATGTAAAAAATGCTCAAAGCGATTTGATCAAATTGACTACTGTCACCAAAAATGGACACGGTATTTGCCTGTGATAAGTGGGTTGAGGACCTGGCTTACTCCATACTATGTCAGGGACCCATGCTAAGCGTAGGAGGGGTCTATATGCCCCTATTAGTCAGTGTGTGCCTGGCACAAAGCCCAGCAGCCCTGGGTCAGTAAACTACTGGCCAGATGGTGTCCAGTTGTCCAACTTGTGTTACCTGGGATAGCTCTGTTGAGTGAAAACTAGAAGTAAAAACAATCATCCTACCAAACATGAACTAAAGATTGCAACATACAGTATAGTTCACTAACAGCAAGCATCTTGGAGGTGAATGACATTTTATTTATTTACCAGAAGAGAAACATGCCAACATGGGAACAAATTTACAAACAGAACACATAGACATTACACACTTAAACATAGTTTCACAAAACAATATACAATTACATATAAAATATAAGAAACAACAATAAATGTATAAACATAAAGCATTTTTTTTTTTTTTTACACAAAATTTATATTTTTTTAATTTTTTTTTTTTTTTTATTGAAGTAAGAGAATTTGAGAATTTGTAAAGTCATGAGGGATGGGTAAAGGAGAATTCCCATGTGGAAGAGTAATAAGAGTGGAGTGATTTTTAAGGATGGGAGAGTGGGTAGAAATTAGATATGGGATGGGGGATTAGGTAGTTAGATAAGAGTGAGGGTGGAGAGGAAGGTGGGGAGAGAGGAGTGAGTGAGGAGGGCTGATGGGGGGGGTGCGTGTTGGGGGTGAGTGTGAGGGTAGTGAGTATTAGAGGAGAGGATTGTTGGTGTGTGGAGGAGGAGAGAGAGGGTGGAGAGGAAGGAGAGAAATGAGTTGATGATGGAAGGTGAGTTAGGAGATGTAGGGTGAGCTAGTTGTAGGTAGTTTTAGTAGTTAAAGCCAGTTGTAAGTTTGAATAGTGTGAAGACTTTGCTTTTAGCTGTTAGTAGTTTAAATTTGGACAGGAGTTGTTACAATGGGACAATTTGGTTGACTGTATTTTTGTTAGAAGAGTGTAGGAGGAGAATAAGAGTAGGAAGAGGTAAGAAGAAAAGAGAAAGAAAGTAGAGTAAGAGGAGTAGCATACAAGTGATTGGTAGGATATTATTAGCTAAGTTTTGTTTTTTTTTTATTTTTTAGTATAGTAGGGTTGTTGAATTGAATTTTTGTTATTGTCATATTTAGAGTAGTTTTTAGTATTGTTTCAAGCCCAGGTGTTGAGTTGTTTGGCTGGTGGTGGAATTTGGTATAAAGGTCGGTCGAAAAGGTTTGGTTGTAGAAAGAGGGTAAATTATTAGTTTTAGTTTTTACATTGAGTGTTAGATGATTGTTTCTTCCATCATAGGTTGGAAGTGGTGTGATCCAGAGTTTTTTTGTAGAGGAATTATGATATTGAGCACAGATGATTGTGGGAATCATCTGCATATTGAATATGTTAAGCATTAAGAGATGAAAATAAAAAAGTGAAAATTGAAAATGTTGAAAAGTAGGGGGGACACCAAAATGGGAGTGGGGTGGGGCAGTGGGGTAAGAAGAGGGTGGCCTTTTTCCTCATGACAGCTTGCTTTGTTGTTGAGGGAGTGCTTGATTGATTTGGAGAGGAGGAGGAGAGAGGTAGGGTTTAGTTTAGTAGGTTTAAAGGTTATGAGAGATAGTGTGAAGGCCTTAGAAGGAGAGAGAAAGATGGTAGATTACAGTGAGGCCAGATCTCTAGCTTTATTCACAGTTTTTCAAGGAAGGAGGAGAGGAGTCATAGTTAATGATGGCTGTCTGAAGCCATGTTGGTGGGGTTAATAGGTTATTGTCTAAGAGATAGGAGAAGTTGAAGGTGGATACATTTCTAGGATCTTAGGATCTTAGAGAGAGAAGAGAATAAGGGATGGAAAATTGGAAATAATATTATTATTACCTTTGTGCAGGGGGGATGGTAGGCTTTTTTCCTTTTTTTCAGAACAAGACAAGACCTTCCCTGGATGTTGATGAGGATGATGATGCTGATAGGCAATGGCATCACAGCAGCTATGGAGGAAGAATGGGGAATGTTGTGGGGGCATTGGTGCATGGTTTTAGTTTCTGTAGGAGTTTTCTGGTATAGTTTAATGGAAAAATGGAGGGTTGTGTGGTGAGAAGAATGGGAGAAAGAGGGGGCTGGAGGAGAGAGGAGAGAGGAGAGGAGGCAGATTGTTATGAAAAAAAGAGTCAGTTTTTTGGAAAAGTCAATGAAAAAAAAATTGAATTGGTTGCAGTAAAGATCAGTCTTGTACACTTGGGGAGGGGTTAGGGTTTTCTGTGGTACCAGGTTTTAAGAGGGTAGCTATACCTCTCCAGAATTTTTGTGATGGTAAGGAGGAGGCTGGACATCCTCTGTCTCCAAGAGGCAAGATGGAAGGACAATGCAAGAAAGCCACTTGACTTGAGACTCAGAGTCTACTACTCAGGAGGAAGATAAACTAGAAATAGTGTAGGAAGTGTGGTAAGGGAGAGGCTTGCAAAGACAATGAGGGATATCATCAGAATCACTGATAGACTCATGGCAGTCAAACTCCAGTGTAAGGATAGCTTGCTATTCATAATCTCAGCCTACGCCCCAAAACAGGGCTGTAATAGTGAGAAAAATAATGTATTCAGACAGCAGTTGCAGCACCTACCAGATAAAGCAAGACAACATGAGTTGGTATTGATAATGGGGGACCTGATTATATGCATTAGAACAGACAGAAAAGAATATAAGGACTGTCTGGGTCCATATGGGTGGAGCAACAGGAATAAAGAAGAAGAAGAGGCTATTCTAGACTTCTGAATCACAAATGGCTAGAATGTGACACATATATGATTCAGCAAGAGAGACAGTCACAAGATCACATACAAGAGTGGCCAATATCCAACTCAGGTAGGTTCCCCCCCTAGTAAGGAAAGGGCAATGGAGTAGAAACAGTGACTGAAAAGTCAATCTCAGTGATCCAGTTGGCCCACAGCATAAAGCACTGCTTGCCACAATCAGCTGCAAGCAATGGCCAGAAAAGGTTCTAACATCAACAGAGAATAGGCTGAAGACCTGAAAGTTGACTGAAGAGAAAGCACATACATTAAGGAAATACTCAAAGCTCTAAGACACTTCAGGGAGAAGAGAAAATTGGTGGAGTTGAACAAGAAGAATGGCATCACCTCAAAACAGCTTGTGTGAGGACTATAGAATAGATATTATTCTGAGCCAGGTATGTTTGTTTGTGTTTTTCGGCTTTTCCCGGTTAGGGGTCGCCACAGCGGAACTCCAGTCCGCTAATGATTGGTAGTTGATTTTTACATGCCGAGTTACCAGCTCTGATGCACAACCTTCAACGAAGGTACGCATGTCTCCACGCAGAAGACGGTCTAGATGAGAATCGAACCGGACAGCGTCTTCCTGTGAGATGACAATGCTACCGCAGCACATTCTGAGCCACGTATGTAAATAAGATATATAAGGAAAGTTGGTGGTGTAATGAAGAAGTCCAGGAAGTCATCAAAAGAAAGAAGGAGTGCAAAAAAAAGTGGAAGATAGAAAAGTTGTACTAGGCTAAGAATGAATACTGGTTAGCTAATGAAGAGGCTAACAGAACAGTTGCAATAGCAAAGAACAAGGCACCAGAGGCACTCTACTAACATCTGGAAAACGACTCAACGAATGGTACAAAGAAACTTTATCAGGTTGCAAGACAAAGACAAAAAGATAAAAAAGACAATCATCAGACAACCTTAATGAGGGATGCCAGCAACAGCCTTCTCAATAGTCCACAGGACATCAAAGGCAGATGGAAAGAATATTTCCAGTAGCTTCTAAATGAAGAAAACCCTGCAGAAGCTGTACTACCCCAGAAACAGACGATGAAAGAACAAGATGAGCCCACTCTAGAAGAAATAAGAACAGCATAAAAAAATGAAGTCAGTGAAAGAGGCAGGCTCAAATGAAATCATAGCAGATATGATCAAGATGTTGGATTGTTCTGGGAAGAAATGGCTTCAGAAATTGCTCTTTGTAGAATGGAGAGAAAGATGTATAACAGACAACTGAAAAATAAGAATTCTAGTGCCAGTATACAAAAAAAGGATACATTTACAACTGTGGACAGTATAGCAGTATCAAACAACTGTCACGCTGCGTGAAAGTTCTGGAGAGGGTGATTGATACACAAATAAGCAGAGCAGTAGAAAGTAAGATGGGAGATGAGCAATTTGGATTCAGGTTATAATGCAGCATGACCAACCTGATGTTTACAGTGTGACAGATAGTTGGGAATAAGCTAGAGATGAAGAAAGAGTCCAACTGGATATTCCTAGACTTGGAGAAAGCATAAGACAAGGTCCCAAGAAAGCTGATTTAGGCAGTCATGCAATGGTTCAAAGTCCCACAAACAATAGTAGAATTCATGCAGTCTATACACAAGAACCCAATGATGCAAGTATAAACAGTATTCAGACTCACAGAGAGGTTCCCAGTGGGAGTGGGTGTGCACCAGGGTTCATCTCTGAGCCCACTACTGTTCATACTGGTGATGGACTACATTAGCGAACAAGTCAAATGAGGCAGATTAAGAAGCCTGCTGTAGCAACCCTAAACTATGCTGGACTCTGTTCATGGCTCTCTGTGACATTTTCTATATCTCCACCTCTCAGATTTCTATGTATGTGTTGCAAGACAAAAAATTTGAAGGAATGAGAAGAATCTGTACACATAACATGGTTGGCAAGTGCATTTGTTTGCTTACTATTCCTAATGTCACGGATGTGCTCTAAAATTCTGTCTTTAAAAAGCCTATTGGTTTTGCCAACATAGAAGACAGGACATTACTGGCAAAAACAAAAATAAATGATGTCAGTAGTCTTGCAATCTGAATAGGTGTTGGAGTTTAGTTTCATATACATTCATCCAACCAGACATTTCAAACTATACTCCAACACTTATTCAGATTGCAAGACTACTGACGTCATTTATTTTTGTTTTTGCCAGCAATGTCCTCTCTCTAGCTTATTCACATCTATCCCTTACACTGAAAACATCCTAACCTGAATCCAAATTTCTCATCTCCCATCTTACTTTCTACTGCCCTGCACATTTGTGCATCAGTCACCCTTTCCAGAACTTGCTCGCAGTGTGACAGTTAGTTAATACCTCTATACTGCTGACCGGTCATCTTCTCTCTACATGCTCTGTCTTGTAACTCTACAATTGGTAAGCACCCTCTACAAGTTATTAAGGTCAGGTCTGCACTAAAAACAATTCAGCACTGACTAGTAAATAGCAGTAGCAGGGAATGAAATGTTTTTATTTTAACTCCCCTTTTCTGCCTGCTGTCCCTCAGACAGGAATGAGTAAGAACTTCAATCACTTTCCTACTGCTTTACTATCTTTCAAAGCTGGAGCAACACATCACTTTTTTTTTGACTAACTAGTAGTACATAGTAAAGATTAATCTCCATGCACTACACAGAATTATGTATTCTCGACATGGAAGCCGAGATTGACCTCTTGAACTTCTCTGTCATGGTGAATTTCTTGGCATCCATGCCTCGAAGGCATAATATGCTCGTTATGATCGGTGACCTGATCATAATCGTCTATGTTATGTTTTCTCTAAATGGATGTCAATGTTCAGGTCTATGTTCAGCCATTGAATGGAACTTCCATCAAATGTCTGAACATGAACCCTGTCCATCGAACATTCATCCAGCGAATGTTCATGTTACCGACAAGGAAAGTAACTAGTTGGCCACTACTTCCCCTTCTACCCTTTTCTGAACTGTTGTGCAGTCTTGGAGTTGGTATATATATATATTTAGGGGGGATGTGGGGGATTAAGCCTCCCACATTGGTGAGTGTGGGGGGCAAAGCCCCACACCGGGGTTGGTTTGAAATACTGCAGTGGGGCACACTGGTAAGTGGTAGCCTTCTAGGTACTTTCCCCATCAATGAAATGAACATTCGCTGAATGAATGTTTGATATTCTGCCATTCAATAGAAGTCCCATTTGATGGCTGAACATTGACCATCAAGATTCACCTCTCAAGTTTTGCTTTACTTTGTTCTCTCTCAAGGTGAATTTCTGGACATGCACTTCTTGAATACAACAAGTTGTTACAAGAGGAGAGCCAATCATAATCATCTTCATCATTTCTCCATGCATTGTACCTGAGCATACACAAGTTCACTGATAATTGCAGCCACAGCGGTGCTCACCTTTATTTGTCCTGCTGGACATGGTCAACATAAAAGCTTCTCTTTGTCGGAGCACTGTTAAAAGAAATACATGGCTAAATTAAGCTCTATATGGACACCTGAACCACCTGTCTAATTAGAACCTGTGAATGAAAAATAAGAAAATGCTTAGGACATTTATAAAAAATGGTTCTATAAAAGAACAAGAGAGGCATTCAGCAAAATGGAATAAATACAATCAGTTTACAGTACCGAAGTGAATACAAAAAGATGGTGCATACTGAAAGTGTGTTAAAGAGTATGCTTAATGCAGTGAAAGAAAGGATTGAGAAGAAATTTTGATAGAAACGTGAAAATGCTCCAGAAGGACAACAAAAGAAGATGTACATATGGATGAAGAAGAATGGAATGAAATCATAGTAAACTCTGTGGACTGAGGAGGGAAGAAGGAGATGTGTATTAGAAATTGGACTTGGGCTGTGTACTCAGTAAAACAACCTCACAACATGCTGGGGGTGTATAAGGAAACTTAAGTAAGGCAAAGCTGATGGATATGATGGGATATGTGACAAATTGTATCAGCTAATCCCAAGGTCTGAGCCAATGAACTTGCAGCACAGTTCCAGTACTGCTTAATCAAAATATCTCTTTTGAACTCTTCGAATGGTAGAAAATGTATTCCAACACATAAAAAAGATTATATGGATGATCCCAAACTGTATCATCCAATGACTTTGACAATTCACTTAAGATTTTTCCATGGTTAATTTTACAAGAACTGAAAGAGAAATTCAGAATTAATCTTTTGCCTTAAACACAGTTTGCTTATAAGTTGGACAGAATGTAGACATATGCTTGTTTCCTTTTACATTGTATGTAGATGTACTAAAACGTCAGCTCAAATGCTTTGCTTTTTAGATCTAAGCTCTGTTTTGATGACACTGGTACACTTAAGCTATGGGTGGCAATAGACAGCAAGACTATTTTTTAAAGGCACTGTCTTGCAGTTAGCACAGAAGACTTGAGTTAGGAGCTGCTGATTCCTTCAGCCTTCAGTTGCATGCTGTGTCACTCTGAGCAAGTGGCTTAACAAGGCAGTGATGTGTGGCAATTGAGAAACTAGGCCAGGCTCCTCATTTGTCCCTTGCACTGCATGCCTAATAACTACCTATGCACCTATGAACTGATTAAAATTCTGACCTCATTGTATGGTAATACTTGGGCTAAAGTTAGGATTCCCAGAACAAATTGTCTGACGTGTTACAATAATAAGAAGAAATGAGAAAATTATGTGTACTGGCCCCTTAGTTATTCTTAATTTCACCAAACTCCATGTATATGTAAATAGTTGCATAGATGCATCTGTTTTCCCTCAGAAGTAAATAAAATGCCTGCTTTAATCTAGACATTCAGTATCTCTTAGCCCTGGAGCCTCATCAATTTGGCTTTGTCAAAGGAAGGTCCTGCCTCTTTAACCTCATTAATGTTTTGAAAAGGTACATGAAGGAGTGGATAATGGTTATACAGGGCATACAGTATATCTGGATCTGGCCAAGGCCTTTGACACTATTTCCCATGCAGGCGTTACTGACAGACTTGTAAATCTGAATATAAATCCTTGCATTGTGTAGTGGAGACCTAACTGCTTGTCTGAAATAATCTAAGTGGTTAGAGTTACAGATCCCAAATATGAAAGCAAAAAAAGTTATCAATGGTGTACCATATGCCTCAGTTTTGGGCCTTCTGCTATTTTGTATACATTTCTCAGACCTTCAGGCCAGCACTCCTGTTCTATGGTTAACTAAGTTTGCAGACAACTGCAAACTAGGTGTTGTTATATGATCTTTAACTGACTCAAAATTGTTTCAACATGGCTTAGTCCATGTTAACAACTGGTACAAGGACATTGTTCTCAAATTAAATGTAAAATGTAATGTAATTTGTTTTGGCAAACAAGACAGTTTCACTTACCATACAGGAGATGTACCCCTACAATCATACACTGTTGTAAGGGATCCAGGTATTCTTGCTGATATATTTTTTAGCATTTTACCATTGTGTCTCCACAGTAGTTCAGAAAACCTTCTATCGGGCTCATCTAATTCCCAAATATATCTCCAATAGATCCAAAGAGATCTTAACTCCCCTTTACTCATATCTTGTTAAACTTATCATTGAATATAATGTACCTTTTGGCATGTACGTATTTGTCTAAATATTTCATACAACTTGAGAGCCCTCATTGATTCATAATGAGAAAGATCAGTGGCCTCAAAAATCTTACTTATCAGGACTTCTGGCACGGAGTGGAGCTGAGTGACAGCAATCCTTCCAACATCCAGCTTAAAAGAGGGTTTGAGAGTGTAAGACCTCACTGTAGCTGAAAAGTTAGTGATCAAAGTGAAATTTAAAGTTTGAGCATACAGGCAGATGTCAAAAAGAGAAATAAAGGGGGCAAACAACAAGAAAATCAGCAGAATAATAACGTCTTCTTAGCCCTGCTGACGTTATTATCGCCCGCAGCTGGACGCACAAAGACACGTGTCCTAGAGATGTAATCAGTTGATAAAATAGATAAAATATACCAGAAGGTTTTGAAGACAAGCAATAATATAAAAAATATATACCAAAAAGACTGATATCAGAGTTGCAGAAATAGAGGTCATCCTGTCAGTACACTGAGATGAAATATAGGGTCTCCACAACAGAAGAAGTGATGCAACACTTTGACTGTCAGAGAAGGAAGCAGCATAAGAAGAAATAAAAGGAAAGAGGATTGAGTTAGAAGACAGGGAGCACAGAGACAATCTCAGATTTTAGTGATGACAGGAACTACTTGAAGTTTATTTGAGAATGCATTAGTGAATGGACTGATAAGGCAATGTAAGAGGAGTTGCTGGACTGAGCACATAGGATATTCAGCCCTGGGGAAGCAATGGCTTGCTTTCCATGGCCTACAGCGGTTAAAGTACAGAAGTATATACTAAACAAATTAATTTTGGGCAAACTGTGGAAGGAAGGGAACATAATTAAGATATGGGATTCATGGATTTTTGTAGACTTAGACTATTTTCAAGCCACAAAGGTCGGGAGGATGAAGTTTGTGCCATGCTTTAACTGTCCAAGACCCAGGGCTGAAATTCAAATTAACCTATCCAGTGATATTAAGAGTGTTCTTTCCAATAGCAGTGAAGTCTTTCATAGAATTGCAAGAAGAACTAAAGAGCCTTCAAGAATATTAACAATTTAACAATGGCTCCGGACAATCACAGGATATAGTGAGTGCCAAGGCAGGAACCAATAAGTGTCAGAAGACACTGCAGGAGAAGTGGTCAGTGAAGCCTTTCCCACTGTTTATACTTCAGATGCAGTAAAGGCAGAAAGGGATGGCTAAAAACATGAGGAAAGTATTGACACAGCTAGGAAAACAGGAAGATGCCATAGTATATGAGAAGGAAGATGATGAATAACTAGATGGAGAGGCAACCAAGGAGGAGGAGAAGAGAAAAGATGAGACAGTAAAAATTATAAACTAAATAATTCACTGAACTGATGGGTAAGACACAGGGCATTATATTTGCCAATGTTATTAGGAGAGAGAGGAGTTGAGAGCCTTCCTGGGTTTTAGTAAGGAAAGTACTGTTTTTGTTTAATTTACCCATACAATAGGATATGAGACAGTGAACTACTTGGACATCACCATTAGTAAAAATAAATATATAAAGGGTTTTAGAACAACAGTTTTTAGAAAACCCACCTACTCTAACACCATTTTACATTACGATAGTTGTCACCCTTTACATCAGAAGAAGTCCCTGGTTAAGCGGCAGGATGTTCAGCTTGCAAGGATGGTATCCGAGTGGGAGGAATTTTTACAAAAAAATAACATTTTGAAGGATATGTTAGTAAAAAGGGGATACCCCCAGATCTTCATTAACAGTACCTTACAAGAAGTGGTTGAAAAAAGATGGAGTGGATTTTTCCCCATTGCTTGGTAAAGGGTGCGGTATACAAGAAAAAGTAAGAAGGACAGAAGATACTAGTTTCAGAAAATCTGCCATTTTTAGCTATAACAGGCAGTTTCAAGATATTAGTGAAATATTACAACATAACTGGAACTTGTTTGGCACTAGCCAAGACTACTTGGAGCTGGTAGGGCTGTACCCTAGAACTGTCTACAAAAAGGACATCACCCTTAAAAACATGTTAGAGAGACCAATAAAGGACAATGGTGAAGTGGGAGGAATGATGAAGTGTGGTTTCTGCCTACAGTGCAAATACATGATTGAGGGTAAAGAGGTAGATATCCCAAATTATGGAAAGTATGTGCTTAAAAAGAAATTTTCCTACAGTAGTAAGGCAGTAGTATATCTTATATATGAGGACTATCTTAAAGAGTTTCTCAATTATCTTAATAACAATGTATGGGGCATTGAATTTAAAATGTCTTTCCACAGATCCAAGATGTTTTTTCTGGATGTGGAAATTACCAGAAATGCTGACAATACATTGTCTACTACTATTTTCAGAAAATTTCCTGAATATAACTCTATTATATGCTTCTAGCCTCCACCCACAACATATCATCCAAAATATACCCAAATCCCAATTTTTAAGAGCAAAGAGGATCTGTTCTAACCAATCATCTTATGTTAAAACACGTGATGATCTTGCCTGTAGATTTTTAGAGAGGGGTTATCGTCCAGGTACCATCAATCAGGCTAAACAATGGGCCTCTAACTTTAACAGGCAAGATCTATTGCGTTATAAACATCACAATAATAATGGGGTCACACAGCCTTTGCGTTTGGTTACCACTTATGGACGCAATACTAAAGGTTTTGTTAACATTATCCAGAGATATTAGAATGTTTTGTTGGCCAAAGAGAGACTTCATCCTTTTCTTGAGGACAGATGTTTTTTCTCTTTTAGAAGGGGACGCACAATAGGCTCAAGGCTTAGTCATTATAAAAAGTCTGTTCAAAGTTCTACAGTTTTCAATCAAATCTCCTTGACAGGGGGTCCTGTACTAGGGTGTTTTTCATGTGGTCACTGTGCATACTGTATGCGGGTTTCACATACCCGTGAATTCACTAGTAAAAATACTTCTGAGGTTTTTGAAATAAAAATGTGGGCCAATTGCAGTACCAAGTGGGTCATCTATTTGGTGACCTGTACTTGTTCCGCATTTTATGTGGGGCAGACTTCTCGAGCTTTTCGCTTGAGAATTTGTGAACATCTTAGTGGTATCAAAAATAAAGTCCCAACAACGCCTTATTCAAACATACTTTGAAACATACAACTGCTTCTTTTAAATTTATGATTATTGATCATATTAATGGTATTTGTAGAGACAAAGACAGTTGGCATGAGTTGCTTAATTTCAAAGAAAAGAAATGGATAGTAAAACTGGGAGCCCTGTTTCCACCTGGTCTTAATGATCAATTCTAATCAAATGACTAATTATCACTATTTATTGTTTCATTATTGTGATTGGTTCTGATGTTAATTACTAGGTGTATATATACACATATATATTGAGTTGCTTTTGTTTATATGGTTTTTACTGTTTGTGTCCACTGAAGAAGGCTCTGTTGAGCCGAAACCGGTTTGGATTTACCTTATATCTGCTTTTGCGACCCACTGGATTTTTCCTTTGGGTTGAATCAATGACTGTTTACACCTTCCTCACTTGCTGGCTTCGTTTTGTGGACAGTAGTATATCTTGCCTTGTGCTCCAAGTGTCCAGGTTTTTATATAGGGAAGACCATTAATGCTCTTAGAAACAGGGTCTATCAACACTACTATGACATAAGCAAACAAGATTCGAAAAATGCCCTAGCAGCACATATTCTTATTAATGAAGGTCACAATTTTAAATGTATTATCCTAGAGCAGGTGATATTAGGGGATAGAGGAGGTCCACTTAATGATTTTTTGGAATTAAGAGAATTAAGATGGCAAATTAGATTGAATGCCACAGAACATCCAGGTTTGAACAGTAACATCTCTATAAGCTCTATTTTAAGGCTAAAAGCTGAAGGTTTCATGTAAATGAAAATGATGTTTTTTCTGTTTTAGTTGAATGATATTTGAATGTTTAATATATTAATACATAGATATATATGCATATAGTTTTTATCAGGACATGTACCCAATATTTAGTAGTTTTATTGTAATGTATTGTATTGTAGTGGAATCTTTGGGAAGTGGTTTCTCTTTAAGGAAAGATTGATGTAAGCAATTACATTATTGACTGTAGGGATATAAGTTGGGTTGGTTTTCCTTGAATTTTATTCTGATGAAGTTTCCATTGTGAGATGAAAGCGCTGAATTAAATATATTTAAGTTTCTCCTGGCATGGCTCCATCATACCATCTACTTTCAGTTACAGATGCCACCTATCTGGTATTTTCTGGACTATCCAGAAATACAAATGTTAGTCTGATATTACAGAAAGCAGAGTACAAACTCTGGTATTCTGTTTATCTGCACAAGTAGAATGCCAGAGTTTGTAAAAATGCAGCCTCACATGAAATTTTTAAATGAAAAGTATCATTAATGTGACACAATGAAAACCAGGACTTGCTAAAAAAGGAAAAAGAAGGCATTTCACCTCAGAATGACATACTCGTTGACATCATGAAATGGTTGGGGAAATAGACGGAGAGGGTTGAGACTGTGGATGTTGCAAGAGGTGTGGTTTTGGTCCAGTTTTTTGTCATAAAGAAAGGTGGCAACTCTAGCTTTAGTGCTTAATCATGATTACATGATTTTTGTGGCAATACTAGCAGAAAGGTTGGCAAGAGTTCTCCCTGACTTAATAGATTAGGATCAGTATGGTTTTGTTGGGTATAGACAAACATTTGACAATATACTGAAGACAAACACTATACATAAAGAGACAGTGATGCAGAGAAGAGGACTGGTCATGACTGCACTAGATGCTGACAAGACAATCTATAGGTCCACTGATGTTACCTTTGGGAGGGTCTATATCACTTAGTTGAATCACAAATCAGCGAACCCCTATACGTTTTCAGCAAATTTTTGCCTAGGGCAAAGCAATGGTAGGCCACCCTGGCGACCGTGAACAAAAATCGTAAAACTTAACACCTACCCAGTTAGGGGACATCCCCCACCCCCCCTAACTAAATATACCAACTCTAAGATTGCACTATAGTGGGGAAAAGGGCAAATTCTAGATGGTGGCCAACCATTGGTTTGCCCTAGGAAAACTTTCACTGAAAACTCTGTTTGACGATTGGCAGCTTCGATAAATAGGCATTTGACAAATAGCGGCTTGATCATAATTGATTTGACAAAATGATATAGACCTCCTTTGGGAATTAATGTGGATCATGCAGTTCCCCAAGAAGCTTACACATCTCACAAGGAGATTGTACCAGAGCTCAGTAGCAGCTGTAAAGATAAACCCAAATTATTAGTAGACTTTAATGTTGAAAGGGGAACCAGGCAGGAATGTCGTTGTCAGCATTGTTGTTTGATATTTATCTGGAACCCCTGGTGCACAAAATATGGAAATCAACATTAAAGGACTGGAGATGGCATGGAGGGAAAGAGAAGTTAGTCAAGTTTGTAGATTATACACTATTATATCTCACTAACACAGACCAGTATGTTAGGAGACTGTTTAGTCTGCTGGGAGAATTTGGATAAATATCAGGGTAAAAAAATCAATGTAGACAAGATTGAAGGCATTGATATTCAACTATGCACTTACGTACAAACTAGGTAGGGAATTTCTACAGTTGCGGGTGCACACTAAATTGTAATATTTGGGAGTTTGGATATCTCAGAATCCAGAAGAGTCACCTCAGAAATCATGGAGCCAGGTAATGAGGAAAAATACAACAACTGATTAAAAGGTAGCAGTTTTTGTACATGGACCTACAAAATGTTCAGAAAAACACACAAGAGACTGGAGCAGCCACCATCCAGATTTACTATGCTCCTAGTACTTTGGCATCAAGTCTACAACCCAGAATACAGGCCATTCAAATGCTCATGGTTCCTCTAAACGTGTATGCTGCCCAATCATTATGTTATGATCCCAGGAAGGACTGGGACTAGTTAGCAGGGGAATGTTCAAGGTTTATTTGGAACAATAAAAAAGGAAGAGTTAGATGGCAAGAATGATTTTGGGAACAGATTGAGAGGGGTGGAGGTCGGCAGTCCCATGAAGACAATAGAAAGGGTGATTAACTCCAGTTTTAATGCTAAATGGAAATAAATGTTACTAGGAGAAGGTGAACTCCCACAAGAAGCAGCAAGATCAATAGGAATTTGGGTAGGGAATCTGGTGGGATGAGACCAACAAGAGTTTGAAAGAGGTCCTTTGGATCCTACAGAATACTTTTAGACTAAAGGAATATACAAAATGGAACTATGAGGTCCGGACTATTGAGTTGGGATCCCCTCCCTGGGGACCCAAGTAAACATGAAATGATAGCAGAGTCACAGATCATTCTATTTTGGTATGAATTAAGGGATGGGGGAAAGCAAATGAGTTGGAAGGAAATACTAGGGAAAATATGGTATAAGTAGTCAAAATATGATTCTATATAGGAGAATCTGTGATATTTATGTGGTGTGGCAGAGGACACTTAGAGAGAGAGAGAAAGGAAAATGAGACTGTTTACAAGGAAAGAAAAACAAAGAGACACAGATGGGATAACTGGCAACATTTACAAGACATCATTAGAGATAGCTGGACAAAACAATGGATGTAAAATGGGAACAGGGAAAAAGAATTATAGGTAGACTTAGCGGATGAGGACTGACTAGGAGTTTGTAGTATTCCAAAATGGGCATCACAAACAAGAAATTTAGAATATTCAGATGGAAGTGCTTACAGAAATATTTTTACACACCAGATAAATTGTTCAGGAAGTACCCCACCACAGATAAGTTTTGTTGGAGAAAAAGGAATAACAAAACTTTGGAAGAGGGACCAGAAACCAAGTATTAACATAGTACTACAATTAATGCAGCAACTTAAAGAAACAGAAGGGAGGATGAATAAAATCAAACCTAGAAGATTACACATCAAAAATTGGACCTAAATGGGAAATGTGTATCTTGGATTCATTACACAATATTATAAAGGCTGGTATTGGGTGGTTCCCTCTTAAATACAGACGTGTGTTCAGATTGATTTGAATACCAATAGGAACATAAATCAGGAACAGCTGCCAGCCTGAATTGTTAGCACATCATGCAAGCACATTGTACCTGAAGATGTATCTACCATTTTCTGGTTTATTGATTAATAAGTGCGAAGTTTTTATAGCAAAAAAAATCTTAGCTATCAGGAGTGACTGGCAGCCCTTTCTCTTTACTCCATCTCTTACAGACTTCTGTTTAGAGATCTGTGTCTAACCTTTGAAGCCATGAAAGATCCAGCCCTATTTTGCTTCCAATTCCTTCACAGAACTAATGGCACCTCAAATGCACAGTTAAAGGAACTAAACCTTCATCAGCATATAAATAAGGCACATTGGCATGGTAGATTCATATCCTAATGCATCCATCACCTCTAAAACAAACTTCTACTATATGTCAAATGGAATAGCAGCCTTGCCACCTTTACGGTAAACCTAGATGACTAGATGAGCAGTTTACTATTCTCCCCCAGTCCATCTTGTTGTGCTTTCCTTGAGCTTAGAGCGAAATTTGGAATATGGTTTTTGGCTAGGTTTGAAATGGTCTGCACACAGACTGCCTAGTACTTACCTATGAACCTATGAACTTGAACCCATCTCTTTCTTCCATACCATGCCTTCAGCATTTGCCATCTACCTGATGAAAAATTCTTTGGAGTCTTCTTGGGGTATAAAAATAATATGCAAACACATCCAAACAAAAATGCTAAATCTTCTAGACTTTGTTGAATACTTGGGAGCCACACATATGTCCTCCCATTGTTTCCTTGTGAATTGCTTATCCACTTTCCTTTATCTATTCTCCTGTTGACTTAGTTCTGAGAATACTTTCTGCTACTTTATGAATATAATATTTTTTTCCGCTTTTTTAATTTCTCCAGATCTTTTGGGTTTCTAATACCATGATGGGAATGGACCCCATTCCTAAGTCAAAGTATGATTAAAGTTCATAAAATTAGCATTGTTTCAATCTTTGATGTCAGCCAGAAGTGCTCTTTGCAGCACCCGCAATATGCCCAGTAATGACTCCTTCTGCAATTCATAATGAGTTACATATATTGGTAACATATCTGAATACGACTGTAATTTTTTTTTATAAGACCCGCTGCTCCTACTACTATTGGAACTGTCTGGGTATCTTTCTTTCACATTGCTCTTGTTTCTGCCTGCAAATCCTGATATTTTATGACTTTGTATCTGTCTGTATGCAAGACACTGTAGTAACTGGGTGTAGCGATTTCATTGATCAGTGCTACTTTTGTCTTCTTTTCATGGACTACCATATCTGGTTTTCTTGCATCTATCTTTTGAACTACTGGTAATGGGTGATCCCATGTGATGTAGACTTCATCATTTCTATGATGCTTTGTGGCTCATGTTTCCAGTGTTTTTCAGCTACTTATATAATGTTTGCAGAATCACCAGTGCAACAGTCTTGCCACATTATTTTGCCTTTCAGTATACAGTCCTTCTGCCATTAGTATATCACAACCAGCAACAAGGTGCACAATTGTTTCCAATTCTGCTTTACAAAATCAACATGTGTCTGTTTCTCCACATGTTCAATGAACTTTGTAAACCAATGTGCACGTTGCCCACTGTCTTGAGCTGCCTGTATTAACCTTTCATCTTTTGGGTTGAATTTGCCTCTCCTTAACCATTCATGTGTTTGATCCTGATCAACATAAGGTTTTTCCAGGAGTTTTCTATACTTGCAAATATATTTATGCATTTTCCACATTTCTTGCTTTCTCATGTGATCCTTCACCTTATATTCTTTCTTTAGTTTTTTGGCATATTCAGTTGCTGCCTGATTTTTATCTACTTCTGGTTTGATTTACATTCCCACTTGATGCCGATATGCTTCTGCTAGAGTAAGAAGGGAAGTCATCACAGATTTATTCTCCTCATGTTGCAAAACTTTCACTGTGTTTGGGTCTTGTGAGATCAGCAGATATGTATGCAGTCCCACGATTGCAGTTCTATACATGTAATGAATTTCAAGGAGGCACATACTCCTTCGGAACGGGGAATATATAATCCTGGTATGCACTGATTTTATAAATCATTTGATGAGCATGAAGCATCCTTCTTGTTTTCCTGTCTAGTCTATCCAACACCTTTTGAGGCCAGTCAATCACTCCAAAATTGTAAGTTAGGACAGGAAGAGCAAATTGGTTTATAGCTTGAATTTTTTTTTCCTAAATGTCAATGCTGTTTTCAGTATTAATTTAAGTCTTCTAAAATATTCCTTACTAAGTTTTATTCACATTTGTTCATGTTTTATTGTTGATCCTTCATCAATTCCCAAATATATATATATATATATATATATATATATATATATATATATATATGTATACATACACTCCCTCTTGCACAAGTTCTTTTATATCACATTCTTGTCCCAAACTGTTTTCTTGGTGCTGTAGCTTTCCTGCTTTAAAGGTTGCTTTTGCACATTTATCAAGACCAAATGACATTCTTTTATCATCTGAAAAAGTTTTTACTATTTTCAGTTGTGCTTTCAGTTCCTCATCTGATGAGCTACACGGTTTTAAATCATCAACAAAGAGAAGATGAGAAGTCTTTACAGTTTGTTGCTTTCTGGGAGCCAAATTATAGCCATGACCTAATCTGTTAAACAGACAGCTTAATTGGTTAAGGGCAAGGCAAAAGAGCAACAGTGACAGAGTGTCACCCTGGAGTATCCCCCTTTTAAATTATTATCCCTGGAATAATAATTTGTCCTTTATCATGCCTTAACTGCAAAGTAGTTTGCCACTGTTTCATGGTCCCTGTGATGTAGTTTATACATTTTAAGCACTCTTTTATCCATGAATGTGGGATACTGTCAAATGCTTTTTTGTAGTCAATCCATGCTGTACTTAGAGTCTTACCCTTCTTACAGTTCTCCACTATGACTTTATTTAACAACAAATGATCCTTTCTTCCATATGACTTTCTTTTATTGCCCTTTTGTTCTATTGCCATAATTGAGTTTTCTTCTAAATGACTATAAACTATGTTGGTATCAATTCCTGTGTGTAGTTTATATGTTGTTGAAAGGCAAGTTATTGGTTTATAATTTTATGGGGAGCTTGTAGCTTCACTCTTAAGTAGTAGGGTTGTTTTTCCTGTTGTTAGCCAGGTTGATGTCTGTTCAGGGTGAGCATATAAATAGTTCTTACTCATGGCTACATCTTTGTGAAAGATGTTAATCCTTTTAACCAGAAGTTAGGTACTGCATCTGGACCTGGAGTTTTCCAGTTAGAGGCTTTTCTTAACTTTGTTTCAATTTCTGTGGCTGTTACTTCATCCCATTTCATATAATTTACCTTTAAACTTCTTATTCTTTCTTTTACTTCTTCTATCCATTTACCATCTTTGTTATGTTCCACAGGATCTTCATAAATACTGCTCTAAAATGTATGTATTTCTTCTTTTATTTGGTGGTCTTTCAATTCGTTTTACTTTGTTTCCCAATTCTCTATAAAAAATTTTTGGGTCATCAATAAATTGTTTATTTTGTACTTTTCCTTTATATTTATCTGTGTATCTTCTAAGTTTTTCTGCCTTTGCTTATATTTTTAGTTTATTATTTGCAATAGTACATGACAAATCCTAATCCATTATAATACTACACATTGCTTTTATCACGTCTATCTATCTGAATATTTTTGTTGATCTGTTCCCTCTTCTGTACTCTTCTAACAGTGACATTTATTGTCTTAATTGCTTTATAGTTTTCTCTGTTCGATGCTTCCATGATGGTATTCAATTTCTCCCATTCCTTTCCCTTACTACCATAGGATCATAGGAGGTTACTAGGCTAATGGCCCTGGGGCCCTTACAAACCTTGCCAAGAGTTTATCCCCAAAAAGAAACCTCAGTCAGCACCTGTCACCCCTGTCAGTGACAAACACAGGTGAAACCCCTAGTACAAATTTGTGGTTTCCCATCCACTCATCAAGGTTGCACTTGAAGAGGGTCAGTAAAATACTCTGTTTGATGTGCATGAGAAGTCTATTCCAGAGATGGAGCAGCCTCTGGGAGATAAACCTGTCCCTCCAGCTGGTTTTGTTGATGTTGCATATTAGATTCAGGACTTTTGAGCAGGTAATGCGCTAGGAGTTAGACTTACAGTTATGGAGCATCTCTAGTAGGGCAGGGTCCGAGATTTCCTTGTAGGCGAGACACAGATCACCTCTGAGCAATCTGTATAATACAGAGTACAGTGATAGTGTGTTCTTGTGGTAGAATTTTATCTGTTAATAATTTAGCTGTACAGTAATATATCCTATTTACTTCTGTATATCACAATGCTCTCTGTGGACAGCCCTAATTACTGTGTTCATTTGTTTTATCAAACTTCTGACTTTTGGGGTTTTCTTGAAATTATGCAGTCTATTTCTTTCATTTATCTTAATATGTCTATCTATCTCTATTAAATCAAACAACTCTTCTCTTAGCTCATTTTCTTCTAAACTGAGGGCACAGAATATTCTGTGCACCTGTTGTAATTCTTAAGGATCTGCATCCAAAATTCCACTCTTTCCTTGTTTCTTGAAATTTCACACTGTTTTATCAGCATGCCTTTCCTCTTTGATTTATAGCTTTCTGCTTAATTGTACAACTCTAAAATATTCCTCTCAAATCAGATAATCCTAACGCACCTTGTTCTTTTGGAAGAATCAGCTTATCTCACTTGAGCGTTGCCTTCTTCCTCTCCCAGGCAAATTTCTTCACCTTTTTTATTATTTTCTTACATTGGGCTTCCCTCTGGATCATCATTATTCAATTAATGTTGTCAAATGTTTGCCCCCCTTCCACAAAGCCACATTGATCCATATCTATTAATTTTGGCAATGCTTTTGTCATTCCTTTAGCTATTATAGATATACACATTTTATAATCATGGTTTAAACTAAAATGAGCCATCTCAAGGTATTACAGCCATTGTAGCTTTCTTCCAGAATGCTGGCACTTTCCCTACTTTTAAAATACTGTTAAACAAAATATTCCAGATCGTTATCACTTTCTTCCCTGCTAGCTTCCAAACTTCCACAAGAAAACCATCTATTCATGGAGACATTCCTGCAAATTGAGTGTGCATCACCATTTTATCTCATCTCCTCCTATCTTAACTGTTACTTGCACAGCCTCATCTACTTCTAACATTGGCATATCTAATTCTTCAATAAATATTTCTATTTGTGCTCTTTCTTGATTTCCTCATTTCTCTGCTTTATATAACTTTTCATAGCATTTCTGAAATATCTCTAATATCTCTACAGGATTCCTGGTTATTTTTCTTATTATGGACTCCCTATGTTTGTCAAAAACATTTTCTGCTTTCTGTCACCTAAGTTATTGTTGTTGTGCTAAAAGTTGTTGAGTGCTCTGCAGTTATTATCCAAAAACAGTTGCTTAAAAACAACCTTTCTAAACCTATGCATATTATCCAGATACTCCCTTATTTTCTCTTTTGCATCTCTTCTTGTTTTGTGAGATTCCACTTATTCTGCAATACTGTAACCTATGTCAGCCCCTCTAAATAATTCCTGTTACTTCTTTACCATATCTATTTTTATTTTATCTTATCCCAATCACTAGCTATATGTTCTGAACAAATTTATATCTTCCCTAATAACTCTCAAATAATTTCTCTTCCCATTCCTTAAATTCCTCTCTTTTAAACAGGTAGGTGGCGAAGCACAAGTGTCTCATTTTTACTTCATTACCCTGCATTTTTATCATAGTTGTTATTGCTGCATGATCTCAGAATCATACCGGGTTCAATTAGTGCCCTGGGCCAGTGCTATAAACAGCACCCCACCCACGCAGCTCTTCAAGTGATGAGCAAAAAAAAGATGAATTCCAAAATGGTGGTCGGCTAGTGAACAGCTTACACACAGAGCTCCTTATTTCATTTACCTTTTCTAAGTCTTTTTTATATCTCAAAAAGCTTTGGGACGTCCGTATAAACAAGGAAAGATTCTACATTCTCATCAACTCGGATTATTCAGCATCTCTAGCTTTTAAAAATCTCGAAAGACAGACTTAAATTATTTATCCTTCTCCAAAGTGTCATACTCACAGAGTCTCAAAAGGCCTGTTCTCAGCTGCAGCATTCCGAAGACCACATGGCCAGACAGTTAAAATCTTCAAATGAACCTATTACAATGGAGACACAAACAACAAAAGCCAAATCTTCAGCAATGTTTTCACCAGAAAAGGAAAATCTATCTAAAAGACAAAAAACAAATAAACAAAACATGGACTCTAACAAAAATAATTCCAGCATTAACGAAGATCCCAGCTTCCACATGGATGAGTTAAGACAGGCCCTACAACCTATACATTCAGCTATACAAAACTTCTTGGAACAACTTTCTACTTTAGGAAAATCTATCAGCCAAATTGTTGAAAGAGTGGACACACTTGAACAAAAAACCCAGTCAAATGAGCTTCAAATACAATTCCTTACTGATGATTTACGTGCCAAAACAACTGCCATAGCAGAACTGCAACTGAAATTCACTGATTTGGAGGCAAGAAGTAGGAGAAGCAATATTCTAATAAGAGGTCTCCCAGAGAACTATGACAATCAAGGCCTTCTTAACATCACAAAACAGATATTTGAATCATTACTACACCTAGATGGAGAGAACCCTGAAATTATCATCGAAAGAGCTCATCGTGCACTCTACAAGCGTCAGGACACCTCAGTTCCCCGCCAAATATATGCAAAGTTGCTCAACTACCAAATCACACAAAAGATATTATCTTCAGCAAAAAAACATAAAACTTTTATGTGGAACAATAATAAAATTACTTTTTCTCAAGATTTACCCCTTGCCATTAAGGAGAACAGACAAAAATTAGCTCCGTTTTGTTCAGACCTCATCAAAAGAAACATTCGATTCCAAATGCGCTTTCCGAATAATCTGATCTTTTACAAGAATGAGGTTAAATTTTCAGTTACTTCTCAAAGCGAAGCAAAAGAAGCCTTTATTAAGGCTTTTAACAAATCTCCAGTTCCTTGAAGTTACGCTTCTGAGAGAGTTCTGGCTCTTAGGACGTTTTTAGTATTTGCTGACTTACCTGATGATCTAGTATTAAGTCCGCATACCAACACAACATAAATGCCATTATCTCCTTGTGTTTTTATACTTCTCTCTGTTGTTAAGTACTTCATAAAGGGTTCCGTTTTTACTGTTAAAGGTTTTTTCTGTGAGATAGGAACATGTTCGTTGCTTGCTGTTTACTACAGGGTTCCATTAGTATGTAACCCTCATGAGTTCACGCAAAATAGGCTCGTTTACACTATCAGCGCTTATAGCGCGTCTCGCAGTTCTTAGCTTTAACACGCACACTTAGACAATTGCAAATAGCTGTACACTCAATACTAAGTGATGTAACAATGAAATTTTTCTAAAAAAGATGACCGGAGACTGCTTCTGGTCAGGTAATTTTACTTCCAATTACCTATTATGCCATTTAGGTTTGTAATCACCTTTTAGCTTTAGTTCAATCACATGCTATATACATTAGGGTTTCATATTTGGAGTTACAACTTAGTTAATTAAACTGACGTTACTCTCACTACATCATGGTTGCTGTAAGGTGTAATCACAAGCAGTGAGTGGTTCTGCATAGATCTGCTGCCTTATTTTAACTTTTGTAAACCATATAGGAATGCATCTTTCTATCTTTACAGCTAACCAACAGTTAAGTGCACAGGAAAGTGACTGAGAGGCTCATCTTTCAGAGAAAGAATTGACAGCCCATGGATACTGAGAGGCAGAAGGGCCTCCCTATCACTGACATTTTTGTACTTAAGACAGGCTACAATTTAAACTATTACACTTGTATTGGATTTAATATTAGACTATGCCTATGAATGTTTGTGCTGGGTGATTATACGTGGTTGTGGGCGTTTGGTTGTTTGTGGGCATGGGTACACTTCATTTCTTCAAATCCTGTTTGTCGATCTTATACACATCTCAGACCCTAACACTGTATTACTATTGGTTCACAAACTATGTACTCCATGGGCTGTTGTGAGTGTTTTATGATATGGCCCTCAAATGTACTCAAAATCTTACCTAGTTTCTTTAACTATGTTCATAGAGTGTTTCATGCTACACAGTTTTAGTTTACATACTAAGCCAATCCTAACCAGTTGCCTATTTATATAATAATTTATAATTAGCTGTAGGCTTTGGAACTTCACTTGTTATGTGACTAGAGTCTGCTTTGTAGTTATATCCTAATCTTCTGATGTCAACCTCAGTGTTCTATTATAAATTTATTAACTTGATGCATTTAGTTCTTAATGAGCACCATTGTTATTTGACTGCCACATAATGTTATCACAAGTAGAGAACTGTTCTACACATAGATACTGCTTCATTCTCAAGATGTAGAATCACTCAGGTTTGTTATATTCTCTTTGTTCAGCTAAATAACAGTTCAGTGCTCTTTGAATGTTACCGGTTTATATCCTCTGCTTTATTACTATAGAATCTATGTACAAAAGTCAGCTATGATATTTGCTGTTTAACACGTCTGTTTTGAATCAATGATAATTTAGGACTTCCTATAGCTTACTCATAATATTAATATATAGTCACTTGGATGCTTTTGTGTGTTTTGTTGGCACTCTAGGTTGACGCTCTGTAGGAATTATAGTAATTTGTACATATGTATAATATTGTTCTGGTTTTGTTATGTGTTTTTCTATACTTCTTCTCTCAAGGGGTTTGGGTGGTTAGGCACTGGGTATAGTAAGAAGAAGTATTTTGCTACCTTTACAGATATGTTTAAATTGTTTCTAAAGACAGTACTCTTGCGGATATATTCACATCTCACCCTATTAAATCTTATGGCAATATATTCACAGCACTCATTGTCACACTCAGATTCTTTAACAATCACTGAACTTTATAATGCTTCACTAATCCCAGTTGATTGTTTGTTTCCATGAGCTGGGCTATAGATAGTTGGAATGTTAAAGGACTACAAAACCCTGCAAAAAAAAAATCTGTTACTTCATCTTATTTTTAAATCCCAGGCCAATATTTGCTTCCTACAGGAAACTCACTTGTCAAAAGAGAGATGGGACAAAGTTTCCACCAGGAAATGGATTAGAACTATTATAGCTGATGGGGATAGCACAAACTCTAAGGGGAAGCCATTATAATTAAGAAACAATTTCAGGGCACCATAAATCTAATCAAATCTGACAAATATGGCAGGTGGTGCTATTTTACTTCTATTCTCCCTGACACAACTAAACCAGTTCTTTTTCTTAACCTTTATGGTCCTTGCTCTCAACAACACACCTTCATATTAGAAATCTATAATATCCTTAGTTCGTTCCAGAATTATCTATATATAATAGGTGGGGATTGGAATGCTGTAATCAATCCTAATTTAGACCGCACCAGTAATTCTTTATCATATAACTTTCAAGCCTCAGTAGCTCTAGAAGAACTTATTTCAGACTTCTACCTTATGGACACTATTGAATTTAGTAATATCTTAACTAAGGACAACCTATACACCTTCTACTCCAATTGCCACAAATCATGGTCACGTCTTGATTTTTTTCTAGTCTCCAACTTTTTTTCTAAATTTAACAACACCTTCAGCAGTGAACCTAGATTTCTATCAGATCATGCTAGAATATCCTTTAAAATTATTTTTACACACACTGCATTTTCCTATTCTAACTGGTCTCTTAATAACAATCTATTACATAGCAAGGAGATCCTAAACAAAATTAACAGTACACTTACTGATTTATATTCTAATCTTGAAAATTCCCAAATTGCACCAGATATACAATGGGCAGCATGCAAGGCAGAGTTAAGAGGATTTCTGATCAGTAAAGCCTCATTCTTTAAAAAACTCAATAAAAAAAAGAATCTGATCTGCTCCTAACTCTTGTATCCCTAGAGAAAAAACAGAGAACACATTCTGACCCAAATTCAGAAGACTTGATTAAAGCAACACGCAAAGAATTACTTGACCTACACTCTCATAATTACTCTCTTCAGGAACAAAGACTCATTGCAACATATTCTGAATGGGCGCAAATTCCCTCGAGAACTCTTGCTAGAATACTTAAAAATAACAATGGTGCTGCCAAAATTTCCATTCTCCAGTATAAGGAGAAACTTTACAAATCAGACTCTGAAATAATTCAATTATTTCATGATTTATACTCTGATATTTATAGCAAGAATGAACACAATTCCTTAAACCCCCAAATAGAAATATTTCTCAACTCAATTGCTGCCCCCTCTCTTAATCCAGATCAGTCGTCCCTCTTATCCACCCCGTTTAATATTCAAGAGATTCAAAATGTCATTAACAATCTCAAACTAGGCAAATCTCCTGGCCCAGATGGTTTCACTACCAACTTTTTTAAAACCTTTAGTTTGAAAATTGCCCCTATTCTTCTTAAGGTATTCAACTTTATTATAAAAAATGGAATTACTGACTTACATTGGAATATCTCAAAAACGATTTTAATTTTAAAAAACAATCAAGACAAAACAGATCCTCACAGTTACAGACCCATCTCGCTTATTAACGTAGATATTAAAATATTTGCTACTATTCTGGCTAACAGAATCAAACAGATAATGCCACATATAATATCTCAGGATCAAGCTGGTTTCATGAGCAACAGACATACATGGGACAATACTTTAACTTTGGACTCTCTAATACACTTTACTTAAAGAGATAAAAATCCGCTATATGCCTTGACTCTTGACGCCTCAAAAGCATTCGACAGAGTAAATTGGGACTTTCTATTCTCCACCATGTCCCATTTCAATATTCCTAAAACTTTTTCAGATATGATCAGAATTCTTTATACAAATTCTTACACCTCCTTATATATAAATAAAAAAAGATCTAATACGATTCTGATTACTAATGGAACAAGACAAGGTTGCCCACTTTCCCCTTTCCTTTTTAATATATTTATTGAACCTTTCTTTCTATACATCATTCAGAATACGCACCACATGATCCCCAGAATATTGAATACACAAGTTGCATTATCGGCTTTTGCTGATGATTTGAATCTATACTTTCAATATCCCAACTCTGACTTACCCAAAATTATAAATGCAATTAATAACTTTTCTAGTGCCTCTAGCCTCCAAATTAATAAGAAAAAATCACATATCCTCCCAATTAACCCTGACGCTCATAAATCCTTTTTTTTCCCTGAATCTTCCTTTCATATTTCATATAGTATCAAATATCTCAGCATTAATTTTGAACACAACCAAGCCTCTATTCTTCAATATAATTTACTAAAATCATGGGCTACTATATCCCAAGACTTACAAAGATGGAAACTCCTGAAATTAGCTTTTCTTTCTAAAGTAGCCATTGTGAAAATGAATATTTTACCGAGACTTCTCTATCAATTTAATGCTACGAATATAATGATATCAAATAACCTTTTCTTCAAATTCAACAAAAACATAGCAAAATTTCTTTGGTTTCCCAAGAAAGTCAGGATCTCTTACTCTAAACTTACTTTCCCCAAAGAGAAAGGAGGGGTGGGCCTTCCAAATTTTCATCTGTACTATATGATTATTTGCTCAAACAGACTATGGTCCATCTCAAACATGAATACTAATTCACACACCCATGTTCCTGCCTGGTTGAAGATATGGCACCGTCATGTTACCTCCAATAAAATCAACCCGAAAGCTATCCCATTTCTTTCCCATATTTCTCTATATAATTCCAAATTACTCCCCTTACTGAAGCATAAAATTAGATTATTCCAAAAAATGATTAAGGACATTAATCTTGAAAATACTCTTCCCCTTCTACAACCACTGCATCTTAATCCAAATCTTAAAATCAATAACAATATGATCAATCTCTCTGAATTCCCCCTTATCAAGGACTTTACAGTTTGGGACCTTCTCAAACATAAGTCCCTATCGATTGCAGAACTACGTGTAATTCTCAAGGCCAATAATAAATACACAGTCATTCTCCGTCAACTACGAGAAATCACATCCTCACAAATTGTCTGCATTCCATCTGATTCATGGGAAATTAATAAACTATCTGAAATTATCTCTACACTTGCAAACCCCAAAAAAAACATTTCCTCCTCTTACAAGTTACTAAAACCATTACTATACAATAATAATTGCCTTTTCTCCACCTTCTGGGACAATATAAGTTCTCCTATCACGGAGGATCAAAAACTTCTAGCCATAAAAATCACTCTAGAACTCGCCCCCTTCAAAAAATTATTATATACCCAATTGATGTTGAATAACAACTCATACTATACACCTGTAATACTCAATAAATTTAATCCTAACAACTCCTCTGCTTGTACATGCTGCCCTTGCTTGAGCGCAGATCTTCTTCATATTATGTGGCACTGTAACCATTCCTATAAATTATGGTGTTCTCTCAAAGTGCGACTAAAAAAAATGGGTTACTACAATTCCACACTCTCTTGGGAAACAGCCATATTAAATATTCCCCTTTTCAAGATGCCTAAATTACACCTGCACATTCTAATCACTCTCTGTTCTCTAATCAAACTCTACATCACTAATAATTGGATAGATCACACAAAAATGTGTTGGCAGGGTTTCAAAGAGATGGCAATGAAACATATATCAGCACAAAAACTCATTATTCTTGGTCCTGGGAAGAAAGCCTATTTCACCAATCTATGGAAATGCCTATTAGATGTAATTTTATGTGACTAATGTCTTATGTCCACACTTTATTTGACATTCCCTTTTGAATTCGTTATTTATTTATTTATTTATTTTTTTCTCTTCTCTTTCTTTTTGGATATTGCCTTACCCTACAAATTATACCCGTTGGGGTGTCTTTATCTTACGTTTACAGTTTTTTGGTACTGTCTTTATACATTTAAGGTAGCATGGTATTTTTTTTTTTTTTTGTAAATAGTGTTTATTTAGTTTTTTGTTTTTAGTTGGATCTCAATGCCTCCTATAGCTTTATATTCCTCTTATTTCCTTTTTACTCTGCAATTGTAATCAAGTTCTTAATGTTATTCCTTGTTCATGTTTCATTTACATGTTTCTAATTTAGGAATGTTCTGTATTTCTATTCTGTATGCATTGTTCTTATTTGAAAAATAAAAAATTATTTGAGAAAAAAAAAGTGATGAGCAAAAAAAGCACTTCACTGTGATAAGCCTGTAGTAATCAGCTTATTACAGTTAGAGCTGCGCACTCCCTACCAGAAAAAAAGAGCATTCCTTCTACTGGCACACCAACCAGGTGGCCAGATGTATGACATGCCCCTGCCCTCCCTCCAGCCCCAGTCATTCAGGTCACATTTCTGTGCCATGACCCAAATCCTCCTTTAACATATTTTATTTAAAAAAAATTATTTCTTCTTTTCAACTGTACCAAAGTTGCTACAGTTTATACCTGCCTGCAAGGAGCTTTCAGCATTAATGTTTTAGTTAAAAAAAAAAATACATATATATATATATATATATATATATATATATATATATATATATATATATTTTTTTTTTTTTTTTTTTTACTACAAATGTAGGAAACAGTTGCTGCAGTTTATGCCCTGCCTGCATGGAGCGCCACAGTGTTCAGGTTTTAGCTACAAAAATAGTATTTTTTTTTTACTTTTAAACTGTAGAAAACTATTTGCTACAATGTAACAAGCAGTTGCTACTGTTTAGACCACACAGCTAGTGCTACAGTGCTCAGGTTTGACCACAAATGCAAAACCGGTTTAAAAGCTGGTATCACATTAAAGATTGATAGGGATCACTGATAGCAGCTTCCAGCACTTTGTGGCCCGGGGCTGCTTCCCCTCATGCCCTGCCCTAGCTATGCTACTGCATGATCTGAAATAGTTCTTAGACATGTGCTGAAGCCTTCAATTAAATGTATATGTTCCTGTCAGATATAATTTCTATCTAGTCTAGCCCAGTTTTTGTATCCTGAGGAATAATATGTACATTTTCTCTGAGTTCCTACTACTGAATTCACATCTTTCATACAAAATATTTTCATAAATTTCTTCAGAAATCTACCTGCTTTTGTTATATTTTCCATTCTAGGTCCCCCAAACACAGTCCTCACTGTTGCAAATCAAATTCCAATCCCCGCCTATAAATAATATTCTCTGGTGAAAACTGATTATTTCTCCCAAATTTTTCTTAAGCTCCATAATAGCAGTTTTAGGTGAAATATAAATACATGCCAGCATAATCCTCCTCCCTTGCCAATAGCCCCTTACTACCACAAATCTACCACTATTATCTTTTTCTTCTACTGTCATTATTGGAACTCATCTAGCAATTAGTCTAAGTACTCCCCCTTCCTTTGTCCTTGATACTATGCTGAATGTCCATCCTGAAATCCTTTCTTTAGCAAGTTCAAATGTTTACTTATTTACAAATATGGCTCCTGCAGCATTAATATGTGCACACTGCACTTGTTAATATAAATTTGTACTTTTTGTTTTTTTTGTCTATAGATGTGAGACCATTCATATTCCAAAATAATATGGATAGCGTAGCCATTGTGATAAGAAGTTATTATTCCCACCTATTATATATGACAGCTTTTTCAAATATATATTTCCACCTTTTGTGTTACATTCACCCACTAATGTTTGGCAGGTTGATTTTTTATACAGTTGTTTCTTGTCATCTCCGCTTGAACCTATGTGATATTTTACAAGGCTTTTTATTTTAATGAAACCGCTAAAAAAACACACCCTCAGAACACTCCCAGAGCCTATTAACTTAAAACAAACACAGAAGACTATGCATATTTTCAAATAATGACATTTAGGAACAATTGTTACAAACTGACAGCTGTGCACACAGACATAACCTAATTTAAAATTAAGTTTATACATACTAAGATGCATGTTACAGTCTGTGCTCCTATTTACATTAATTACTGTTGAATCTTGTCTTACCTTCATCCCCCTCACAGATGTGAAAAACAGCTTGTATGCTTTCAGAATACATTACATTTTAGCTTTAAAAGGTGCTCTGTTTTTTATTGCTTACCCTTTAGTCACCTTGTCTCAATGGAAACATAAAAACAAAATATACAGCTGCCCTCAGCTGCAAACTTCTCAACTTACACTGAACATTTATTTGCAAAGGGAAAACTTTTCACTACATTCAGTGTTCTCTTATTTACTTGCTTACACTAAAAACTTGTTATTAGAATAAGCCAAGGGCCTTAGTCCAGTCATTTAGCCATGCAAAAGTAAGAGAAAACATATCAACTCTACATATATTATGGTCTGTGCACTATTCACCCATTCCCCCACCTCCCCAATCCAAGATTACAGCCTATATATTTGGACATTCTTTTCTCCAGCCTTTACTCTCTTTTGACATTGTAATACCTACATTTCCTAAAGCTAAAAAGAAAAAAATAAATACATGTTTACTTTAGTATCTTTATCACACAGCAATAACTGAAAATGCTTTACTATATAACATGCAATTTTTATCATGAAAAGCTTTGTACAAATACTGCTTTACTTGTAGTTACCTTTTTCTTCCTTCCCTTTAGTGTAAACAGTAATGACATGGAGTGAGGCATATGCTTTTCAGTCCTCCACAACAAAGCCAACAAAATGTCATTTTTTTCCTTGTATAGCCGTAATTCACAAATGTGGTAGATGCCAATGTGACAGATGTTTTATAATCTCATATTCATTCACTAATTTCAGTGTTGCTGGTTTTCTTCCTCTTCATCTCTATCTCCCAACCCCAGACTCAGGTTCAAGATCAAGGTACCCTCAATTCTTCTTGTCAACTCCTGTACATCTGTTGTATCTCTCAAGCATTTTCCTTTGGAACACTGGAAATTGTTTCACTGGCAAAGTCTCTATGAGCTTTATTAACAGAAGAACAAGAAGCAGAGTCCCCTTCTTTTTGATGGCTCATGTTTATTGAACAAACTTTTGTATTACCTTTTTAGTCTGTTCGACATCAAAACATCACTTCCCTCTAGGAAAAAAAATATTCTGAACACAGATACAGTATCTTGAATCTCATGTGTTTCGCAACATTCCCTGATTAATGGAATAAATTTGCTTCTCTTCTGCCTGATGTACATTCAATAATCACAAAAACTTACCTGTCACAAATTTTTAATACTTTGCCCTTCTGCTACAGTTTTCTCAGGATCATCTCTTTATGCTGGCATGATTGCATCTTTACTAATACAGATCTTGGTTGCTTTCTCATGGCCAGGTTTGGAGCATACACATGATGTGCCCTTTCAATTAATAAATTCTGCTGTGGAATACCAGTCCAATTGTTTATCTTTGCTTTCATAAACTTAATACAGTCTGTTACTCCCAGTTTCTCAGATACAGCAGAACATCTCAGGATTTCCCTGCATACTCTGCTCTCTAACTTCATTTTTTAAATGTCTCTTCTTGAGCAGTCTCATACTCAGTCAGTTTTTCTTCATTTTTGCAGTTTTATCAGTTCATCTGGATAGCTGTTTAAACATTCTTCCATTTTCCAGCCTTTTGTTATTTGAGTTGATAAAGCCAATATACTCCTTCAATGTTTATTTTAATAAGCTCTGAGCACATTTTATTTATTTTTTCTTCTAGATTGCTGGAAGCCATATCTTGTGTGATGTCTGCACTGTGAATCAGAACTGAAGGAGCCTGAATCCTCACCACTGACACTGGAGAGGGATGTTCATTTGGAACAAAAATGGATACACCCAGTATTTCCAGATGCAGCTCTCTGTATGAAGCACAATTTCCCTTAAGAGCACACAGGGAACACAATCAGTCTGGGGGCAGGTTTTCCCTCTCTCTCTCTCTAGATCCCCCAAAAGTCTCCCCACTGGCAAAGTAGTAGAGCTGAGTCCTCAGCTGAGTGACCAAGCCAAGTCCTCCAGCACCCTCTTTATGAAATCAGTGCTTCATCTCCCTGCTCCAAGTAGCTGACATACACACACTCTTGGAGATTTGATTTGCATGCATACACACACACACACACACACACACACACACACAGATGGGAAAGTTGCTGGCACAGATTTATCAGCTATGCCCCCTTCTGCCTAGACTATAAGGTAGTTTAGTTACACTGCCACCAGATACTCCAAAGCCAGCTACTCTAAGGCTCTTACAAGGGGTACCCAATTATACTAAGGGAAATTAATATTAATACAAATGATAGTGTCTGACCAATGCAGTAAGGCTTTTAGGAGTGGCCACAGAGTCACCAAATAGATATGAGTACTCTCAAAGGTTAATATATTCTCTAAAGGACCAGCCACAATGAAACGTTTAAATATATTTAATAATAAATAATAAAAGAACATGAATATACTAAATATCTATTTACAATAAACAGCAGAGTTTCAATCACAGGAAATGTTAAAATAACACAGATGAATTGATTATACAGATACAGAAAAACAGTACTTAACTAATCTCACTATATTTTCCTTAATGATCTAAAGAATTACTATTCCTGGCTCATTTACTAGAGCAAGGCAATATGAAGTAGGTGAGGGGTCCTTCTTTGTCAGGTTCCAAAAACAGAGTGCTCTGAGACTTCTCTCTCATCTGGAATTAAAACATCATTTTTGTCCTAGATTACAGAATGACATGACATACATCTATTCATCTGACATCTGGTTCCCACACTACCCCCATTGTTAGAAAATTAACCAGAATTTAGCGCATATGCGACTGCTTTCCTGATTAAGTATCCTGCTGTTTTTTTATATTTGTTTTACCTTCTACTGCTTACCTAGAGCAAGCTTTAACTGTTTTCATAGTTATTTACTGCATTTTTTATTATCTGCACTTAAAAGTACATTTTAGTCAAAATTAGTCTAATTCAAGTCGAAAAGTGTTTGTTTGCTGTTTAATTTAATTGTTTGGCTGCCCACTAAAGTGTGCTAGCCTGTACTACTGACTTATTGCCTTTTCTGCATTTCTGTGTGTTTCTATTTAAAACAAAAAACAAAAAATATTCCTTGTTTTCCTGCCTCTCCTAAACTAGTTAGACCAGTTTACAGGCCTTGCTGTATCCTGGGCTGTATTGTAGTTCCTGTGTTGTCCATTGCCTTGCTTGGATAGAAGGAAGTTTCTTAGCTCACCAGTGGGAGTGGGGAGCCTTGAATAGCCTACCTGTCCTTGAGGGAAGTGACCTCAGCACAAGAAGCTGTAGTAATTGGTCATTTTGGACCATTTCTAGCTCGTTTGAAGTTCCCTGGTTAAAATCTGCCTCTGGCATTTTTTGAAGCCATATTGCTCAGACACAGCTCCACGTGTCCTGTTGAGTCTTCCTGGCTACAGAGAACTGAAAAAAAGCGACTGCTTTCCTGATTAAGTATCCTGCTGTTTTATTATATTTGTTTTACCTTCTACTGCTTACATAGAGCAAGCTTTAACTGTTTTCATAGTTATTTACTGCATTTTTTATTATCTGCACTTAAAAGTACATTTTAGTCAAATTAGTCTAATTCAAGTCAAAAAGTGTTTGTTTGCTGTTTAATTTAATTGTTTGGCTGCCCACTAAAGTGTGCTAGCCTGTACTACTGACTTATTGCCTTTTCTGCATTTCTGTGTGTTTCTATTTAAAAACAAAAAACAACAAAAAATATTCCTTGTTTTCCTGCCTCTCCTAAACTAGTTAGACCAGTTTACAGGCCTTGCTGTATCCTGGGCTGTGTTGTAGTTCCTGTGTTGTCCATTGCCTTACTTGGATAGAAGGAAGTTTCTTAGCTCACCAGTGGGAGTGGGAGCCTTGAATAGCCTACCTGTCCTTGAGGGAAGTGACCTCAGCACAAGAAGCTGTAGTAATTGGTCATTTTGGACCATTTCTAGCTCTTTTGAAGTTCCCTGGTTAAAATCTGCCTCTGGCATTTTTTGAAGCCATATTGCTCAGACACAGCTCCACGTGGTCCTGTTGAGTCTTCCTGGCTACATAGAATTAAAAAAAGCGACTGCTTTCCTGATTAAGTATCCTGCTGTTTTTATATTTGTTTTACCTTCTACTGCTTACCTAGAGCAAGCATTAACTGTTTTCATAGTTATTTACTGCATTTTTTATCTACACTTAAAAGTACATTTTAGTCGACATTAGTCTAATTTAAGTCGAAAAGTGTTTGTTTGCTGTTTAATTTAATTGTTTGGCTGCCCACTAAAGTGTGCTAGCCTGCACTACTGACTTATTGCCTTTTCTGCATTTCTGTGTGTTTCTATTTAAAAACAAACAAAAAAAAATATTCCTTGTTTTCCTGCCTCTCCTAAACTAGTTAGACCAGTTTATAGGCTTTGCTGTATCCTGGGCTGTGTTGTAGTTCCTGTGTTGTCCATTGCCTTACTTGGATAGAAGGAAGTTTCTTAGCTCACCAGTGGGAGTGGGGAGCCTTGAATAGCCTACCTGTCCTTGAGGGAAGTGACCTCAGCACAAGAAGCTGTAGTAATTGGTCATTTTGGACCATTTCTAGCTCTTTTGAAGTTCCCTGGTTAAAATCTGCCTCTGGCATTTTTTGAAGCCATATTGCTCAGACACAGCTCCACGTGGTCCTGTTGAGTCTTCCTGGCTACAGAGAACTGAAAAAAAGTGACTGCTTTCCTGATTAAGTATCCTGCTGTTTTTATATTTGTTTTACCTTCTACTGCTTACCTAGAGCAAGCTTTAACTGTTTTCATAGTTATTTACTGCATTTTTTATTATCTGCACTTAAAGTACATTTTAGTCGAAATTAGTCTAATTCAAGTCGAAAAGTGTTTGTTTGCTGTTTAATTTAATTGTTTGGCTGCCCACTAAAGTGTGCTAGCCTGTACTACTGACTTATTGCCTTTTCTGCATTTAGCGCGGAGTTGCCACTAGAGCACAATCGGGCAGCGCCGGTTAAACAAGGTTAAACTATTTCTGGCTCCGTAAAGTCTGCTCTTCATTTTTTCCCTTAGAACTGCTCTACTTGTAATCTAAACAGTCTATTCTCTATCTGTAAAGCTCAGCACTTGTTCCTAAAGCATTTTAGTCAGGTAAAGCACTTCTATATTATACAAAGTACTTCACTAGCTTAAAACCCCCTTGAGTACCCACTTCCCTATCGGTCCTTTCTGACTCAGTTACACAGCAAACTTTTTCATTTCTTCTAGCATGTCAAAGGGTCAGTTGCTAGCGTCCTCTCCTGCTCAGCTGGTGAATCTAGAATATTGAGGCAATGTTACAATTGCCTCATGTACACAGACAACCCTCTCCTCCTCCCACAAAACACAAATACATGAGAGATGCAACTATATAACCAAACTGGAGGCTGAGCTCTCTCAACTCAGGACTGGCAAAACCAGACAGGAGGAGAAGGTAACCACACACACCATAAACCCAGTCTCACATAGAACTATCACAACTACAAATCAAACACATAAACACACATAGACATACTGGAGGCACTGATCAAAAATCTACCAAAACAGCAGAGGCCTCCAAAGCAGACACCCAAACAACTGCCACCTCATGACATAACACAAGCAACACATAGATCACAAAGTCAGTGTGCAAATCAGTCACAGCCCTTAAGGCCAAACACAATGCCAGACACACTTGTCATAGGTGACTCCATAGTCAGACACACTGACGTCCCACTCACCAGACTGAACAAGGAGAGGGTCACAGTAAGCTGCCTGCCGGGTGCTAGAATCCATCACATAACACAAGCACTCAGGTCACTCCACAGCAAGTACAAGTATGACTCAGTCATTGTCCATGCCGTGTGAATGATCTGAGATGTACCTCCTGGACTACATGAAAAGAGACATAAAGGAGCTCTCAGATTATGTAGCCCAGGCTGGTATGACCCTGACCCTGAGCAGTATCCTACCTTCACCAAGAATGATGCCACAATACAGAGACAAAATGATCAGTTTTAATAATTGGCTTAATTTCTGGTGTCATTCTAAGGGATCCAATGTCTGTCTGCCTGAATGACATGCTTGACAAGCCACGCTGCCAAGAGGATGGCTTGCACCTGTCACCCCTGGTTTCCAGATATTGGCAAAGGCTCTTGCCACCCCATAGTGCCTTTTTAGACAAGGCTCAAATTCTAAACCCACCCCTAGAAAACAATAATGGAAAAACTAAGGGTAATGCTGCTCAATGCCAGAAGTCTAAATCTCAAGATGCACGCCTCAAGCCCTCCTCAGTATGGAGAACATCGATGTCTGTGCTGTGACTGAAACCTGGTTCAAGGCTCCTGAGAGCACCCCGGCAATATCAGGTTTTACCTCATATCATGCGTTCTGGCCCCAAAACCCAGAACGTACCACAAAAGGAGGGGGTGTATCCATATTCATCAAGGATACCCACACCTCCAGGCTGGTGGCAACTCACGAAGCATCAGAGACCATTCAGGTGCAATTAACCATAGGCAAAACTGCTCTACAATTTGTAGCATGTTACAGGCCACCCTCTCAAACTCAGGAACCCCACACAGCCTTCCTGAAGACACTGGAGAGTATAAATGTCTCTCCAAACACCATCATATTGGGTGACTTCAACTACCCAAACATAGACTGGGAACATTACTCAAGCCCCAATACCCTAGCCCAAAGGTTCCTGGAGTTCATAAACTCAAATGCTATGGAACAACTTGTCACCATTCCCACAAGAGGTGAAAATATACTAGACCTGATCATCACAAACACGGGAACAAAATGCTCCACACCAGAAGTATATCCCTCATTGGTGAGATCAGACCATAAACTAATCTCACTGGAGATCCACATCCCGCCCCCACCCCCAACAAAAGACCACAGTGAAGAACTTCTCAAAAGCCAACTTCACACTTCTTAAGACTGGTGTGGTGTCCTTCAAGGCCCCTGAGCCACTGGAAACCACAACCCACGCTGTTGAATCCCTTACAAATGCTTTCTACGAGCACCTCCAGGATTGCATGGATCAAGCAATCCCAAATAAAATCAAGACCCTTTCCACCAAAGGCAAGCACCGATCTGGTGGACCCCAGCCATAAACAAACTTTACAACAAGAGGAGAAAGCTACTACAAGATAGAGCAAAATCCCTAAAAGGGAAGACATCTCTGATCAATACTAGTAAAAACTACGATCACTCATAAAATCATCCAAGGCCAACTTTGAGAGAAAATCGCCAAGGACTCAAAAGACAATCATAAGGCCTTCTTTAGCTATGTTAGAAATCTGGTGGAAACTCCCAGATATGCTCAGAATTAGTCCAAAATGATACAAAAATCACTGAACCCACAGACATTGCAAACATACTGGCAGACAGGTTCAGTGAAAATTTCTCCCCTCTCCCCCAAAAGGAGAAATATCTATCCCAGCAGAGTGTAGCCTCCCAATCATCTCAAATGCCCAGGTGAGAGCTGCTCTCTCTAAAGCTAAAAACACATCAATGGGACCGGATGGTGTCCCCGGCTGTGTGCTACACGAACTCAATGAGGAACTAAACCCACACATAAGGCTGCTGTTTAATCTTAGCCTTACCACAGGATACGCCCAAAGAGTGGCGACGGCAACTGTGGTCCCACTCCACAAAGGCGGTGCTTCTACGGACCCTGGTAATTACCGCCCCATAAGCTTAACAAGCCTGGTCTGCAAAGCTATGGAGAGGATCATAATGGAACTCATAAATAAAGACGTAGGGGACCTACAGACATTGGATCCTACCCAATTCGGCTTTGTCAAGGGCAGATCATGCCTCTTGAACTTGGTCGACTTTTTTGAAACAGTCACCAAGGCCATTGATGAGGGTAAGGCAGTTCACACAGCCTACCTTGACCTTGCAAACTGGAGGCTGAGCTCTCTCAACTCAGGACTGGCAAAACCAGACAGGAGGAGAAGGTAACCACACACACCATAAACCCAGTCTCACATAGAACTATCACAACTACAAATCAAACACATAAACACACAAAGACATACTCGGAGGCACTGATCAAAAATCTACCAAAACAGCAGAGGCCTCCAAAGCAGACACCCAAACAACTGCCACCTCATGACATAACACAAGCAACACATAGATCACAAAGTCAGTGTGCAAATCAGTCACAGCCCTTAAGGCCAAACACAATGCCAGACACACTTGTCATAGGTGACTCCATAGTCAGACACACTGACGCCCCACTCACCAGACTGAACAAGGAGAGGGTCACAGTAAGCTGCCTGCCGGGTGCTAGAATCCATCACATAACACAAGCACTCAGGTCACTCCACAGCAAGTACAAGTATGACTCAGTCATTGTCCATGCCGGTGTGAATGATCTGAGATGTACCTCCCTGGACTACATGAAAAGAGACATAAAGGAGCTCTCAGATTATGTAGCCCAGGCTGGTATGACCCTGACCCTGAGCAGTATCCTACCTTCACCAAGAATGATGCCACAATACAGAGACAAAATGATCAGTTTTAATAATTGGCTTAATTTCTGGTGTCATTCTAAGGGGATCCAATGTCTGTCTGCCTGGAATGACATGCTTGACAAGCCACGCTGCTCCGCAAGGGATGGCTTGCACCTGTCACCCCTGGGTTTCCAGATATTGGCAAAGGCTCCTGCCACCCCATAGTGCCTTTTTTTAGACAAGGCTCAAATTCTAAACCACCATCCTAGAAAACAATAATGGAAAAAAACTAAGGGTAATGCTGCTCAATGCCAGAAGTCTAAATCTCAAGATGCACCAAGCCCTCCCTCAGTATGGAGAACATCGATGTCTGTGCTGTGACTGAAACCTGGTTCAAGGCCCTGAGAGCACCCCGGCACATATCAGGTTTTACCTCATATCATGCTCTGGCCCCAAAACCCAGAACGCACCACAAAGGAGGGGTGTATCCATATTCATCAAGGATAACCACACCTCCACGCTGGTGCCAACTCACTAAGCATCAGAGACCATTCAGGTGCAATTAACCATAGGCAAAACTGCTCTACAATTTGTAGCATGTTACAGGCCACCCTCTCAAACTCAGGAACCCCACACAGCCTTCCTGAAGACACTGGAGAGTATAAATGTCTCTCCAAACACCATCATATTGGGTGACTTCAACTACCCAAACATAGACTGGGAACATTACTCAAGCCCCAATACCTAGCCCAAAGGTTCCTGGAGTTCATAAACTCAAATGCTATGGAACAACTTGTCACCATTCCCACAAGAGGTGAAAATATACTAGACCTGATCATCACAAACACGGGAACAAAATGCTCCACACCAGAAGTATATCCCTCATTGGTGAGATCAGACCATAAACTAATCTCACTGGAGATCCACATCCCGCCCCCACCACCAACAAAAAAGACCACAGTGAAGAACTTCTCAAAAGCCAACTTCACACTTCTTAAGACTGGTGTGGTGTCCTTCAAGGCCCCTGAGCCACTGGAAACCACAACCCACGCTGTTGAATCCCTTACAAATGCTTTCTACGAGCACCTCCAGGATTGCATGGATCAAGCAATCCCAAATAAAATCAAGACCCTTTCCACCAAAGGCAAGCACCCGATCTGGTGGACCCCAGCCATAAACAAACTTTACAACAAGAGGAGAAAGCTACTACAAGATAGAGCAAAATCCCTAAAAGGGAAGACATCTCTGATCAATACTAGTAAAAAACTACGATCACTCATAAAATCATCCAAGGCCAACTTTGAGAGAAAAATCGCCAAGGACTCAAAAGACAATCATAAGGCCTTCTTTAGCTATGTTAGAAATCTGGGTGGAAACTCCCAGATATGCTCAGAATTAGTCCAAAATGATACAAAATCACTGAACCCACAGACATTGCAAACATACTGGCAGACAGGTTCAGTGAAAATTTCTCCCTCCCTCTCCCCAAAAGGAGAAATATCTATCCCAGCAGAGTGTAGCCTCCCAATCATCTCAAATGCCCAGGTGAGAGCTGCTCTCTCTAAAGCTAAAAACACATCAATGGGACCGGATGGTGTCCCGGCTGTGTGCTACACGAACTCAATGAGGAACTAAACCCACACATAAGGCTGCTGTTTAATCTTAGCCTTACCACAGGATACGCCCAAAGAGTGGCGTCGGCAACTGTGGTCCCACTCCACAAAGGCGGTGCTTCTACGGACCCTGGTAATTACCGCCCCATAAGCTTAACAAGCCTGGTCTGCAAAGCTATGGAGAGGATCATAATGGAACTCATAAATAAAGACGTAGGGGACCTACAGACATTGGATCCTACCCAATTCGGCTTTGTCAAGGGCAGATCATGCCTCTTGAACTTGGTCGACTTTTTGAAACAGTCACCAAGGCCATTGATGAGGGTAAGGCAGTTCACACAGCCTACCTTGACCTTGCAAAGCTTTGACACAATGCCCCACTCAGGTATCATAGAAAAGCTCACCAGCTTAAATGTAGACCCATATGTCACAAGATGGGTTGCAAACTGGCTCAAGGACAGAACCCACAGGGTTAGAGTTGCTGGTGCCATGTCAGACTCCAAGCCGGTCACAAGCGGTGTCCCACAGGGCTCAGTCCTGGGCCCCTCTTGTTCGGCATCTACTTTTCAGAAGTGCAGGCAAACATAGGAGGATTGTGGCTGACAAAGTTTGCAGATGACTGCAGACTGAAGCCATAGTTGAAAATCCATCAGACACAGATATCCTTCAGAGAGGTCTCATAGAAATGGATAACTGGTGCCAGAGCCATGGCCTTAAGCTAAACGCCAAAAAATGTATAGTCATACCCTTTGGTAAAAACAAGGTAACCCCAAGTTACCACATAGGTGGCAATCCATTAAGCACAGAAGAGGTTATCAGGGACCTGGGGACCCAAGTTGACACTAACCTTTCTTTTGACATTCACATTGCCAAAGTGGTTAGGAGGACCTTCTACACTGCCCACCTGATTATGAAGGGATTCACATCCAGATCAAGGGAGGTCATTGTTCCCCTGTACTCTTCACTTATCAGACCAATGATTGAGTACAATGCCCCATTCGGAATGTATCTTACCCGACACCTGCAGCAATTGGAAAGACCCCAAAAGTTCCTCACCAAAAGGATAAAGGGGCTCATAAATATGCCATATGCTTCCCGACTGAAGAAACTCCAGCTCTATTCAGTCGCATACCGTCTGCTCAGAGGTGACCTGTGCCTGACATACAAGGCCATGTCCAACCCGGAATTAATGGACATGCTCCACCTCAAAAAATCCAAATCTACCAGAGCCACAAGAGCAAGAGACTTAAACCTCAACACGGATATAAATAGGACGTGCTGGAGGGACAGATTCAACACCCAGAGACTCCCTATGCTGTGGAACAGAATCCCGGTCCATGTGAGACAGAGCACCTCACTGGCTCTGTTCAAGAGGAATCTTGACCAGTGGATGGGAGATCGTAGGTTTACCCCAGGGATCATCTCTGTATCACTGCTGGACAGAGGCACGGCAAACTAATGGGTATAGTATTCTTCAACCTAAGGGGTGGTGAAAGCCACACAACTCTGGCTAGGCTTATATATGCCCTAGGGCAGATAGCCTAGTATGAACCTATGAACATATGAACCTATGTGTTAATATACACACAGACAGAGCCTTGCTGAGATGTGTTGCAGCATATGGAAGCTATAAAACCTTAAAACACTTCCACTCTTCCTAAAGGAGCTAATAAATCGTTCTCTGCACAGGCATTTAGTCTCTGGCTGTAATCAGAACTGTAAGATACAATCTTTATGGCCTAAATCAGATAATTTAATTACAGAATTCCAGCTAACTGTGCTGGCATATGTCACACATCTACTGCCCTACTTCTCTTGGCATAGCTGTCAATACCTCACATCATCACGTCTTGCACCAAAGCTGGAGATTGAACTGCTTTTTTTCTGAACAGTTGTAGGAATCGTCCAACTCAGTGTTTTCTCTTCACCTTTTCTAGTTGATTTTCTTTCAAGTTCTCCAAGTTTCTTCTTTTATGGCATCCAGGCAGTATAACAAATCTGTAGAACCAAAACGAATGCAACCAAAAAACCAAAGGCTCACGGCCGAAGAGATCACCAGGACCAGGATACAGATGAATTGATGTACCAATTTCTTTATTTCTTTATTTTCCGTATAACATCCACAGATAAGCAGCTCACAAATAAAAAACTGACTGAAACAGGCAATACAGTCAAGCGCTTTCACCCGGGCTCTCCCAGGCTTTATCAAGACAAGAATACAGTGAATGTGCTTCCATTATATACATATGCTATCCCAATAATTCAATTATTCAAACTACGAAGGGTTAAACTATAGCCAATTTATTAATTTATAATTACAAAGATTTCCATCTGGTTTTATGTTTACAATTACAAATAAAATGGCAGTATAATAGTTCTTGGAACATATATTGAACAGAATGATTTTTTAAGTATTTATTATCTGCATTTAACAGTTAACATAGTCTACTTTTAATATTGTAGTTAGTTTTAGTAAAATGTATGAGTATTATTTTATGCACAGTACCTCATTATATATCTTTCAACAAATTTTTTAAACAAAAATTTTTTAACAGCTTTTTTATAATTTTATAATTTTTTTAGATTATTATAAAAGCATCAGTTTTTTGATATTGAATATTTAATATAGTAGGTATTTTATAAATAAGTAGTTAAAAATAATTAAATTAAATATATATATGTTTATATGTACAATAGATTTATGATTTTAAAAATGTAATAATATTTACACGTTTATATTTATTTAATTTATTTAAAAAGTTTTTTAAAAGAACTTTTTAATAAATTGCATGTTACAAATCAATCTGTTTATGTGGACCCTGATAATATGCTTTTGATTATGCAGCTTTAAGCACCAAGATAACATTTTAAATAATAAGAATAATTCAATTAATTATAATTACATAATTGAATTATTGGGATAGCATATGTATATAATGGAAGCACATTCACTGTATTCTTGTCTTGATAAAGCCTGGGAGAGCAAAGCGCTTTGACTGTACTGTTTCAGTCAGTTTTTATTTGTGAGCTAAATAAAGAAATAAAGAAATTGGTACATCAATTCATCTGTATCCTGGTCCTGGTGATGTCTTCGGCCGTGATCCAGGCAGTATACCTACTAGCCAGTAAGTGAATTTACTAAAACTGGCAGAGTTATTGGTGCTTATCTCAGGGTTTCTTTCTTCACACTGGGAGAGCTGAAATCAAGTTGTTGATCAGTATGCAGCCATCACTGAAGCCATATAACTGGAAAATCTTAAGAATGTGAAGCAGAGCTCTTCAATGACCCCATTTAAATGCAACTATGACAATTGGATGGGTGACTATAAATTCACCCCAAGGGTGGCACCTATGTCCCTCATGGACATGGGTAGTTGCTGCTGATCATAGAACCGTTCTACTAACAATGACCATTTAACTATGGTCATTTACAGTACATGGGTGTTTTACATGGCTAGGCCTTTAAAGGCCCTAGGGCCATTAGCCTAGTAACCTCCTATGAACCTATGAAAATGGCGTGAAGTATTTCAGAAAAAGGGGATACAGACCAGGAAACGCAGTAGAAACCGAGAGGGATAACTGAAGATTATGTGAATTATCTGGATAAATAACTATAGAAGAGAGTAATCCAGCTTTAAAACATAAAGAAAAGGTATATATGAAAATAATGTAGTAAAATTCACATTTTATAGCTGGATAAATAGTGGTTAAAAAGTAATATGAAATGTGTTAAATGAAAGGTATAGATGGCCAGAATAAGGAAAACCTTTTCGACATAATATGGTTAAATTTATGTGGAAAATATAATAAAATGTAATTACAATCAGGAGACCTTTAACTGTGCTAAATATAGATAAGCTGTTGGCCAGACAGTTTACAGTTAAGACTAAATAAAATTAACCAGACATATGTATGTAGCTTTGTAAAAATAAAAGATTTTAATGGTTTGTCAGTATTATTAACAGAAAATATAGATCCAATTGGGAGGGTCACATGGCTAGATTTGTCAGCTGTGACATTACCAAAGTAGTTGATCCAGCTCATAAGAAAAAAAAGGTAAACATGTACAAAAAGCAGGTATGGAAATAACGCTGAGAGGTTAATAGAGAGATATACGTCTTTAAGTTGGGGGTTGTTTGTGAAGAAGAATAAAAAGAAAATTATGGTAAAGCAAGGATGTCTCTTCCACTTTTTTATCAATGCTACTATTATTAAGCCAAAAGGATGAGTTTGGAAGATGATATCATTTTGAAAGTTAAGGAAGAAAAAATAGTTACAAATATTATATACTTGATTAAGAAATAGTTACAAATGTGTAGACTTGGTTTAGAACATGAAAAAATGTACACGAGCAAGGAGGAAAAAGTAGGATAACTATATTTGAAATTGAGCAGCACTGAAATCTTAAGTATTGAGGTTTTAAACAAGGGAATCATTCTGCAAAAGTGAAAAGAGATTTTACAAAAGGATAGTAGCAGTCAGAAGGATGTGGAAGGCATATAAGCTGTTGCTTAGAAAAAGAAAGTTTCCTTAACTAAAACATGATAATATAGCAATAACTCACAGCTGGGTGTGGGTAATGCTGGGTCACTAGGGTGAAACCCGAGTGACCATACAAAGCAAACTAAAAAAGACAAAGTAAACTAAATCCAGGATTACCCACACTCAGCCATAGGTTATTGCTATTGTACAATAACATTATTTAAGAAAAAAATTATTTACTTTTCTTAAATAATGTCCTTGTATAAAGGAGGCATGCTGTTCCATGTTTTTCACTGGTATCCTGGGGCTTTCTTGATGTGCTGCACATGCGTATGGGACTTTTGTTTCCATGCTTATGAAGTGTATCACTGGTGTGTAAAGGAAGCAACAAACAAAGGAAGATCTCCATTGCTTTTTTTTTTGTTTTGTTTTTTAATTAAAGAAATGAAATCTGAAGATTTCAAATGAACGGGAGGGAGAAAATATAAGGATAATGAGGTGCATTTGTCTACTTTTGTACAACGTACCTGATTATCCTTATATTTGTCTCTCCCATCTCTCTCATTCTTTTGACGTCTCCGGTTCTTGTACACAATGCATTGCAGCTCACTAATTTCATTGTTGAATGGAGGGGTCCCTTTATAAACAGTTCTCTTTAGAAAGGAAAAAAATGAACAAGATGCAGACGGTACCATATTATTTATGTTTGTTTGCATTGTTCTCTTAAATGTACTGTTTAACATCTACGTAAGCATCATATTATTTCTGAAAAGTGAAGCAATTGCATACCTTTAACAAATCTGTACAATCTTCTAGCTGGTACTCAGTAGCTGGTATACATTTTTAAGTACAAATGAAATAAAAGTACAATTTTCAGAGCATATATTAATGGAAGAAAGACTGGGCAACCACACTTTTTTCCATTGGTCTATGCTCGATTTACAATGAGTACGCTGGTTGGGCTGACCAATCAGCAAGCTCATTTTCGAATTTTAATGGACAGTCATTGTATAATAAACATTACAGCATGTTTTTTAGATGGTTTGGCCACTCATAGATAAATTAGTGAAAGAATTACATTAATTATTTTTGGAGCAATGTGGGGAAATAGATGGTTTTAATAAAGACCTATTCTTCATAGTAAATGCCATGGAATCTTTTTCTCTCCAGCTACCATTTTATGTATGTTTATGTCTATATGTCTTTATGTACCCTTAAAAGGACCATACGTAGTACCTCATTACACCTTCTCTCCAATGTGTCTACTATGCATTTGCACAATTTTATACAAACAAAAAATGTTCATTGTTGACCTATTGAACTATATCAATGTAAAATTGTTACTTAGCTTCTTTTTAATGCAATTTTAACTTTATGTATGTATCCCAACATATGTGAATTGTTTTGCTATAACTGCTATTATATCAATATTGTTTAAAATTGTACTTGTTTTAAAATGTATTACTGGAGCTTTTCTCCTTGGGTCTCCAATAAAAATGGGCCACAAGCCCAGTTGGACAAACCCGGTTAACAAATGTCAATAAATAAATAAATAAAATATTTACCAGTCTCACCTAGGATTTGATATTGACTTACTCCTGACACATTAATATTTACATGTTGTTTTACTGTGACCCCCTTCGTGACAGCATTTGCAGAACGTTTGCTTAAGCCAACAATAATCAATCTTATGTGATGTTTTGCTGTACAGAAATGATACTCATTTCTTGGTAGACTGGCTATACATTTTATTAGCTCCATATTTAGTCACATTGTTCTGTAATTTTCATAATTTTTACCAGCTACTTAAACACTGATATATTTAATGCGTGTTTATTGGTTAAAACTTGTTTAGAAAACAGTCTCTTTTTTACGTTCACAAAGGACATGCCACACCCTCACAAACACTTGTCTCTTAATATATCTGCTAGTCTCCTCCAAGATCAAACTTTTCAGCCTTTTTTCACAGCCTTGCCATACACTTAAAAGTATTTTAATTTATCATATAACTTAATTTATAAAGCCTGTGATACTTTGCATTTACAAGCTGTTTCAGGTTCAGATGATTCTGTAATGTCATTCAGTTATTTTCAGATGGTTTTGCTGATGCTACTAGACTGTGTGATAGCCTGCATGCTTTGACACATAATAATAAGCAGTTATTTTTCCATCCAGAATGTTATTAATAATACAGTGCAGTTCCCCTCACTCAAAATAATTTGTCTAGTATTCTATGGTAGCATCAAATGTCATATATCTAAACTGCTCTGACAATTTGTAATAGTATCTGTTTTCACACATTAATATTTTTTCCTGTAACATCCTAGTCAGCGTAAATGAAGTTAACTTGTAAAGCTTATTGATGTAAATTTTATCTAAAATCTATTGTATTTTGTCTTTTTAATTACTGAATAGTGATTCCTTTTTTGTTTCTTTCTTCCCTCACCACTGACCATCCAGTAGCCCACCTCCTCTCCTCATTCACCATGCCTACCAGACCCACTGTAGCCTCTGCCAGGCTTAGCCTGACACCACATTCAGAGCCAATGAGGAACTTGAGGATGCTGGTGCAGTATCACACTGCTGCCAGGAAATGACTTGCCCCTCTGATGGCAGCCTTGCCAGACCTGTGATCACTGACATTGAGAGGTGAGTGCATGTTTCCACACTTGTGTAGTCTCCCAACAAAGTGACTCACTATTTATTAAGCACAGAACTGGTGAGGACTGTATGCTAATTATTTCTATTGGCTTAAGCTGCCTACCTTCTTCAAGGATGGGAGAGCCGACATCACAGCTCACTATCATCCTCCCCTATTGTCTCTTCTCCTCCCATGCCATTGGTTGAATGAATACAGGTCTCCTAGGAATTAGTAAGGGCTTTATCTCTCTGCATCATGGTGTCGCTCTCTTTCTCTCTCTCTCTCTCTTTGTCTTAAGCAGACCTCATTTCAATAATATGCCCTTAAAAAGTTTCTTATACACTTACAGAAATACCTTCCTTGTTTTGCCTTGAAACAGTTTGTTCACTATCTGTAATCTTATTTATTTATTTATTTATTTAAAAAAATATATCCGTTTAGTTGTGCAAAAGTCATAATATGTCACCATTTATTTAAATGATTGTCTAATCCTCTGAAAGTCACTTTGCACTGGCTTTTGTAAATAGAAATTACATTTAAAAGTAATCACTGTGCATGAACATTTTCTATACCTGATCATTAGTCAGACTGTTTAGAGCATAAATGTTACGTCTGTTTCTTACAATAGGATAATTTATGCTACTTCATAAAAATTACACTACTGACATTCCCTTCATATATCTGTTCCTAAAATTATGCTGTCTTAATCACTTAACCATATAATTATGTTTAATCCCCCTTTTTATGTTCATACACCATTTATATCCACCTTTGCAGTAACCATTTGAAATGTCACTCAGCATTTTAAGTGCTGACATTTCAGTAGCAAACCCCCTTTTGCTTTGTTGAATTACTCACACAATCATCAGTCTCCCATTTTGGACACACAAGGTCTTCATCTTGCTTACCGTGCGACAACATTTTTCTCTTAATATTCACCTGCTTCTGCTAAATGCGTTGCCTTAGATAGTATACTCACACATGGGCTTGCTTCATTGCCTGACACTAAATATTAGTAGCATAATATAAGAAATTCAGACCTGCTGGTTAGCATGCCTGTACTAACTTTTAGTCATTACAGAAGGTGTGCAGAGTGGACGTGCTTCTAAATATACACATGACCTTAAACGCAGCCGGTAGTAGTACATCATCAATGGGCTCTCATCATCTGAATGGTGTCACGGCTGTCACATTATCATGCTGCAAAAGGAATTTTGCATAGTGATGACAAAAGCACTCTTCTAGGAGCAAACACATGATTGCCATGGCTGTTAAGAAGGGACCTCAACATCTGTATTCTGAAAGATTAAACTCCAAATATATGAGTCTTTTATGGAGAATATTTGCTTGAAATCTTTGCAGGTTTTAAGTTATTTTACTCCCAGATTTCCAGTTTGTCACTTACAAAACCCCACTAAAAGAATTATGTCACCATCATTATAAAATGAAATCACGTATAGGTGATTTTGCACACTTGGGTAAAGGTTTTGCACATAAACAGCAAAATCAACCTTTGGAAATGGAATGATGTTATGGCGTTAACACAATTCATAAGACAGGGCCACAAGATACCATTCAAAAAGTCATGTCTAAAATTATTGATTACTGTCATGGCTATCCATACCTCTCAACTATGTGCATTTATCCAGAATACCCAGATTATGCCTCATTTTTGTCCATTTTTCATAAAATTGTACTTTTCTGGCAAATCGTTAAAGATTGAAGTCAGAAAATAATGACATGCATTGAGTTTCAGACTTCATACCCTTCAGAAAATGTATGCTAACGCAAAACCTGTTATTCTAAGTTTGTAAGAGTAATATTTAAAAATTGTCCCTATTTTTGGGCTTTGTATTCTCATTATTTATGACTTTGTCCAGATTTCTTGCTCTAAGAGGTTGAGAGGTATGCAGCTAACATATTTAGTTTACTAAGTACAGATTTGCCATTTTTGATATTTTGCCCCATTCTTTTTTATTTGCCATGTCACAAGTTCCAGCTCTGAATTGTGACATTGTCTATGCAAAGCTGTGAGCTGAACTGCAATTCAGTAGTCACTCCTTGAAACTACATTTATGAAAGAAGAATTATTTTTTATCTGCTGTTTTTGAATGTCAGTGTCAAAAGATGGATGTCTTGAAAATTTGAGGCATAATTTCTTGAAGTGCTAAATGCTGACTGCTAGTTACCTCTGGCAAAGGTCACTCACAACTTTAAGAATTTTCAGCACATTCATTTGAAACTGAGAATACTGCTATTTTTGGACAACATCGCACAGCAGTCCCAGTGCTATAATTATATCTCAGATACTCAGACAGGACAGTGATCCACTCATATGAGGCCTTTGCCAGCTCTCTGATTTGGCGCACAGTCTTACTCATTCTTGCCATGACATCATCAAGGAGAGCTGTAGTCATACATCATACTTCCTCATTTTACAGACAAAATGTCTTAGTCACTACTGCTTCAGTCCTTATCCAATCCAAGTTAGCGTTCAGAGCTGACAAATGTTTTTCTTCAGACACTTTCTACAGTTTACCTTGTCCAAACCTATCTGTCAACTGTTTGTCCTTTAATAGTTAATGCACATAGCTCATTTCCTTCCTTTTTATGTTGTGTCTTTTGGTTTTCTTATTTTTTTGCTGTTATTCTACCAACATATACACACACACACACACACACACACACACACACACACACACACACACACACACACACACACACACACACACACACATTTTACTCCAGCAGCAGTTTGTTGATTCCTTCTTCTTCTGTTTCTTCTTCTCACAGGCTATAGAGTTGCTATTGTAACTGCCATCCCAGTCCCTCCATCTACCCTGATCTCTTCACCACTGGCTGACTGGCTTTGAGTAGGGCAAATGCACTTGAGAAATTATCAGTTCTGGTGCTTTTAAATACTTGAAATAGATCTGAACTAGTACAGTTCAACTAGGTTTGTCTGCCAGTAGAAATATTCACTGAAGTCCTAACTTTAGAAAACTGAAAGGTCGGAAATGTTCTTAATTAATAGGAATCTGTATCTTGACCTAAAGAGCAATCATATTATGCAAAAACATATGTAAAGCCATGGTACAGAAAATAATCACTATATTCTTGTAGGAATAGTAGTTAAAAATGCTGCATAAATGATATTACTTCAAATTCATCAGTAGAACAAAAATGGCTAGCAGTTATTTGGTTTATATATGTTTTCATAGGCAACCTTGGAAAATGGCTGGTTAAATGGCTTGCTCATAACTGCACGCTGTGCACACAGACATTATAGGAATCCATCTCACTTCAGATGACTGCAGCTGATGTGGTTTCATTTTAATCTAACCTCTAGGCTATACTAAGCATCTGTACACAAGCTACTGTCATTACTAACACCTGTTCATGTTGCTTGTTGCACAGTACATAACAAAGATTCTTTTGTTTCTAATAGCAACCCTGTTACTAGTAGCTGCAAACACTTCCTGAACTCTAAGAATACATGCTTTGTGTCTGAGAAAAAAATGCCTTTTTGGTGGAAGCAACAGCTCATTTATTCAGAGGGCAAATGAGATGCATGATCTACTTTTGACATGTGCGTCCAGGACCAAAGACTGTCATATGCATCTTAACAGACCAGAATTGTTTGAGTACATTCAGTGATGTCTATGATAAAATAATTGAATGAATTTCCTGTGTTAGTTATTTGTTTTTGCATAAATTTGCTGCACATTTTTTTTCATAGAGTTTAAAAGCTTAACTTGTTCCCATAGTACTGTTAAAACCAATAGTTATGGATTTGTCATTGTTTCTGTAAGTCAAGGAGTCCTTTTGTGCTAAATCACTTAAACCTGAAAAACTAATGTATAATACAGTTTTGGCTGAAACATAGTTTTATTATTTCCATCAAAAACTCAAATAATTTAATAAACTAAAGTATGATTGCAATGTAAATATGGCATGGCTTCCTCAAAAGCCTGCTGGAAGAATTTGAAAAAAATATAAACTTCAAAAAGCACCCAAAGAGAAGTTTCCACTAAAGAGCAGAGCTAGATAAAAAAATTTAAAGCAACAGTACAAATATATTTTGTTCTGTATACATAGTGCCCTTAAATATATTTTGTTCTGTATACATAGTGCCCTTCTTTAAAATTATGAATCATTTTCCTCTTTGTTTACTAGTGAAGTACTTTGCTCAAAAAGATTCTTCAAGTTCTTTATACCCCTAGAGATAAAATATTCTGCACCCCACAGGGATCACCAGAAATGTATTGTTGTTTGAACAAAATATCTTTTCCATATGAAGGCAATGCATCCATCAACGATTCAGAAAATGCTAGGGTTTTGACTGTAAAAGCTAATAGCATTTTTAATGCTAAACTTTCTGTTTATGAAATTTCTGACACACATATAAATACTAAAACATAATATTCTTAGTGCAATATTTTTAGAAGAAAATCCACTGCATTATCTGAGCCAAACAGGTAAGGCTCATCAGGTACAGATTAATTTCCATTTACAAGCCCAGGAGCTCAGACAGGCAAAATTATGAAAGAAGACTGTGAATCAAAATCTTATCTGTCTGCCTGCTGGGATTGACTGATTTATTAACAGCACTAAATTTGTCGCACAAGATTCAGAAGACTGAAGAGGAATTGAAGCTGCCTATAGAGACTGTTCAAATGGGTTTCAAAATTGTAAGGGGGAAAATGTGACCCACAACCAATAAATCCAGCACATTGTATCTTTGTATCCACACAGAGACACATAACAGCCTTTGTATGTTGTGTGTGTTGATAACTACATCTCAGCCCTTTCGAGTAAAGAGGCCAATTCATAATTACCTCCTTCTACAACAGCATATCCGTGCCCCGTGTAGTTGCAGTTACAAGAATACAGTGTGTTCTCTCTACCCCTGTTCACTTGTCAGGTGTCCAATCAATACATACATGGTTGATGACGCTTGAAAAATAAACTGCACTATAACTAGCTTTTGTGTTTTTAGTCTAATTGAGAGAGTATAGCCACCTCTACCTCATATGTCATGCTACCACATCAGAGTAGTGGTTTGCTGGTTTTGTGCAGGCTTGCACAATGGCCAATCAGCTCTTTCGTTCTCTTGTCAAGTTCCTTCCTTATTAATAGCTCCAGGCCATTGATTTGGTCTTACTACACTTGTGCAGATTGTGATTTTCAGCACTGGAATTCAAGTGGTCATGTGTGAGAATGTGCCAGTGCAGTTTCACCAGTTTGAGCAGAATGGATAAGCATGCAGGAGTGCTGTTTTATCTGTCAGTGCGAGCAGGTTAAAAATAAATTATATAAATTATATTTCTCACTTGTCAGAGTATGTTTGCAAAATAATTAACAGAGCTGTATATGCTTACTATACAAGAGAAACTAGTTTTCTTGAAAAGTATCACAAAACTGTCCTTGCTGAACTGGTAGACCTGTCTAATCCGAAGCATAGTAGAGCACTGAAAGAAGAAGAAAAACAAAAATAACTCACTCAACTGTAGCTTCCAGGAGCCTTTAGTAAAGTAAGTCAAACAGCAAATGCAAAAAATGCATTTAAACTGCATGGGCAGATTGTACAATAAATGTTTCAGCACATTCTATGAACTGCTATTATTATATTTCCTTTAATAAAATTAAGGCTGATTGCTTCACATCCAATTAAATTATAGAAACATTATGTCACTCGGTAGTACAATCATTTGTCCTTCTGACTATATGGTTCTTCTGTGGCAGTCACTCTGTGGTTGATGGGCCTGCATTAATGAGTGCTTCAAAAATATCTCCTGTAACCATGTAATCTGAACCAGCACACTGCTTTCTTTCCCGAATACTGAAACCAAATAAACAGAATTAAACCGTATCAAATAGTTTGTTTACAGACACACAGGGAAAACAGCCTGCTCCTATGTTGACTTAGGCTATGCACTCTGCATGTCCACATCTTGGCAGTTTCTATAGGCCAAGAGAGAATTCTTATGAGAGCAGCCGGCAACAGAAGACTTTGCCAGGAAACTGCAACAACAGCTGATGACTTCAAGTATGACTTCATGGGGGTTCTACAGCCTGTGGGTGGAAAGTAAACAAGAAACAGTCGGTAGTCTTCTGTTTACTTTTGATGTTTGTATTGCTGCAGCAGCTGTTGGTGACATCTGAAATTTCTGCATTTTAATGCAGCCATCAGTGAAGTAGAAAATGCATTTAGGCAATTGTTTTTAGTGGTTGGGGAAGAAGAAGTGTTGCATGTGATCATTTCTAATTAAAACAGTGTTTGTAATTTACATAATCACTTTGATACTTTTGAAAATGGATGTAGTTTGCTGCCTTGCCTTAAGGTCTGAAGAGGAATTAGCTATCTTATCTTATCTTATCTTATTTTATCTTATGTTATTAAGTTGCAAACAAAAACAAATGTATATTCCTTAAACTAACACTGCCTGGTTGCATGTGATGTTTATTTTAATGTCTGCAGCAAACATTCAAGATTATAAAGACTAGTAAGTCATGGCTGGACAGACATGTCCAAAAGGATCCTGTGAATAGCTGGTATCAGTGTTACAGTGGGATAAAGCAATGACTAAGGGCCAGGTAACCTTACTCTGATTAGCATCTCAAGCATTTGGTGGCAGGGGGATTGGATGTGCCCAGTCTAGTTGAGAGAATAAGGCAGAGCTGGCAACAAACTGCAGAAGACACTGAAGGGTAGCACAGATGAAAAGAAGGAACTAGACATTACATCACTGCAGAACTTAGGGTCTGTTTACATGAGTCCATCATACTATTAGATGTGAGCTGTTGAGGATTGGTTGTATTTTTCCTGATCCTCTTGACATGCCCTTGATATTATCTTATCAGGGTTACCCTTACTCATGAAAAGTGCCATCAAAAAGTGCAAACTCTCATAACACTGGGATGGGGCTGCTAACAGCAATGACTCACTTGTACAGCCTCTGTGGTTTAGCCACCTCTGAAAGTGTAGTGAAAAGATGATACATATAGGAGGGATAGTTATAGCAGGTAGCTGCTACAGTACAGTGGTGGTTATTTGAGGAAATAAGTGGTGTTTTTGGTAAAACAGATACTTCTTTCCTCCTCTGGTTTTAAGTATGATGTTCTGCACTGCCAAAATGTGTGTGGCTATGGCTTGATGTGTCATAGTGGCACTGCTAGGAAATGGATAGGCAGATGAATGCTACTCAAGAGTACACTTTTCAGTCCATATCAACAAGGAGCAAATATGAAATCTACAGTCCTCCTTTCCTACTGCTAAAGCCATTCAATCCTGAATCTGGGATGCTGGGGATGCAAGAGAAAACTTATTTTTGTATGACAGTACTTGGTAGCTTATTCATGCCACCTTAATCAATCCTTTCACTCATCAAGGATTATATCATATTTTAATTGCATAATGGTTTCTGGAGCTGCAAACATCTAGTGATAATGTTGTGCTGTGGTATTCCAGGAGGATAATATTTGTGTTTTATTTCACTGTGGCAAACTATTACTTGGGTGTGATTAGCAAAACTCACAGAACAAGCTGTAAGTCTATAATAGGAATTTCATAGTACAAATAGCCATATTCTATAAAGGTACAAAGGTTATTAGTTTAAAAATATAGAAATAGCTACAGTACGTTTTAATGGTCCTCTAGTTTGTTGCCTTGGCATACAAGGATAAAAGCCTTGGCTGGAGCCCAGGTAACCTGAGCTTGATTAGCAGTTTGGACACCTGATGGAGCTGGCATTAGGGAGGAGAGATGATGAGGCTCTCTTTGGGTGGAGCAGAAGAACATGAGCTCTGAGGCAAACTCTTCATGGCAGAATCCCTGGAACAGTCCAGGATCATAACAAGGTGCTCATCTTCAAGGGGAATCAGAGTCAACTGATCACATTATGCAGAGATGTGGTACTGCATCACAAAGGGCCACTGCATGCCAACCTCCTGGATGACAAAAATATGTATAGGGAGAATTAAGTCTTAATCAAAAACTTTTATCCTTTCCACAAATGATAGCACCACTCCTAGTTTATTCACTCCTTGTCCAAATAAGCAAATTAGCCATAGTGCTCTTATCGGAGGAGACAAATGCTCTCGTGGCTGCTTGGATGACAGCAGCACCATAATGGGATCTCATAAAATGGACTAACACATATATACATACAAACATTTCAAACATGGATATTAATGCCCTTCTACCCTGTCAATATACCAAAACAGTTGTTACCATAATAAGTGTCCAGGCTGTTCTTAAAAATATCTAAACTAGTGCTTGCATTAAAGTAATTTGGTAGTCTGTTCCAACCAGTTAGTACACTTCTTTACCTCAGTCTTTTCCTCAGTCCTTCTACCTGTTAAACTTGCCGAGTTTCTGGTGATGCACAAATGCTATACATTGGTGTTGCAGTGTAAGTGCCACTAAAAACAGCCCGGCACAAATAACCTTTCTGATCTTGCTGATCTATCATTCAGCAACAGATTTCTGCAACAAAAGTACAGCTCTAAAGCAAAGGATTCTCCTGCTCCATGCAACCTCCATATATTCAAGGTGTAAGTGCTACTAAAAACAGCCCTGCACAAATAACCTTTCTGAGATTGCTGAGCTGTTGTTGAGCAATGGTCTTCTGCAGCAAAAATACAGCACTAAAGCAAAGGAATCTCCTTCACCATACAACCTCCAGACATTTAATGTGAAAGTGCCACTAAAAACAGCCCTGCAAAAATAACCTTTCTGTGCTTGCTGAACTATTGTTGAGCAATGGACGTCTACAGAAAAAGTACTGTGCTAAAGTAAAGGACTTTCCTGCTCCATACAACCTCCAGACATATAATATATGTGACATTTGTTAAATACTACACTGTAATTAGTTGTTGTACCTTATTTGTGGCCCCTAGTGCATCGCCAGAACTCGTTCACATATCCCTCCATCCAACAAAGGCTACCTCATCCTCTTGACCAGTACATCTATCCAGTGAACTGTAAGGTTTCTCTGTGGTTAGTTTTTATGTATTAGAAGTCGTACCACTTCCCCCCCAACCCTATTCTAAGCAACCCTGTGTCCTTTCCAATAAGATTACTCTTTTTCTCTCCCATCCTAACTTTCTCTAAAGTTTCCTTTTAGCTTTCATACATTACACACATAACTCATAGATTGCAAGTAGCCTACACTTCTTACTTGGTGCACCACTGTTTCTTACTGCAGCATGCTCCTGCTCAAGCTGACTGCTTTTTGCCATCTACAAGTTCTGACTAGGTGCAGCCCACTCTGTTCACCCTCTCTATGCTCGGGGTCACGCTGCTCCTCTACCCTACCCCCATTCCCACCCACCCCACATCATAGGTTCATAGGTAGGTACTAGGCTATCAGCCCTGGGGCCTATATAAGCCTAGCCCAAAAGGTTCCCTGGCATTCAACACCCAAGAAAGTTATTTTCCTGTGCCCCTGTCTAGCAGAGCCACAGAAGTGATCCCCAGGGTGAATTTCCTATTTCCTATCCAATTGTCGAGATTTTTCATAAAGAGGGCTAATGAGGAGCTTTGCTTGACATGAATGGGTAGTCTGTTCCAGAGCATGGGAAGTCTCTGGGACAGAAATATGTCCCTCCAGCATGTTCTCTTTATTGTGGAGGCAAGATGTAGGCCCTGGAGCATGTGGCCCAGAGGGATTGAGGTTTCTTTATGTGTAGCATGTCCAACAGATCTGGGTTTGACACGGCTTTGTATGTTAGGCAGAGGTCATCTCTGAGTAGGCAATAAGTGAAGGAGTAGAGCTGGAGTTTTTTGAGATGGTCTGTGTATGGCATCTGTTGGAGGCCAGTAATCCTCATAGTGAGGTATTTCTGTGGCCTTTCTAGTTGTTTTAGCTGTCTTGCGAGGTACATGCCAAATGGGGCATTGTACTGTATAATGGGTCTGATGAGAGATGAGTAGAGAGGAACAATGACCTCTTTTTTTTCTGGAGGTGAACCCCTTTGTGATGAGGTGCGCCACATAAAAGGATTTCCTGACTACTGTGATGATGTGATTATCAAAGGGGAGGCTACTGTCCACCTGTGTCCCAAGGTCTCTTATCACACTTTCAGTGTTTAGTAGGCTACCGCCTATGTGGTAGTTCATGGGTACAGTGTTTTTCCCAAAGGGAATGACAATGCACTTCTTGGCATTGAGCTTGAGGCCATGACTTTGACACCAAGCATCAGTCTCAGTGAAACCCCTTTGTAGAATGTCCACATCATTAGGCAATTCTATTATGGCACCTAGTTTGCAGTCATCTGTAAACTTTGTTAGCCAAAGACCTGCTATATTAGCCTGGACTTCTGAGAAGTAGATGCCAAACAGGAGAGAACTCAGGACTGAGCCCTGTGGTACTCCATTTGTCACTGGCCTGAAGTCAGATTTGGAGTCGGCTACTTTCACTGTGTGGGTTCTGTCAGTGAGCCAGTTGTCCACCCATCTTGTGGCATAGGGATTTATGCCCAGTCTAGTGAGTTTATCTACAATTCCAGAGTGGGGGATGGTGTCAAAAGCCTTGGCGAGGTCAAAATAGGTTGTGTGCACCACCTTACCCTCGTACATGGCTCTGGTGACTGCTTCAAAGAAGTCAACCAGGTTTAGGAGACATGACCTACCTTTTACAAACCGAAACTGAGTGGGGTTCAGAGTTTGGAGGTTACCTATGTCCTTGTTTATAATCTCTAAGATGATACATTCCATGGCCTTGCAGACCAGGCTCGTCAGGCTAATGGGGAGGTAGTTCTCGGGGTCTATGGTGGCACCCCCTTTATGAAGTGGGATAACTGTCACTGTGCACTATTCAGTAGGCACAAAGTCTGAAGTGAGGCTATGATGGAACATGGTACTTAGGTGTGGTGCCAGTTCATGCAGAACACAGCCTGGGATGTTGTCAAGTCCCAGGGATGCTGTGTTCATGGCTTTGGAGAGTGCAATCTTTACTTGTGCAGCAGTGATTACAGGGGCTTTACATTCTTCTGGTATAGTGATGGGCCCTTTGGGGGTGGGGGGGTGAAGTTTGCACTGAATATATCTGCCAGGATGTTGGCAATATCAGTTAGTTCTGTATATCTAGTGCCATTGTGCTGCAGCTCAGAGTAGATCTGAGTGTCACCATTGAGATTTTCGACATAGCTGTAAATTGCTTTGTGGTTGTCTTTAGAATCAGGGGTGATTTTATTTTCATAACTAGCTTTGGAGGATTTTATGAGGGATTTCAGCTACTTACTGAGGCTGACCAGGGAGTTCCTGCAATCAGGGGATTTTACTCTTTTTTGCAACATCTTCTTCCTTCCGTTGTAGAGTTTGTTTATGGCAGGGGACCACCAGATTGGCTTCCTTTTTTTTGGAGGATAGCTTCTTGATTCTGTTGGGGATGGCACGATCCATGGACTCGTGTATGCGCTTATATGGTGCATTTGTATAGGATTCAGCAGTAGTACTTCTATTTTCCATCTGTATGGGTATCATGAAGCTTAAACCAAAAAACCATGCCCACAGACAATGGCAAACTGTAAATTTTAATAGGACACCCATACAGAACATAGGTAGTCCATAAAAACAGACCGGTTTCGGCTGAAACTTCAATTAGCCTTCTTCAGTGTTAAACAAATGAGTAGCAATAAACACATTTAAATACTATGCATATGAAAAAATGTAGCGCAACCATTGGTCTCTCACAAATGCTCATTTAATCCAGGTGAAAATAATGCACCTAATTTAATTATCCATTTCTTTTCCTTTGAGTTTAAAAGGCCATGTCATCTGGCTTTATTAGCCCTATTGCCCATGATTCTGTCAATAACTGTAAACCTGAATACAGCATTAGGGTATTTATTGGTATGTTTGAATAAGGCATTACTAGATTTTGTATTCCTGATTTCACTTAGATGTTCTGAAATTCTAATCCTCAGTGGTCTGGAGGTCTGACCTACATAGACTGCAGAGCAGGTACAGGTGGCTACATAAACCAGCCAGTCTGTCCCACAGTTGGCAAAAAAAACAAATATTATAGACATTGCCCGTATTGTAGCTGAAAAACTCCTTTGTTTTGCTGACATTCTTATAATGGGTGCAATGGCCACAAGGTACACAACATACTAGTAAGTCCCCAGTCAGTGTCCTTTGACTTAAATTATCTGGACCTCTAGAGATATGCTTGTAATGGCTCAACTGGGAATCAATATTTTTACCCCCTATTAAATGAAAATAAACACCTGTCCCCCAAGATAGTAGAAAAATAATCATCAGCTTGTAGTATATTCCAATGTCTATGCACACAATTAAGTAGAATATCTGTGTTTCTGCCACAAGTGGTCACCAAACGAGTAACTGGTTGTTGACTGATTTATGTTTGTACTGTAAAGTATCCTGCCTATCCAATGCAGACACAGTATTGCTAGTGTTCAGGACATGCCCCATTGCATAACCCCTATCTTTAAATCTAGAAATAAGATCCTCCCTATAGTGTTCATAGGTGTTAGTCTCTGAGCAAATGCGTTTGATCCTGAGAAATTGGGACTTAGGTATATTCCTGCAGATGTGGGGTGGATGACAGCTGTTGGCATGGAGAAAGGAATTATATTCGGGATACTTTCGGTATACCTGTATCTCCAATGTGTGATCATCATTCCTCGTAATTAATACATCCAAAAAGGTAATACTCTGGGAATGACAATTGGCTGTAAATTTGATACCCCACTTATCATTTAGGTAACCTACAAATTCCCTTAGATATATCTTGTACGATCTCCATACCATCCAGCAGTCATCCAAAAATCTTCTCCAGATGTCGATTTCATCCAAATATATATTATGTATATTATCATAGATAAAACACTCCTCCACATAGGCCATGAACAAATCAGCATAGATTGGGGCAAATGATGCCCCCATGGCCATCCCTTGAGTTTGTCTTGATAGTAAAAGACATTCTTAGTCAATACATGTTCAGCAAGCCCAATAAGGAGAGTATTAAATCCTGGGGGATAGAATTCGGACCTATGTAGCCAATATTCTAGGGCATCCAAACTCACCCCATGTGGAATATTGGTATATAGGGTGGTGACATCCAGAGTGCAAAGTAACCCTGGTTCTAATTGGGTGCCAGCAATGACTTGGAGAAATTCTCTGGTGTCCTGGAGTCTAGGTCGTACCCACCTAAGTAAAGGTTGTAAGTGTCTAGTTAGAAATTGAGATAAGGGTTCTGTTAGGGGAGCCCCTACCTGACACAATAGACCTACCTGGTGGGTGGTTCAGGTCCGTATGTATTTTGGGAAGAAAGTATATGTATTGATTAGTAGGATCCATAACTGTTAAATGATGTAAATCATGATCAGAAATGATGCCTTCTTCCCTAGCTAAGTTCAAAAACTGATCAATTTGAGAAATTGTTAGCTTTACAGATGTTCCCTAAAGTTATAAGCTAGGTCTTTCAGCACAGAAGTTTGAAACATGAGCACATTGGGGTGCATAGGGGGTATAAATTTGGACATGTGATACTGAAATCTATCACCAGGTGCAACATTATCAGAATCCTTAAAAAACATTCTCAAAGATCGAAACAGCAGCTTTACAAGAATTGATTGAGAACAAGGATTTAGTTATTTTGCCTGCAGATAAGGGGGGAGCTGTAATAGTCATGAACTGGACACAGTACATTGAGGAAGCATTGAGACAACTAAGGGATGGACGTCATTATATTTGTATGCCCTTAGATCCCACCTTTAGGTTTAGGAAAGAAACTGATCAGTTTTTGAACTTAGCTAGGGAAGAAGGCATCATTTCTGATCATGTTTACATCATTTAACAGTTATGGATCCTACTAATCAATACATATACTTTCTTTGCAAAATACATAAGGACCTGAACCACGCAACAGGTAGGTCTATTGTCTCAGGTAGGGGCTCCATAACAGAACTCTTATCCTAATTTCTAACTAGACACTTACAACCTTTACTTAGGTGGGTACGATCTAGACTCCAAGACACCAGAGAATTTCTCCAAATCATTGCTGACACCCAATTAGAACCAGGGTGGTTACTTTGCACTCTGGATGTCACCACCCTATATACCAATATTCCACATGGGGTGGGTTTGGATGCCCTAGAATATTGGCTACATAGGTCTGAATTCTATCCCTTAGGATTTAATACTCTCTTATTGGGCATGCTGAACATGTATTGACTAAGAATGTTTTTTACTATCAAGACAAACTCAAGGGACGGCCATGGGGGCATCATTTGCCCCAATCTATGCTGATTTGTTCATGGCCTATGTGGAGGAGTTTTTGATCTATGATAATACACATAATATATATTTGGATGAAACTGACATCTGGAGAAGATTTTTGGATGACTGCTGGATGGTATGGAGATCGGATGAGATATATCTAAAGGAATTTGTAGGTTACCTAAATGATAATAAGTGGGGTATAAAATTTACAGCCAATTATCATTCCCAGAGTATTACCTTTTTGGATGTATTAATTAGGAGGAATGATGATCACACTTTGGAGACACAGGTATACCAAAAGTATCCCCAATATAATTCCCTTCTCCATGCCTCCATCTTTCATCCACCCCACATCTGCAGGAACATACCTAATTCCCAATTTCTCAGGATCAAACGTATTTGCTCAGAGACTAACACCTATGAACACTATAGGGAGGATCTTATTTCTAGATTCAAAGATCAGGGTTATGCGATGGGGCACGTCCTGAGCGCTAACAATACTGTGTCTGCATTGGATAGGCAGGATACTTTACTGTGCAAACATAAATCAGTGAACATCCAAACAGTCACTCATTTGGTAGCCACTTATGCAGAAACATGGATCTTTTACTTAATAGTGTGCAGAGACATTGGAATATACTACAAGCTGATGATTATTTTTCTACTATCTTGGGGGACAGGTGTTTATTTTCATTTCATAGGGGTAGAAATATTGGTTCCCAATTGAGTCATTACAAGCATATCTCTAGAGGTCTGGAAAATTTAAGTCAAAGGACATTGACTGGGGACTTACTAGTATGTTGTGTGCCTTGTGGCCATTGCACCCATTGCAAGAATGTCAGCAAAACAAAGGATTTTTCCAGCTACAATATGGGCAATGTCTATAATATTTGTTTTTTGCCAACTGTGGGACGGACTGGCTTGTTTATCTAGCCACCTGTACCTGATCTGCATTCTATGTAGGTCAGACCTCCAGACCACTGAGGATTAGAATTTCAGAACATCTAAGTGAAATCAGGAATAAAAAATCTAGTAATACCTTATTCAAACATACCAATAAACACCCTAATCCTGTATTCAGGTTTACAGTTATTGACAGAATTATGGGCAATAGGGCTAATAAAGCCGGATGGCATGGCCTTTTAAACTCAAAGGAAAAGAAATGGATCATTCAGTTAGGTGCATTATTTTCACCTGGATTAAATGAGCATTTGTGAGGGACCAATGGTTGCGCTACATTTTTTCATATGCATAGTATTTAAATGTGTTTATTGCTACTCATTTGTTTAACACTGAAGAAGGCTAATTGAAGTTTCAGATGAAACCAGTCTGTTTTTATGGACTACCTGTGTTCTGTATGGGAGTCCTATTAAAATTTACAGTTTGCCATTGTCTGCTGGCTTGGTTTTTTGGTTTGACTTTAATGGTTTGGAGCCTTGCAGTTGCCATACGTGCAGGGAACACTTTGTGGTGTCGTGAAGCTTGCCACTTCTGTCTTAAGAAGCATGAAGTTGGCTTTGGAGAAGTTTCTTATAGTGGTTTCCTTAATGGGGGGTGGGGGCGGGATATTGATGTCTAGGGTGATTACCTTGTGGTCGGATCTGACGAGTGAGGAGTTGACCTGTGGCGTGGAACATCAGTTGCCCATATTGGTAATAACCAGGTCCAGGATATTGCTGCCCCTGGTGGGCGTATGGACAAGCTGATCCATGGCATTGGAATTTATGAATTCCAAAAAGCATTGAGCAAATGAGTTAGTACATGAGTAGTTTTCCCAGCTGATGGTGGGGTAGTTGAATTCGCTCATTATTAGGGTAATGGGCTGTGCCTTAATATTACCAAGTATATCAAGAAACATGAAGTGAGCATCCTGGGGCATGGCAGGGGATCTATAACAAGCTACAACCTGGATTGCAGTCTTGCCCAGTGTTAGTTGCACTTGAATAATTTCTGATGGATTATATTGAGCAACTAGCCTGGAGGTGGAGATATCCTTAATGAATATGGACACACCTCCTCCTTTAGTGTTTCGGTCCAGGTTAGGTGGCCGAAAGGTGTGGTATGAGTTATAGCCTAGTAATGCAGGGGTGCTCTATAGAGCCTTGAACCAGGTCTCCGTCACTGCACAGATATCGATCTTCTCCATTTTAAGGAGTGCCTTGAGTGAGTGCATTTTAAGGTTTAGACTTCTAGCATTGAGTAGCATTACCCTCAGATTTTGCTTGCTTATACCTGCTACAGTGGTGAGTTTGTCATTTGAACTTTCCCTAAAAAAGGCACTATAGGGGTGGCAAGAGCCTTAGCCAGTATCTGGAATCCCAGAGGTGACAGGTGCAGGCCATCTCTGGCAAAGCATCGTGGTCTGTCGATCATGTCGTCCTAGGCATACAGACACTGGATCCCCTTAGAATGACACCAGAAGCTTAGCCAATTGTTGAAGTCAATCATTTTGTCCTTGTATTGTGGTATCATTTTGGGTGATGGCAGGATGCTACTCAGGGCTAGGGTCATACCTGCCTAGGCTACATGATCTGAGAGTTCCTCCATGTCTCTTTTCATGTAGTCCAGGGAGGTACATCTCAGGTCATTCACAGCAACATGGACAATGCCAGAGTCGTATTTGTACTTGTGGAGTGACCTGAATGCTTGCGTTATGTGGTGGATCCTGGCACCCGACAGGCACCTGACAGTAACATTCTCCTTGTTTAGCCTGGTGAGTGGGATATCATTGTGCCTGACTATAACATCACCTATGACTAGTGTGTTGGGTACGTTGTTTTGCCTTATGGGCTGAGGATGAGTGGCACACAGATTTTGTGGGCTATGTGTCATTTAGGTATTGTTGGGGGAGTGGTGGTTGCTTGCGTTTCAGCTTTAGAGGTCTCTGCTGTTTGGGTAAATTTTTATTGCGAGCCTCCTTGAATGTAGGTGTGTGTTTTGTGTTACTATGTGTGGGTTTAGGTGGTGTAGGTTTTGATAGACTATGTGTTGAGTGTGGTGTGGTGCATGTGTATACCTGCTCCTCTTGACTATCTAGTATAATCTTGGTTGGAGAGAGCTTGGCTTCCAGTTTAGCTATACAAGTGCATCTCTGACAGGTTGTAGTGTTGGGTGGTAGGAGGAGAGGGTATTCAATGTACATGAGGCAATTGCTGTATTGCCCCAAGATGCCCAGATTCATCAGGTGGACAGGGGAAAATACCGGGAGCTGATCCTTAGACATGCCTAGAAAGGTGCTTATTAATTTAAGTACTAAAAACTGTTTTCCTCCAAACAAGTGAGGAAAGTTGACTGCTGCAGTAATTTCTAGATTATTTAGTGCTTGCAATGAGTTTTGAACAAGTGCTGAGTACAAGGAAACAGTTTTGAGTGCTAAAACTAGAAAACTGGCTAGTTCTATGGGGAAAATTGGAAGAGCAGACTTTCTGACACCAGAAATAGTTTAACCCTAGGTTAAACGGTGCTGTGCAATGCACAAAACCACACAAATACAGGTTTTTAAACAGAAAGATGACATATCCCAAAATGGCTAATAAAACTACAGATTCTTTGCTGAAACCACTCCTCCAGAGACAGATAGGCTGCTCTAAGCTCACCATTCTCACTGATGAACAGAGAAGCTTCCTTCTATCTTAGTAAGGTCTAGGCAACAGAGAAACTGCAAAATCTGAAAACCAGACTCTACTGGTTATAGAAAGGTGGGAAACGAGTAGAGAGATAGGATTTTGGAGGGGGAGGGGTTTCAAAAATTAAAACAGATGCAGTAAAACAAACACTTTTAAAGCAAAGAAATGGCTATCACACTTGAGTGTGTAGCCCTCAACAGTTCAACAGTTAAAAAAAAATTAAAAATGATCAGATAAGGTGCAAACAGTATCAAAATTCAAAAAACAGTTCAAATAAGTTGCAAAGTTAATAAAAAACACTTGGAATAGTGCAGCTAGTGAAAATAAGCAATAAAAAGCAAAACAGAGGTACATAATCCACTCAAAGTCTCCCTTTCCTCTCTCTGCTGCTGTAGAACTCTGCAGGACACCCAGGCATGATCTTGCTGAGGTAATACAAGTGAAAAAAAACATGCAAACACAGGTTTTTAGACAGAAAGATGAAGGGGATAGAAGTAGCCCAAAATGGCCAATAAAACTAAAGATTCTGATCTGAAACCACTCCAGTGACAGATAGGCTGCTCAAAGCTCACCACTCTCACTGATGAACAGAGAAGCTTTCTTCTATTTTAGTAAGGTCTGGGCAACACAGAAACTACAAAACAGCCCAGAATTCAGCAAAATCTGAAAACCGGACTCTACAGGTTATAGAAGGGTGGGAAACAAGTAGAGAGATAGGATTGTTTTTGTTTTTTTCAAAAAATTAAAATAGATACAATAAAACAAACACTTTTAAAGCAGACAAATGGCTATTGCACTTGAGTGTGTAGCCCTCAACAGTTCAACGGTTGAAAAACACTTAAAATGATCAGTTAAAGTGCAAACAGTATAAGAATTCAAAAAACAGTCCACATAAGTTGCAAAGTTAATAAAAATGCTTGGAATAGTGCAGCTAGCGAAAATAAGCAATTAAAAGCAAAGCAGAGGTACTTAATCCACTCAAAGTCTCCCTTTTCTCTCTCTCTGCTGCTGGCAGGATCTTGCTGAGGTAATACAAGTGCAAAAACCATGCAAACATATTTTTTTAAACAGAAAGATGAAAGGGATAGAAATAGCCCAAAATGCCCAATAAAACTACAGATTCTGAGCTGAAACTACTCCTCCAGCCACAGGCTGCTCAAAGCTCATCACTCTCATTGATGAACAGAGAAGCTTCCTTCTACCTTAGTAAGGTCTGGGTAACACAGAAACTACAAAACAGCCCAGAATGCAGCAAAATCTGAAAACCAGACTCTACTGGTTATAGAAAGGTGGGAAATGAGTAGAGAGATAGGATTTTTTTTGTTTTTTTTTTTCAAAAATTAAAATAAATACAATAAAACAAACACGTTTAAAGCAGTAAAATGGCTAGCACACCTGAGTGTGTAGCCCTCAACAGTTCAACAGTTGAAAAACACTTAAAAATGATTAAAGTGCAAACAGTATCAGAATTCAAAAAACAGTTCAAATAAGTTGCAACGTTAATAAAAAATGCTCTGAATAGTGCAGCTAGCAAAAATAAGCAATAAAAAGCAAAACAGAGGTACTTAATCCACTCAAAGTCTCCCTTTTCTCTCTCTGCAGGACACCCAGGCAGGATCTTGGTGAGATAATACAAGCACAAAAACTGCGCAAACACGGATTTTTAGACAGAAAGATGAAAGGGATAGAAATCAATTAAATTTATTCTTACCATAGCTCCTTCCCCTGCTCCATCATCCAATAACAATTCAGTCCTCCTCCCATTCAATCATCCATTAACAAGTAACACCCTTACCACTGTATCACTCAAGAATAAAACACCTGCCCTTCTAATACTACGTCAACAAATATCTAGCATCCTCACATCGCTTTACCTACCACAATGCATATCCTTGCTATTATGTAATACATCTAAACTACCTCCAAAAAAAAAAAAAACCACTCTACTTTGCCCCCTCACCCTCTTACTATGCCTTCTATCTCAACTAGCATCCCTACACACAGCTCCTATACCTCATAATCTCACATGTATAACTGCTTTACAATCCTCAGCTCTCTCCAGCTACTCAAAAATATCCCCTAGCCTGTAGACACTCAACATACATCTAAAAAACTAAATTAAAACTACTTCCCTTCCAAAAAAGCAATCACAACTTTATATCAAACTCCACTTGCCTAAAAAGAAACCTCCCACTGTTCACTTACCTGTACAAACAATCTAACATATTCCTTTGTGGAGATATCCACCCAAACCCAGGACCTATCCCTTTGAATGCCAACCTCCCCAGGTCACGCAAATCACTAAAGCTCAAAACAATAAATCTCCAAAGTATAAGAAATAAAATTCCAGAATTCCATGCCTGGATATCTCTGAATAAACTAGACATATTAGCTGCTACCGAAACATGACTGAAACCCCATATAAAAGACTCATATGAAAGTTCCTGCCTCCAGGATATGCCTGCCTTAGGGCTGACAGACCTCATAAAAATGGGGGAGGAATTGCATTATTCTTTCCCAACACCTTCACCGTTGTCCCATATTCCAACCCTATTCTGCAATTCGTCACAGCTGTGATACGTATATCTCTTCTCAAACTAAACAGTCCTAAGTATCTCTGTACCATAGCCATTTACATTCCCCCTGGTATCAATATTCCCCTTCTAAAAGATATTCTGGCCTGGATAACAAGCAATATAAATAGTGAGACAATTATCCTAGGTGAAGTAAACATAAATTGGCTAGATTCCTCCAGTCACTCTCTATCAACTAATATGACCCTCTTCAACTTTACGCAGCTAATAACAGAAATAACTAGACCTAACAGAAATAAAGACAGTGGTTCAGTTCTTGACTGGATACTAGTCTCTGACCCAAACAAAATTTCAGCAGCAGGCACAATTCCTAGCAAAATTAGTGATCACCTGCCAGTCCATATACTACATAAAACCAACCCTATACTTTCTCAGCACCAATACAAACTAACTAGAAATCTTAGCGACTTTAGTCCCACAGCTTTCAATGAAACCCTGAGAAACATTAATTGGAATATGCTAAAATTCTTGCCCCTAGATGAGGCTGTTGAGCTCTTTAACACCATATTCATCAACATCTTAAACAAACTAGCCCCAGTACGACAAAAAAGAGTAAAAGCAAAGCACACCATATGGCTCTTTAGAGCCATTAAGCAAGTCATGACTGCCAGGGGCAAAATATGGAAAAAATGGCAAAAGCACAAGAATGCCAATGATCGCCTACAATTCAGACAGCTCAGAAATCAAGCAAAATGCCTAGTTATTAATGATAGAGGGGAATATTAGCTAAGCCTCCAAAGAAACCACAAACAAAATCCAAAGACATTTTTGGAACTCTATCTCAACTGTAATTAACCCTAGTACCAAAAAAAATCCCTGCCCATACCCGGAGAAAACACCCAGTGAAATAGCCACATTCTTAATTCACACTTTATTGACACAATAGCTAAACTCACCACTGCCTTCCCCCAATCTAAATGCAATACCAACTCTCCTTCACCAACACCTCCTTCACAGGATACCACTACCCCCTCCCCACCTACCTTCTCTTTCTCCCCCACACCCACCACAGCTATAACTAAACTTCTCCTAAAATTGAAACCGAGCTCCTGTGTGCCTCACAATCTACCCCCAGAATATCTTCAAATGTCAGCAAAATTCATTGCCTATCCCATCAGTATACTTCTCTGTAGATCCCTCCAAGAGTCCCATGTCTCTTCTATCTGGAAAAAAGCATATGTTCTTCCTGTCCATAACAGTGGTAATAATGCAGATATTTCTAATTTCTGACCCATTGCTATTCTCTCCCCCCTCTCTAAAATCCTGGAAAAATGTATTCATCTTCAGCTTCTAAACTATCTATTACTAAACCAACTCCTCTCCTTGACTCAACATGGGTTTAGGCCAGGCCACAGCACAACTATTTATTTCCTTTATGGACACAGTCAACCAAGCTAGAAACTGGTAAATTTGTATCCTCACTCTTTCTCGACCACTCAAAAGCCTCTAATACAGTCTCCCATCCCCTACTCCTTAGTAAACTCTCCAATCTAGCTATCTCTCCCCCAACACTAAACTGGTTCACTAACTATCTAAAAAACAGACACCAATAAACTAGGTAGCTCAACTCTTTCTATCAATTTCTTGAGTCTTTCCCAGGGCTCCATCTTAGGACCCCTTCTTTTCAGTATTTTCATAAATGACTTTCACTCCACTCTTAAAAACGGATCTGTCGTACAATATGCAGATGATTCAACCATTATTTGCTTTGCTAAATCAACAATATAACTTCTGCAAATAACCCAAAATGCCTTTACTGTTACTGAAAAGTGGATGACCAGTAATCAGCTAGCCTTAAATCCAAGCAAAACCAAATTGCTACTATTCACTCCCAAGAAAAACCTATCAATTAACAAGACAGACTTCATCATTCATTCCAAAAACACCACCATAGAGGTTGTTTCCTACACCAAATTACTAGGAGTGACTCTAGATGAAAACTTAACATTTGACCTCCATATCCACAATAATATCAAAAAAAAAAACAAAAAAAACTAGGTACCCTCTACCGATATAAATACTTTCTAAACTGTTCTACTAAGTGGACCCTTGCCTCAACCTTTCTCCTACCTTCTCTCTTGTATGTTGGTCCTCTTCTTACTAATATCCATTCTTCTTTAAAAAACAAGCTCGAGTTACAAGGTCACCAAATTTGCAACAAATGCAAAATACTCTTCCCATCATTGCATCTCCCTAAAATCACTTAACTGGCTCACACTTCCACATTATTTAACCTACCTACAACTTGTGACAGCACATACAATCATTTACAGACCCTCTGACTGTACATGCCTTTCTTCTGTCTTAACCCACTACCACCGAAATAGGCCACTCAGATCTGAAAATCAACTTTTTCTGCAAGTAGACAAACCCAGACTCCCAGCTGGTAATATTTTCTATTCCTTTGCTATTGCCAAGCTATGGAATTCTCTCCCAAAAGCTATCATAACCTCCAGTAATATCTCCTCCTTCAAAAAATGTATGTGGCAACACCTCTCCACCAACTGGCAATGCAAATGTCTCAATTCTCATTCATCCATAACCTGATTCTCCTTAACTGACATCTTCACCTATTCAAATCCTCCTGTATCATTAATTAAAATACATACAGCTATTTGTCTATGCCTTACTATCTACCTATGCCCCACTATCGTGTTATGCCTTACTACCAGGTAGTATGTCAATTACACACTGCGCTGCAATATTATGCTGGCTGTCACTCTTCCTACACCTTGTAAATATTATAATATGACTACTTTATCACTATATTATATCTTAACATACAATACAATTACTTAATTAGTTTGCATCTCCAAACTGCATTATTCTGTTTGTATAATATTGCTGTGTGTTGTACAATACTGTTTGTGATATACTAATGGTTTTGAATTCTGAATTTTATGTACGTTTATAGTAACTGCTTTGTGGAGCTTTTCTCTCTAGATTGTCTGATGATTCTCTACTACTTTTAATAACCCCACATATTCCCACAGGTAGTTGTCTCTAAACACTCTATATACCTGAATCGGATTTCCCTTTAAATGTCTATATGAGACACTGTACAAGTTCAGGTATTTTAGTCCTTCATAATAACTTAAATTTTCATATCCATGGATGTCCTTGGTATATTTCCGCTGTTCTCTTTCCAGTTTACTCATGCTTGTTTTCTTATAAGGTTTCCATATTGTTATTCCATACTCAAGTTTGGGTCTAATGTAATTATAAATATTTTTATACAACCTATAGTACTATAACTAGTTTTAACTAATTGGTTGATATGCTTAGAAAAACTCAAAGTTGGATCTATCATTATACCCAGGTCCATAAATTAATCTATAGTTTCAATCACTGTGTGCTGTATTAAATATTTACCTTTCAATTTATGTCTCCCAGATCTCATATGCTTAGTTTTTGATGTATTTATCAATATATTATTATCCTGTGCCCAAATGGTCAATTTAGTCAGGTTCTTTTGCAGACATGCCCTATCTGTAACACATGTAATCCATTTACCCAATTTCAAGTCAAATGCATAAAGACGGTAGAACACCTCAGATGAAAAAGATAGGTCTGAAAAATACAATCTAAACAAGTAAGAGCCTAGAACAGAATCCTGTGGGACACCCTGATAGTAACCAAGAATTTCACTTGTTAACCATGCAGCTATCCACCTTATTAAGAGTACATCAATACCTAATTGTTCTAATTTATTGATCTGATAGTTGCAACACAAACAAAATGCTCACACCTGGATACATGGAGCAGGGGACAGATTCCTAACTGTAGCCCAGACAACCTCAGTTTGATTAGTGTCCCCGACACTTTATGAATCACACAGGAAGGAGGAATGAAGGAGGTTAGCACACATGTGGGGCATGCTAAGCATTATTAGTTTCCTGATGGATGCTGCAAAGCTAACTGCTCATCATTTTCGTGGGGGGCGGTGGGCAGGGATGCTTGGATGAACACCCATATCAACAAGGAGGAAATCTAAAAATATAGTTAAATCTGGGAAACTGGTGATGCTACAGGAAAGCTTATTTCTGTTCCGCTGATGTCATCCCATTGCATGTCCTCCCCTATGGCTTACCATGTGGATACCACAAGGGACAGGAAACAAAGTAGAAAACCTCAAGCCACCCCTGTTCACTGTCTGAATGATGGCCACTCTCAATCAACTCTCACACAAGTGATAGCGAACACACGGGATCAATTGACCATGGAGGGGTGTGATGGCTGAAGGACAGCAAGGGCAAACAATGCCATAAAAATGAGCTAGGCAGGCACTGGAGCTAGAAGAAAAAAACAGAAAAAAGGGAATGAGGTATCAACTTGCATATGTAGGTAGAAGGGACAAAATAATTTTATGTAATCATATTTGTTTTAGTTTTGCACTGACTTCTGTCCTCTCTTCCACCCACCCCCTAGTCACGCATCCCCCAACCATTCTCCATTGCAGAGTTTCTCATTGTTTAAAATGCAGTTTTGGTGTATTGCTTCACACAACTGTGTTTAGGGGATGAGAGGTATAGGCACCTGAGATCTGGGAATTTGTGTGCTGTTTAGATACAAGCTACTCTGGTTTATATTTTAATAACCGAAAGTTTTCTGGAGGAATTGGCTCCCTGGAGGCTAATTAGAGTAAAATAACTATAATATAAATTTACCACAAAATAAGTATTTCAGGTTCATCCATTTCATATTTTTAACACTTTTATTCAAATGAGTCAATACAGTAAAAGGCTGTCATTAGAAAATTAAATGTACCATCTACCTAGTAATACTCTTACCCCTTTTTAAAGTCTTTCCAGGTTATCTTGAAGTAATGAAGATTTTAAACGCTGAATGAGTTAAAAAAATTATTTAGTAGCTCATTATGCTTGTTTATGGTCACAGATGTTTTTGTTAGTGGCCATTTTTATTTCCCTTTAAGCTATACTTGCGTACTTAAGACTAGAGTAAGTCATAGAATGACTACCACAAAAATGTTTTTTTATCATGCTTATTAATTCATTTTTTAACAAGATATACAAACCAGCCCAAGTGGAGTCTTTTCAACCTAACCTATAAATCAAATGAAAAATAAAGAATTGTATTTATTTATTTTTTATTTATTTTATTTTACATTTCTTGACTGGGATAGTCCGACTGGATACATGTCCATTTTCAGCAGAGGCTCGGGGAGAAAAGCTCCAAACTTCTTACACCATACTTACTACAAAATACTATTTAATAGATACATGTAAAGCAGGATTTTTACAATTTTCAAACAGAAATTACATTAATTAAAAGGATCATAACATAACACGATCATACCAGTTAATACAAAGGAATTAGGTTATTAACCAAATAACAAGGATATGTAGTAGGAAAAAATCATCGGTTCTACCACAGCTATAAAAATGTTAAAAACAAACTTTAATCTTCAGTAAAAACTACAAAAACAAGAGCACAGTAAAATTCCCTGATAAGCGCTTTTGGCTTACTAGCCTTCAGCAGATTATATGTCTTAGCTGTGCTCACCCTGAATTTAAAGACAAAATAAACCAATCAATGTTCCAGACACACAGTCATAACCAATGAAAAACTCATTAGTTTGCATACAGCATATCTCCCTGTGTCTTCCTGTGAGCCAATCATTATTGTATCTCAAGGTATGATACCCTAGTGGCAGAACTATCCAATAGCAACAAAGTTAATGATGTGCATACAGCATAAATCCTGCTTCTTGTTATAGCCAATCATATTTATACCTTCAAATATCCAATCTACAATTTTCTTGTCCTGTAACTATCCAATAGCATCGAAGGGGTTGAATTCCTTTGGTTGCCAGAACATATTATTATTCAGTTCATTCAACAATATGCAGTACTTTACAGAAGCAAGAAGCACATATGATACAGTTTTAAAAGTGCAATAGCATTGGTGCTCTTGTATATAAATTCCTATTATGTGCAGATTAATGCGTGTATCCATGTGGTTTTCAGAGTAACATACTCTATGCTTCCTGAAGTATTCTTAGCCATTTTCTCCTTGTTCTATAGAAAACACTGCCTGGTCACAGATTCAGCATGAAATAATGCACCACAAAGAGTATTATCACTGCTACAGCATTCCTTATTTTTATCAGTCTCTGCCTTGAATAATTAAACTGCAAATGATGTAAATATATCCGCAGAACAACTTGACGAAGCATAAAAATAATTTGTAGCTCTTGTATCCCATTGCCATAATAATGAGGTTGCACCACAAAGGGTATTGTAATAATCACTGCTGCAGCTTTTCTTGTTTTTACCAGTCTCTGCCTCACAATAGCAGGCTATTAATCTGGATACGAGTATAAAATACATGAATTTTGTTAATTAAGTATTTTAGACCAGAAGAAGAGAGAGTTGCACTTAGCATCAGAAATAAACAAGCAGAGCTAGAATATATGCCTCTAGCGGAGGCCTCTGTTTGTAAACTTGAAACGTTACAGTTTAACTTAAGTGTCTATGACACCAAACTTAAACAGCAAAAAACTAGGAAATTAGCACATGACTACCAAGATTTCAAACAAAGACACATCTTTGAATGGCCCAGGAATGATGTAGAAGAAAGAACAGGAAATAAAAAATTTGGAAAAGACCTTATAATGGGATAAGAAGTAGAAGAGAAGCTACTATCTCCACTACCAATGAAGAAATACTACCGTCTGCCGGCCAAAGTAATAAATCTGATTCTGGACAAGAGGAAAGGAATTTTGCAATTCCAGAGATAGATGTAAGGGCGGCTAGTACTAGCACGGCATTGCAGGTAATGACAGAAGTGCATTCTGAATCCACATTTGACTCTGCATCAGGGACTAGACCAAAGGAAAGATTGATGCATTGCCCTTGCAATTGGCCCTTGCTGTTTTTTTGTGAAACAACAGCCCCAAAGGAATCCAAAAGGAATGAGTCAAGAGAGGAAAAGGAAAAAAAATCAATGATGTGACCTATGAAAAATCAAGTCTGGTAGTAAATATTTCTCAGATAGAACTCAGTTCAGAGGAAATTTCATTACTGAACAAAGACCTCAGTTTTATACCTGCACTAGCCTCTGAACATAGTGAATTTGTAACAGACATCAGGATCTTTGCTAGGAATGTGACCTTAAAATCTATATTTGGAACTGAAACCAATGGGAGAAAGGTTTGTTATAAAAAGCCAAGTGACTTTAATCTGATCAATCATCTTACAGTTGAGTTACTTTCTCGGCTATGTGAAGATGAAGTAGCTAAATCCAGAGAAGAGAAAAAAGGAAGAGGAGGATACTTCAATTTAACCCCAAAAGAAAAGGAAGCTCTGAATAGTTTAAGGAAGAAGACTGATATTGTTATCAAACCAGCGGACAAAGGAGGAAGTATGGTTGTGATGGATGCTACTTGGTATAGGAATAGAATGCATGAGATGCTACAAGATGGGCAAACCTACCAAAAATTAAACAGAAGGGAAGTAGAGACAATGATTAATAGGTTCCGTAACAATCTGTATAAACTTCTGATGGAAAGACGTCTTACTCAGGAACTTGCAGACTTCTTTGAAACTGAATATCCCACCATACCTAGTATCAGTGGTCTTCCAAAACTGCACAAAGATGACCGTAATCCACCTTTGTGTCCTATTGTTGCTGGTAGAGGGTGGATCACTGAATCTTGGTCTGTATATATAGAAAATTAATTGAAAAAAGTTTTGCCTAAAGCTGAAGCAGTATGAAAAGACACTGGATCTTTTCTGATGGATTTTTTTAACAAAACCCAAGGCAGAACTGGGGGTAATGAGATCTTGCTAGTCACCATGGACATTACCAACCTTTTTACGGTCATTCCCAATGAATACGGGATAGAGGCAGTTCACTCCTTCCTGCATCAAGCAGGGTTCAATGCTGATCTCATATGCCTGTTGTTGGAACTTGTATTGGAAGCTAATGTCTTTGTTTACGGTTCAGAATTCTTTTGACAGACATGGGGAATAGCAATGGGCACCCCATGTGCTAACAGCTATTCAAACTTGGTATTAGCCCAATGGGAAAAAGAGAAGGTTATGAGTCATTCTGAAGTATTATGACCATTTTGTGGATGACATCTTTATCCTATGGGAGGGTAATGACAGCCAACTGGATGAATTCACTGAAGATCTCAATCGTAGTATGGGATTTTTGGAATTCAAAGTTAAATCTTCGAGAGAGACTATTGATTTCTTGGATGTGAAGATCCACATTCATGCCGACTCGAGTCTGAGTACCAGTATATATAGAAAATCAACCTGGAGAAACCATTACTTACACCAGTCAAGCATGCATCCTGTCCATGTCTTTAATAATATTTTTGAAAACCAAGCAACAAGGATCTCTAGGCTCTGCACAAATGACCAAGAGTTTGATTCAGAATTTCTGAATTTGCCATCTAACTTAGAAGCAAGGGGTAATGGTGCAAAAAACCTAATAAAGGTGAATGAACTAGATGACATTCGGAATGGAAGAGGCCAACCATATTTCTCCAACCAAAGACCAGATTTATATAAGAAGAATGCGAAACCAAGGATTTGAAGTAATCAGCTTACCTGCAATTTAACTTACAGTATGGATAACAAGAGAGTATGTGGCATTATCAGAAGGTTTTGGCCCATTCTCACTGCTGATGAAAAACTTAAAGATATTGTTGGTGAGTCACCTCGATTCATCTTCAAGAATAAAAAGAATCTAAAAATGACTACTTTGCAACAAAGATGGCACTGCTGAACAAAAAATGTCAAATAGAAAGGGTACTTATAGGTGCCACAGATGTAAAGCATGTAGTCACTTGGATAGTGACAATACGTTTATACATCCGGGCACGAACCGTATCTACAGTTTCAATACATATGCAAGCTGCAATACACAACATCTAATTTATCCTGCTTGCTGTACACATTGTACTGCTTTTTACATAGGCAAAACAGATCAGCTTTTTAAAAACTGGATCCTGCGTCATCTTAGAGATATTAAGAAATTGGATCTCACAAATGCTTTTTGCAGCACATGTTGCCGGCAATCCCACCCACTGCTTTAAATTCAGAGAGGTGGAAGTAATTCCCATGAGTTTATGAGAAGGGGATATTAAAAACAGAACTGAACTACGTGAATCCAGCTGGATAACCAACTTAAGAGCCAACCGTCTACCAAGTCTCAATAGTGTTGCCCCACTGAAACCTATGCTGAAAGCAAGAAAAATGAGTGTTGTTTTTACTGAAGATTAAAGTTTGTTTTTAACATTTTTACAGCTGTGGTTGAACCGAGGATTTTTTCCTACTACATTTCTCCATTTATGCTCGGAGCCTTCAGCAATACAGCTATGTTTTCTTCATTCAAATAACAAGGATATAGTCACTTAGAGACACTTAGAGGGAGGAAGTCCTGATTAGGCACATAGTTGAGGAAGTAAAAGTTAATTGGGGTAAAGCAAGGACATATCCACAGTGTTTTAAAGTATAGGTTCATAAGTTCATAGGTTGGTACTAGGCTATCGGCCCAAGGACCTATACAAGCCTAGCCATAACAATTCCCTGGCTATTTCTTCCCAGAATATTTACTTGAATTGGGATAAAGAGGGTTTTGATGTTAGGTCAGCAGGGAGTAAGTTCCAGGTTTTGCCTACAGAGTTGGCAAACAAAGCATCCCCAGCTGCGTTGATAGTTTTAAGCATGTGAACTAACATTTTGTTAGAGGATCAGAGCATTTTGAAGTTCTGGGAGGGGGTGATAAGGCTTTTAAGAACTGGGGTGTATTCGGACTGGTAGAGAATCTTATGGGCAATAGCTAGTTGGTTGACCTTTAGTAGATCAGGTAGTTCAAGCCACCCTAGAAGATTAAGGTTAATACAGTGGTGGGTTCTATAGGCTGAACCAGTGTTAAATCTAGCAATGTGATTATAGCAGTTTGTTAAAGTTGGTTTTCCTCAAGTTTGTGGGTAAGGGGGAGGCATAGAGGAGGGTAGAGAGTAGGTGTGTGGGGGCAATAACAGTCTTAGTTAAGGGATTTAGGAAGGGTTTAATCTTGTATAGAGAGACAAGTTTTTTATTAACTGTTTTAATCATATGGTTAATATGCAAGGCGAACTTAAGGTTGTTGTCAACTATTACACCTAGGAGCTTGGTCATGGGGTCTGGTGAAATAATGGTGCCATTGTTAGATTTTATGGTAAAGGTCAGTAGGGCAGATCTTTGAGATGGAGAGAAAAGCAACAGCTTAGTTTTGTTGGGATTTAACATGAGACAGTGATTAAGAAGCCAATTTTCAACTGTGTTAAAACCTTTCTGGGAAAAACACTGCAGTTCTATTGGGGATGTGGCCGAGCATATTAGAGTCAAGTTGTCTGCGTATTGAATGCTGGTAGCCTCTGGAATGACTTTATGCAGGTTATTTATAAATATAGAAAATAGGAGGGGACCTAAGATGGAGCCCTGGTAGACTCCTAGGGTGATGGGTAGCAGGGTGGATAGGTTGTCCTTCCAAAGGACTGCCTGTTGTCTACCTTTCAGGTAAGATTGGAACCTTTGGATAGCCTGGATGTCTGGAGATATGGTTTCCAGTGTTTGTATAAGTATATGGTGGTTTACCATGTCGAAGGCCTTGGAAAAATCTAAGAAAATGGCTGAGGAAAGTTTATTAATCCTTATTAAGGAGAGAAGGGCAGTGGAGGTACTATGGTATGGTCTAAACCCATGTTGGGAGTTTGTCAGGAGATTGTTCGTGAGAAGATAGTTCAGGAGTTGTCTGTGTATGCATTTCTCCATAATTTTGGCAAGTGGAGACAGGATAGCTATGGGTCTATAATTAGAGTGCTCAGAGGAGCTGCGTCCTTTATGGAGTGGGATAACACAGGCTATCTTCCAGATGGAGGGGATGGAAGCTTCCAATATAGTTCTATTGATCAGGATTGATATTGGGTAAGCTGCAACATTGGCTGTTTTTTGTAAATACTCTGCTGGGAGGAGGTCAGCCAATAGGATAGTTGGTTTTAATTTTATAATTAGTTTTCCGATGAATGATGTTGAGACTGGTTGAAAGTTAAAGGTAATTTGTGCACTGGGTGTCGTAACAATTGGATTTGGGCAGCTGGGGGATAATTGACTAGCTAGTTGCTGGATAGTTTCTGTAAAGAAGCTATTGAAGGTATTGGCAACCTCAACGGGAGGTTTCTTGATAGAAGTTGAGGGGGTAGGGGTGGTAGATTTACCTGGGTGGGGAAGTTTATTTATACTTGCCTAAAAGTTTGGGGGTTTATTTTGGTGTTTATGCTCTAGGTGGCAATAATATTTTTTGTCAGTCAATACAGATTTATTTGTATCATTCCTTACCTGCCTGTATCTAAGTTGATTTGTGGGAGGTTTTATGGCTCGCCAAGTTTCCCAGGCTTTATTTCTAAGTGAGATTTTTTTGTCTAGTTTCTACTGAAAGCCATGGGGCAGCTTTAGTTTTAGTCCTAATAGAATGAGATGGAGTGTGGGTGTCTAGGATAGCTAAGAATTTGCTACTAAAGTATTTTACAGCATCTTCTAGTGGCAGATGTTTTAGAACAGACCAATTACACTGAGTTCAATTTTGAAGTTAGTGAGGTTAAAGTTTTTCTTGTCCCTAATTGTTTTATAGATGGGTTGGTGAGGAATGTCCGCCTTTTGCCTGATTATATAGGTGAGAAAGTGATCACTTATATCATCAGGTAGAGTCCCAGCTTTGTACATGTGGCTATGACTATTAATAAGTATCCAGTCTAGGGTAGTTTCTTTATTGTTAGGTTTACTTAACCTAGTGGGAGAGGATATGGTCTGTGTGAATCCATAAAGGTTGATATGGTGAGTGGGGGGTTCAGAGGAACAGGTGAACTAGTCAATGTTAAAATCTCCAAGAACAATGGTTTCTTGGGGGTAGTTAATTGACAGCCAGCACAGTATGTCCTCAAGAGGTTTTATGTTATTACCTGGGGGAATATAGACACAGACTATGTATATGCATTTATTTTTATTGATATTAAGCTTAGTAATGATAATTTCAGCCTTGTCGGCTTATAATGATTGTGGGGCGGCATTGGATATTTCAGGCGTGGTTTTATATAGAACTGCTACCTCATCTCCCTTTTTAGTGGTACGGTCAAGCCTTAATATATTGTACCCTGGTGGCATAACCTCATTGTCTGATGTTGATGGTTTTAGCCAGGTTTCAGTGAGGCATAGAATATCTGGGGAAAGAAAATCTAGTAGGGCATGAAAGTGCCAAACCTTATTATTTATGTTCCTAATGTTTAGATGGCTAACCAGGAGTGATTTAGGAGATTTGTTTAAAGTTTGAGTGTTTAGGGGAGAGGTAGTGCTGGGGCTAGAGCCGTTGGATGAGGATGGTACAGGGTTTGGGTGGATGTCGCCATCCAACATGAGGTTCCATTGAGATTTAATGGTCAACTTCAGGAATTTGATAATTTGGTTTTGGTATCTTTTGGTTTTTGGATTGATGTATCTTGTTCTAAGGGGTAGGTGGTGTTTACTGCTTGAGGAGTTAGGCATTAGGGGATATCTCAAGTGTTTTAACTTATAAGGTGCTATCAGTGTGTTTGTATGGCCTCTTGGGTAATGGAAGCCATAATAGTCCTGATGTTCATAGGCAGTAAGCATGTATAGGATAAGCTCTCAGTATAATGCAAGTACAATGTGGTATTCCTTCATTTTGTTTAGAGAAGGTAAATGCAGATGTGATGATCTGAGGTATTGTCAGCTATGCCATGAGAAGTAGGGCAGTAGATGTGTAACATATGCCAACACAACTACTTGGAGCAGAGACAGGAAGCACTGGTTTCACAGAGGACTTGGCTTTGACACTCAGCTGAGGATTCAACCCTACAGCTGTGCCAGTGGTGAGTCTTACTGGGGACAGAGACAGATAGAGAAACCCAGATCCCGGACTGAGTGTGTTGCCTTTGTGCACTTAAGGAAATTTTTCTTGATGCAGAGAGCTGCATTTGGAAATACTGGGTATATCGATTTCTGTTCCAACTGACCGTCCCTCTCCAGTGTCAGTGTCAGTGGTGAGGATTCAGGCTCCTTGATTACTATCCCAGAGTGGGGACATCACAGCAGGTACGGTATATTTTAGGCTTTACCTACCAAAGAAAAAAGTGGCTTCAAGCTCAGAAGTACTGAGAGCAGGAGCCGTTAGCCTAAGGGAAGAAATTAGCTTTGAGATGGGATAGGAAAGAAAAGAAGTCTGACAAGATTTCAACAGAATGAAGGAGAAAATTCCAAAGTCTGTATCCACATAGTCTATTTTTATTAGGTAAGTATGGATTTATAGAATGGTGTAGGTAGAAATGTTTATGAATAGAAAGATGAGGTTAAGATTTCCAATTATTTACCAAAATGTTTAACCAAGAATCAGCTCAGAGTTTAACAAATAATACATTCTAGCAAGAATAGCTCATTGATGTTCTCTGTTATTGAGTAAATCTCACTCCTGCTAAGATGAGTGTGTGTGTGTGTGTGTGTGTGTGTGTGTGTGTGTGAGATAGAGAGAGAGAGAGATTTATGCATGTATATTCACACACACACACACACACACACATTATCTGCTCCACTGAATCACCCCACCCACAGACATGAAACTTGAAGCTCTGGATTCAAAGATCTGAACTAAATCTCACTGTGATTGGACTTGCTAAAACACAAGACATACAGCATGCAATGTTCCTTCCTATCACAGGTGAGGAAGCAAATGAGGTATGTAACACTTTTAACCTTAAGGACAAATATAGAAATATCATTACTATCTATGAAACAAAAACAAGTTTCAAGCATACTGTGAGACACAGAAGAATGTATGACGTGAGACATTTACTTTTCAATACAAATTAAGACGTTTAATTGCCAGCAGATGCTTATGTAACTGAAATGAAAACAGAGCAAAAGACTATGAGTTTGATGCCTAGTATGACTCATTGATAAGAGACATCAGATTATGTGTAGAATCAAATGTAATGAGGTCAAAGGGTAATTTTGAAGGGAAGCCTTCTTGATACTGGGTAAAAAGCACTTGATGAGTTTTAATTGAATGAGCTTTCGAGCATATCGCTTAAAAGTATGACTGAGAAGTTGAAAGTGTGTAAATTAAAGACTATGAATGAAAAAGGCAAAAAGAAGCACATAATTGCTAAAAATAATACAAATAAAAATGAAAATGCTAGTGACCCCATGGCATCCAAATGGTATGAATAAAGAGATACAAGAAAATCTGCATGTATTAGAAATAAAAGAGCAAAACAAAATGGAAATGTTTGTGGGCATTCTTGACTTGCATATAGTGACTGCAGTGTATACTACAGACAATGACACGCTGATTACTGTTGCTACCATGACAGCTTTTGGTAAGAAAAGCTGACAATTAGAGACAAAATGTTGTGTTCTAATGAGAACCACATCCAAGATCTGAAAAAAAAAATATTTTTCAGAATATCTTGATGTTTTCTGCATTACTAATGTCTCTGTATCAAAGTAAGTGCCTGTTATTGTTTTCTAATTTGTTATACTCCAAAATAGCCTGAATGGAGGCTGCCACAGATAGCATGATTTTGTTTTACAGTCAATGCCTTTGCTTTCCTGATGTTGTTTTAGACAGACAGAAAAAAATCGTTATGATGAGAGGATCATTTACTGTGGTTCTGTCTTTTACTAGCTTACAACAGTAATGTGACTGCCTACTTTTGACTGTCACCATCAATCCGTATTATTCATTACATTGTTTCCTTTGATTTTTATTAGTGACCATCTCTGAAAACATTTAAGGAATGTTTGAACGACAGGCTTGAAAATATAACTAAGTTAACTGTTCCTTACAAAGCAGCAACTGTAGTCCACTTGAGAGAAATCTGACACCTGTGATTAATAGGTGTTACATTTTATGAGCTGGTTTATGTTGCAGTCACAGTTTTTAATACTATAGCTAGAATTAAAGTCTTTGATGTTAATCTTCCTTGCCCCAACTCACTGACTGGTTTCAATAAAACAATGTTTGCATTGCAGTTAGGGTTGCACCTTTTTAAATGCCCAAAATGGGATATTTTTTAAGTAACATTAATTTTTTGCAGGAAAAAAACATACTCACAGCAAGTACAAAGGATAAAACTTCACTTTTTGACAAAATGAAAGCTTATCCTTGTAGCATTTGTGTTGATTATGCTGCTTCATATAAGGTTAAGGTGTTTACCCTACAGACATAAGGTGCAGGGTTTGATACTCACATGGCGTAATTGGATAGGCTTAAAATGGTCCACAAGGGCAGTTAGCCTAGTACTAATCTATGAACTATCTGAGGACACATCTTCACTGCTGCAAATCAAATTACAGTCCCCACCTGTAAGTAATATTCCTGCTGAATACTGATTATTTCTCATAGAAGTTTCTTAAGCTCCATTACACCAATTTTAGGCGGAATATAAATACATGCCAGTGTAATCCTCTTCCCTTGATAGAAGCCCCTTAGTACTACATATCTACCATTATTGCCTTTTTTATCCTCTACTATCACTATTTGAGCTCCTCTTGCAATTAATATAATTACTCCTGTTTTCCTTTCTCACAGGTATTCTGCTGAATAACCATCCTAAAAACCTTTCTTTATCAAAGTCACATGTTCAGTTCTTTCCAAATGTTTCTCCTGTAGCATAGCTATTAGCATTCTACATTTTTTAATATAGTTCACTACCCTTTCTTTTTTGTATACATCTATAAAACCATCAACATTTAAAGATAAGATCAAAAGGCTCATTATGTTAAAAAGCTATTATTCCCACCTTTTATTTGTAACAGACTTTTGTTAAGTATCTAGTTCCAGGTTTTGTGTTACATGTTGACACTGTTTGGCAGATTGACCTTTTACACAGTCATTCCTTGTCATATCCGTTTGAGCGTAGATCACATTATACATTTTCATTTTATTGAAAGCCCTCAAACAAAAATACACACACACCCAATACCCTCCTAAAACCTATTGACTTAGTAATGCACACAAAACTATGTACATCTTCAAATATTGTAGTTTTACCTTGCTAATAGGAGCAATTCTCCCAAACTGACGGACACACTCAGAGATTTGGGTTCACCTAAAAGGAAGGTTATCTATGCTAAGAAACATAGTATAGCCTGGGCGTCTACTAAGTGTGTCCTGGTTTTGTCTCTTTATGGTGCTCCCAAAATGAGAAAAACTTAAATGTTTTCAGAAAACATTATTTCCTAGCCACTGAAAAAAAATATTAAAAGGCAGAAGTATTCTGTTTTTATTGCTCTTTATCAGATTGTGTACAAGGAGACATGAGAACCAGATGCAGGATTGCTTCAACAAGTATTTATTTATTTATTTAGTTGCTAGAGGAGAGCTTTATTATATTCAATGTTCTTTTTTATTTATTTGCTTTCTCCTAAGACTTGTTACTAGATAAAGCCAACAGCCTTAATCCAGTCATTCTCCTATGCAAGAATGAGAAAAAGCACATAATTTTTTCTTGTGTCATACTCTTTTTAAATAAACTTGTCTTTTTTTCTACATTGCAGTGCCTACATTTCGTAAAACTGAACATGAAAAAAGAGAAAAGAAGGAAAAAAAGAGGAGCACCTGTTTGCTTTAGTATACTAGAAAAAAACAAATTGGCTCCCTGGAAAATTTACATTATAAGCTCCATACTCCGATAAATTACACTTGATTGACCAAAAATAAAAAAAAAAATGAAAAAATTTAATAATGAAGGGTTAAGCACTTTCATCCCCTTCAATGTTTGAGACTTCTTCAGAACAAACAATAACATCACACACAGATTCTTTTATACTAATGCATACAATAATTAAAATCAATTAACAACAATTAAGTCCAACTGAATGTCTTTGTCCGATAATTTAAAGAAAAGTGTACCCTTTTTGCCGTACACATTAAAAATCAATCCTAATGATATGCAAATATATTATAATGTGCAACAATACAAAAAATGTAAAAATATACTAAAAACTCACTAGCTAGATATATATACATATTTGAAATATAAACAGTTGTTCAACACAGTGATTATCATTGTTTGTGTCTTTCGGCTTTTCCCGGTTAGGGGTTGCCACAGCGGAACTCAGGTCCGCTAATGATTGGTAGTGGATTTTTACGTACCGGGTTACCAGCCCTGATGCACAACCTTCAATGAAGGCATGCCCCATTCACGTATGCCTCCACACAGAAGACGCTCTAGCTGAGAATCGAACAGGACAACGTCTTGCTATGAGGCGACAACGCTACCGCAGCACCACCACCGCAGGCAACACACAGTGATTATCATAATGTTTAAATAATCAAAACCCTCTTCTCCAATACAGGCATAAGTGAAACATTGTCATTACTCCCTGGTGGCATGTTACCTTTTATTTGGTGATCCAAAACAATTCTCTTAGCTCAATGAAAAGTTCCTACCACCCTCCCCTTGGTTTCAAAGGTACCAATTCCAAAATTCCAAACCTAAATTTAGTAAAATCAGGACACTGTAATGAGTGTTTAAATAGGGAATTATACACATTCCCTTGAGAAATTGCATATAGGTGTTCATAAATTCTGGTCTTTAATTTTTTCTCAGTTTTACCCACATAACAAACACCACATTGGTCACAGATAGAAATATAAACCAATCTTTTAGTATTGCAGTTGCCCCGAACTAATTTAACTGTGTAACCAACCTCTTTCAAAACAATGGACTCTGATTCTAAAATGTAGGGTCATTGTCTGTACATACACATCTTGCTGTACCTCTAGTTATCAATCTAAAGGGCAGATTAATATTTTCAAACAGACATTTGAAATTTTTATCTGTCTTAAAAACAAAATTTGGTTTAATGCCCAAGGCACTCAAAATATCTGGGTTGCCTCTAAAAATTGTCCAGTTTCTGGAAATAATGGTTCTAATATCTTTTTACCCTTGTCCACAAGGAATAACCATACTGTTAGAGTGGTTGAGGTCCAGGTCATCACTGTTTCTTTGGTCCAAGTAATCAGTGTCACCTAAGAGTGGTTTATATTTGGTTCACCAACCTGCCAATATTTTTGTTTTAATGGCATTAAGTAACTCTAAGGGGTAACATCTGTCTTCAAACCTGTTACTAATTTTTTCCATCTCTAGGTTGAAACTAGTTGAATCTGAGCACGTCCTAGCCGCTCTAACCAACTGACCCTTAAAGATGTTTATTTTTGTGTGTTTGGGGTGGAAACTCCTATAATCCAGATAATCATTAGAAAAAGTGGGTTTCCTATAAATTTTTGAACTAAATATGTTGTTAACATGATCTTTGTATGAGGTGACATCTAAGTAATCTACAGAGTATTCTGAAACGGTAGTGGTAAATTAAAAAAAAAATGGACACACACCATTAAGATATTCAACAAATAATAATGGTTGCTCAGATGTCTCATTCCATAAAACAAAGATATCATCCAGATACCTGTAATATGCTAACCAATGTGAAGAAAAATCAGAATTCAGGATGCATTTTAATTCCCAAGAGTATAGCACCATGTTGGCATACAAAGGGACACAACTGGCTCCCATCGCCACCCCTATGATTTGTTTAAAAAATTCACCTTCAAACATAAAGTAGTTGTTATTCAATATGAACTCCATAGCTGTCATAATAAAATTAACCATTGTGTCACTAAATGTTGTAAGGACTCTGATAGCTTTGTAAAACAATTCAAGACCTTCTACACGGGGTATGGATGTAAATAAATCAATTACATCAATAGTAAAAAACAACAACTTTCTGCATACCAATTTTGTTCAATTTTAGTCAAAAAAATCCCATGAGTCTTTCAAAAGATGCTATACTGGTTTCAAGATGTTCTTAGGGAGCCTGTCAATGAAAACACTAAGGGGGTGGGTGGGACTACCATTAACTGAAATGATAATCCTGAAGGGTGGGTGTTGAACATCCTTGTGTATTTTTGGTATCCCAAAAGCCACTGGAATCAAAGGGTGATCAACCTTTAAGAAATTGAAAAGTTCTTCTGGAATAACTCCCTGAAAGAGTGCATCTTCAACTAAAAGTTGAATTTTTTTATAGGCAATAAATACTTCATTCTTAGAAGAAATTAAATACTTAGTACTATCAGAAAAAACTTCTGACAGTGAGTTAACATAATCCATCTTATTAAAAATTGCTGTACCCCCACCCTTGTCAGGCTTCATGAAATGTAAAGTTTTGTCTTGCCTTAACTCCTGCATTGTCAACATTTTTCTTAGTCAAATTATACCTTTTGTACTGTTCCGATCACCGTTGAAGCCGGCAAAGGTGGAGTAAAAATCAGCAACACAAATATTCTCAAATGCCTGAACAAGGGGATGAAGTGAGAGTTAAAACAACTTTCTCTTCTTAACAGTACTCTACTAGTTGTTGATGTAACCTCTACTTGAAACATTAATCGTAGGTTTAGTTTACATGTGAATAACTTGAATTCAGTTATAATATCCACTAAGCCAATCCTAAATGAAGGAACAAATTTAAAACCTTTTTTAAAAGAATAAAATACATTTCATTAATTCATAAATTGTATAATTAAAAATTTTGAAATCTTGAAAGGAATTAAATTTGCCATTGCATGTAGTAATAATATTATTTGGTTTTAACAATAAATCTCTCGATGTTAGTTCCTCCACATTCTCACCCTCCCTCTGCCTCTCATTGTAGTTGTTTGTTAATTCTGGGATAAAAAATATTTTGGCTTTTCTTGTTTTCTAAATATTCTGACCTTCTGAGTGGAGGGTAGTGGCCATCGTATTGATTATCATAATAATCTTGAGAATCATTGTGCATATCAAAATGAACATTTTCACCCTTTATGGGTTCACTAACAGCATAATCAGTTTCTGCAATTTGGTTTGAGCACAAGATATATGATTTGGGAAGAGGGTACACTTTCTTAACATTATAGTCCAGTTTGTCCCTTAATAACTGTTTATGTTTCCAATTTAAATTAAACATTTTTCTCTACTTTGTTAAAAATGCCATCATATCTTTCAACATTAAATTCATATAATAACTCTTTCAAAATATCATCATTTAATGTCTCTAATTCCCTAAAAAGTTTGTTAATACATCTTTCATTACATTTAATGATAAAGCGCATAAAATGAAAACCAAAGCCATCAAACAGGTTAAACAGTTCGTCCATTTCCATGTCAATAAATGTAAGACCATTGGGAAACTTGAAGATTCTGAGCCCCATAGGTACGCACTTACTTTCCCTTAAAAACAATTTGTCACACTGCAAATCACATACTTTCAGAAGCTTTAACTCAAGTTCATGCATCTTTTTATCGAAGGTTTTGGACAATTCCTGGGGAACAAAATTGTTCTCAAGTCCTTGAAAGGAAACGTCCTTCTGTATCCAGTCCTTGAAATTAAACAGTTCCTCTTCGTGTTGTTGGAAGTAACCTCATCGAGGTTCATACTAGTTGCTAAGTGCCATGAAGAACGAGGAAAGTTAATTTCTGGTAAACTTTCTTCGGTAAAGTCACCTAGATTAGCTAATCTTGTTTGAAGATTCATCACTTCCTTATTTTTAGTGACCACAATGTTTGACGGTTGTTGTAGTTCATTAATCCTCTTGTCGAGAGTGGCAACCTGTTGAGATACCACCGCCACTAAATGTGTAAGATCCCCTTTGGATCCGGTGCTGGAGTTATGTGAAATCTCACCATTATTAGCATGGTTTGTTCCTGTGGCCATATTCCAAATAAAAACAAGTGTTATAAGAACAAAAGAATGTTAGATTGTTTAACCCAACTTAATAAGTCACATGTTAGGCACAAAAATGAGTATCAGCCATGTGAATAAACATCTCCAAAAATAACCATGAACTGAAGAACACAAACCACTGGAAAAAGAGCCAAAAAAGTGACCAAGAAAAAAAACAAATTGGTTCCCTGGAAAATTCACACTATAAGCTCTATCACTCTATATTGCTCAGACTTCTGAGAAGTAAATACCGAACAGGAGAGGACTCAGGACAGAACCCTGTGGTACTCCACTTGTCACTGGTCTGAAGTCGGATTTGGAGTCGGCTTCTTTCACTGTGTGGGTTCTGTCAGTGAGCCAGTTGACCACCCATCTTGTGACAGGGATTTATGCCCAGTACAGTGAGTTTATCTAGAATACCAGAATGAGGGATGGTGTCAAAAGCCTTGGCAAGGTCAAGATAGGCTGCATGCAGCACCTTACTCTCATCTATGACTCTGGTGTCTGCCTCAGAGAAGTCAATCAGGTTTAGGAGGCATGATATACCTTTTACAAACCCAAACTGAGTGGGGTCCAGAGTTTGGAGGTTACCTATATCTTTGTTTATAAGCTCCAGGATGATGCATTCCATGAAAGTGCAGACCAGGCTCTTCAAGCTAATGGGGTGGTAGTTCCCAGGGTCAGTGATGGCACCCCCTTTGTGGAGTGGGATAACTGTCACTGTGAGCCATTCCATAGGCACAAAGCCTGAAGTGAGGCTATGGTTGAACATGGTACTTAGGTGGGGTGCCATTTCATTCTGTAGTTCATGCAAAACGCAGCTTAGGATGTTGTCTGGTCCCATGGATGCTGTGTTCTTGGCTTTGGAGAGTGCGGTCATTACTTGTGCTTCCGTGATTACAGGGGTTTTGCTATATTTCGGTATGGAGATGGGCCCTTTGGGGGGTGGGGGGTAAAGTTTGCACTAAACCTGTCTGCCAGGATGTTGGCAATATTAGTTGGTTCAGTAAATCTAGTGGCATTGTGCTGTAGCTCAGAGCAGATCTGAGTGTTGCCATTGAGATTCTTGACATAGCTGTAGAATGCTTTGTGGTTGTCTTTAGAATCCATGGTGATTTTATTTTCATAACTAGCTTTAGAGGATTTTATGAGGGATCTCAACTTCTTACTGACGCTGACCAGGTAGTTCCTGCAATCATGGGATTTTACTCTTTTTTGCAACAGTTTCGCCCTTCTGTTGTAGAGTTTGTTTATGGCAGGGGACCACCAGATTGGTTTCCTTTTTTTGGAGGATAGCATCTTGGTTCTGTTGGGGATGGCACAGTCTATGCACTCATGTATGTGCTTATACAGTGCATTTGTATATGATTCAGCAGTTGTGCCTCAATTTTCCATCTGTATGGGTGTCGTGAAGTTAGCCACTTCTGTCTTAAGAAGCATGAAGTTGGCTTTGGAGAAGTTTTTTTACAGTGGCTTCCTTAATGGGGTTTGTGAGCAGGATATGGATGTCTAGGGTGATTAGCTTGTGGTCTGATCTGACCAGCGAGGAGTTGACCTCTGGCGTGGACATCTGTTACCCATATTGATAAATACCAGAAAACATTGACCAAATGAGTTAGCACATGAGTAGTTTTCCCAGCTGATGATGGGGTAGTTGAAATTTCCCAATATTAGGGTATTGGGCTGTACCTTAATATTATCCAGTATATCGAGAAACATGGAGTGGGCACCCTGGGACATGGCGGGGGATCTGTGACAAGCTACATCCTGAACTGCAGACTTGCCCAGTGTTAATTGTACTTGGATAATTTCGGATGCATTATGTTGATCAACTAGCCTGGAGGTGTGGATATCCTTTATGAATATGGATACACCTCCTCCTTCTTTAGTGTTTTGGTCCAGGTAAGGTGGCCGAAAGGTGTCTTAAGAATTGTAGCCTGGTAATGCAGGGGTGCTCTCTGGAGCCTTAAACCAGGTCTCTGTCACTCCACAGATGTCGATGTTCGCAATCTTAAGGAGTGCCTCAAGTGAGTGCATTTTGAGGTTTAGACTTTTAGCATTGAGTAACATTACCCTTAGATTTCACTTGTTTGTATCAACTATGGTGGTGCATTTGACATTTGAGCCTTTTCCAAAAAAGGCACTATAGGGGTGGCAAGAGCCATAGCCAGTATTTGGAATCTCACAGACGACAGGTGCAAGCCATCTCTGGCAAAGCATCATGGCCTGTCGATCATGTCGTCCCAGGCAGACAGATACTGGATCCCCTTAGAATGACACCAGAAGCTTAGCCAATTGATGAAGTCAATCATTTTGTCCTTGTACTGTGGTATCATTCTGGGCGATGGCAGGATGCTACTCAGGGCTAGTGCCATACCTGCCTGGGCCACATTGTCAGAGAGCTCCTCCATGTCTCTTTTCATGTAGTCCAGGGAGGTACATCTCAGGTCATTCACTCCAACATGGACAATGACAGATGTGGCGTGACCTGAGTGTGTGCATTATATGGCAAATCCTGGCACCCAACAGGCAGCTGACAGTAACTTTCTCCTTGTTTAGCCTGGTGAGAGGGACATCAGTGTGCCTGACTATAGAGTCACATATGACTAGTGTGTTGGGTACGTTGTTTTGCCTTATGGGCTGAAGCTGAGTGGCACACTGATTTTGTGGGCTATATGTCATTTGGGTAGTGTTGGGGGGGTGGTTGCTTGCATTTAAGCTTTGAACGTCTCTGTTGTTTGGGCAAATTTTTATTGAAAGCCTCCGCGAATGTAGGTGTGTGTTTTTTGTTACTATGTGTGGGTTTGGGTGGTGCAGGATGTGATGGAGTATGTGTTGAGTCCAGTGTGGTGTTTACCTTCTCCTCTTGTCTGTCTAGTCCAGTCTTGGCTGGCGAGAGCTTGGCTTCCAGTTTGACTATATAAGTGCATCTCTCACAGGTTGTAGTGGTGGGTGTTAGGAGGAGACGGTTGTCAGTGTACATGAGGTAATTGCTACATTGCATTTGTTTCTTAAAGTTATTGGACAAAGACTTGCAATTGGACTTAATTGCTGTTAATTGATTTTAATTATGTATGCATTAGTATAAAAGAATATGTGTGTGATGTTATTGTTTGTTCTGAAGAAATCCCAAACATTGAAGAGGACGAAAGTGCTTAACCTATTGTTATTAAAGTTTTTTTTGTTTTTTTATGTTTGGTCTATCAAGTGTTGTTTATCGGAGTATGGAGGTTATAGTGTGAATTTTCCAGGGAGCCAATTTGTTTTTTTCTTGGTTACTTTTTTTGGCTCTTTTCTCACTGTTTTGTGTTTTAGTATCTTCATTACACTTGAAAATAACTGAGAAAACTTTACTTTATAGCATGCAGCTATCATGCACTATACAAATATTTCTGTTAAAAACAAAAGTTTGCTTTACTTACAGTTAATGCATTCTTTCCTCTTCTCCTCTCCTAAGTGTTCCTTCAAACAGTAATGACATGGAATAGGACATATGCTTTAGAGTCCCCTGCAAGTTTAACAAAGTGGAATAGATTTACTTCTCTTCTGCCTGATGTACAGTGAGTTATCATTTTCCACATTCTACTTCTTCCACTTTTAATACTTTGTCCTTCTGCCACAGTTTTGTCAGACTCAACTCCTTCTGCTGGTAGGATTATATCTTTACTATTAAAGGTCTAGGTTACTTTCTCATGACCAGGTTTGAAGCATACACACAATGTGCGCTATCAATTAACAACTCCTGCTGTGGAATACCAGTCCAGTTGCTTACCTGTGCTTTCATAAAATTAATACAGTCTGTTCCTTCCAGCTTCTCTGGTATAGCAGAGAATCTCATGTTTTCCCTGCGTACTCTGTCCTGTAATTCTATTGTTTTTTTTGACGCATCTCTTTTTGAGCAGTCTCAGATTCAGCCAGCCTTTTCTTCATTTCAGCTTCTGATTTTGCAGTTTTATCACCTCATCTGAATATCTGTTTAAAGCTTCTTCCATTTTATACAGCCTTTTGTCATTTGAGTTGATATGCTCTATCAGTGTTTCATTTATTTTAATCAGGTCTGACTACATTGGACATACTTTTTCTTCTAGGTTATGGAAGTCATGTCTTGCACCAAAGCTGGAGCTTGCACTGCTTTTTGCTGAACAGCTGCAGAATTCTTCCCAATCAGTGTTTTCTTTCCCCTAATTTATTTGTTTTTGTTTCATGCTCTCTGAATTTTTTTTGCTGGCATCCAGGCAGTATACTTATTAGCCAGTTACTGAACTGTACCCCAAAAAATGAGTTCACTGGCTCTCTCTTCTGAGTTTCTGTTTTCACACTGGTAGAGCTGAAATTAAGCTGTTACTTAATGTGCAACCATCTTGGAAGTCTCTCATTTTCTGCATAGCCTTGTACCTTAAACTCTAGTAGAAGGTCAATAGTGAGAGAATTGTCTCTGCTCCAGTTTGTGCTTCAGTACTTTTATGTCCTGTTTATCTTTTCTCTCCTTAAAGTTGCATTCTATGTCTGCAGTATCCCCCATTAACACATTAAGCTAAAGTTTCTCAAATAGCTCCTGTATTGCCTTTATTTAATTGTATGTGTCTCTAAATAGCCTGCTTGTTTTTCACAACCCTCACACCCATTTGCTATTGTTGTTTTATAAGGTTGTATTTCTTGTCTCCACCCCTTATGATAATCTTATATCTTTCCTGTCACCCGTCTGGTCAGGATAAAACAGACAAACAGATGTGGGTTCGGTTCAAGCAGCTTTATTATATACAAACACATTATGATGAGGCTTAGTAACGTAAACTTATAAACAAACTGACTTGCACTCATGCATGTTAACACTCCAGCTATTCTCTCAAAATGGTACTGCTTCCTACACATGCTCAATATTTATATGCATGTGCCTACACTTGGAAATGCTTCTTAAAGTTACAACACATGCTCTGTTCTGCACTTCCCCCTTTCATAGTTATTAACTGTTGTATAAGCTATTTATGTGCTCTTAAAATCACAAAATTGTGCGGGTAACAACAAAACCAAAAACAATAAAATAAGCCCAATCCAGCTTGCACTAAGGTTCCAAAGCTGACAATATTTTATTGTAAAAAAAAAAACAAAGATGAGTGCTTTCGACCTATAAAATGAGATCATCAGATAAAAATCCATACCCCTGAAACTCACTTTAAATACCTTAAAAATAGCATCCCACAAAATTAATCAATTAAATAATTAAATAATTTAACAAAAACACAGTTTAACTTAAAAATTCCAATTGTTATTGTAAATGAATCATAAAACATGACATTGTTCAGTGTCAACCAGCATTTCAGTGAGCCTAGAAGGAATTTATGTACATAATGTGGTGTGCAATATATAAAACAGTTGTTGAATTCTCTCTTCCATTCCTCAAATCACAGCTGCCTTCTCTTTTAAAATGTGTTTAAGGGATACCTGCTCATTTAACCTCAGGGGGGGTAAAGAAGAATTCAGCCTAACCTGCCATATCAACTCTCTTTCCATTAAATACCTGATATCCTTCCCCTCTTTCATTGTTGTTGAATAAGCTATTTATGCACTCTTCCCACCCATGGTTTTCCATAGATAAGCACCCACCCAGCAAACCACTGTTGCTCTTGAGTAAATCTCCTTTACTACATATTGTCTCCTGATCATTTTCCAGGTGTTCAATAAAGCTTGGAGTCCTAGTCTGAATTCCAGAAGTGTTTTACTTGGATTCTGCGACATCCAGGAAAAGTTAAGTACCTTGATTGCTGAATCGTACTTAAGTTATTTTGAGTGATTGCTACTGCTTCCTACTTTTATGTGTGCACTTCACTGATTTTATTATGTTTATTTATTTTTTTAACAAAAAAAAATGCTCATCCCTTCACTGTTACTGCTATAAGACTGTCTTGAAATTGCCTTCAGCCAGAGATTTCCAGCTAGATGTTTAAGTGTTTTGTGATAACATTGCACTTGCAGGCATCTTCTACTGTTTTTACATTAGGAGGACAGAGTTTATTCATCTTGTAGCAGGAGGTATTTTTCCAGTTTATCTGAGTAGGAAAATACATGAAAGGATTCATAGTATAGTCATTTTATTGGCCAGAGAGATCATTATTTTTTCTGTTTTTTTCTGTATTGCTATAAATTTTGTGCATTTGCATAAGTTAGCGCTGCCATGTATGGTAGCAAGCACCTAGAAAGAACGGTTCATAAAACTGCATCCTGTAAAACAGCAATGTAGCGCAAATACCTTGTGCACCAACAGATGTAGAATAGCTAGTTGGGAATCAAGCGGCAATACCTACAGATGTACAAATATAGTTGAATTTAGTACTGTGTAAACATTAAAGGTAGTAGATTGTAGTACTGTTTAGCATAATCTGCTCTGATAAAGCACCCTTAATAGTCTTTTAATCCCAATACGCCACCTCCTTGTAGCTCACAAATCAAAGAACTGGACAGTATGGATATGCAATTTCCTAACTTCTCTGTAGCCACCTTGGTGGATATGGTTATCTTGTCTCATGTTTACTGAAAACCACTTAATCCTTAGAGAAGCAGACACAGTATACAAGAGGTGTACTTACACAATAACACTGGAGGCTAAACCTTTGCATGCAAGTGCACAGCAGGTTGTCAAAACCATGCACACCACACGCATCCCTCATAGTACACAATACACGCATAGACTAACATATACTAAGGCACTTAAAAGCAATCTTCCTAAACAACAAAGATTGCCTAGATCACCCATTGTCAAAGCTATGCCTCAGCAAGGCCAAAAGCTGTCAGAAAAAACAACACCTAACACCATACGTACTGTCATTGTCAATGAAGCCCCAAACACTAAGCCACTAAGGCAAGCAAACCCCCTTCTCAGAACTCTCATCATAGGGTTCTCTATAGTAAGATATACTGATGCCCCTAACCACACTGAACAAAGAGAAGATAACTGTTACTTGCTTACCTAGAGCCAAAATCAGCCAAATCACGCACATACTCAAATCATTACACCACAGACACCAGTATGATTTCATCATAGTCCATGTAGGTGTAAATCACCTGAGATCCTGAGATATACCTCCCTGGACTATATGAAGAGAGACATTATAGAACTTTCAGATTATGTTTCTCAGGCTGGTATCAGCCTAGCATTGAGCAGCATATTACCATCACTGAGGATGATGCCACAATATGAGTAAAAAGTGATTGGTTTTAACAACTGGCTGTCTTTCTGCTGTCATTCTAAGGAAATCCAATATTTGTCAGTTTGGGAGAACATGGTTAACAGACCAAGTTGCTTTGCCAAGGATGATTTGCACCTCTCCCTTCTAGGCTTTTGAATACTGGCTAAAACTTTATCTATGCCCATAGTGCATTTTAGGCAATGCCAAACTGACAAACCTACCAACATAGCAGATCAAGTAAACATCAAAGTGTTACTGCTCAATGTCAGGAGCCTAAAGAAAAAAAAAACTGCAGTCCCTCCAAGCCCTCCTCACATGTGACAATATTGACATCTGTGCCATTACTGAGACATGGTTTAAAGTGGCAGAGAGTACCCCAGCAGTGCAAGGTTTCAGTGCCTTCCACACTTTTAGACCAGTAGCTGCACAGACAAGGGATAAAACAGGAGGTATCTCAATATACATCAATAAGAGGCATACCTCTAGGGTGGTCAAACAGGATGATATGCTGGAGTTCCTCCATAGACAAAATATACTAGCCAGCTATAGGTTACCTTCCATGTCCTGTTCTTGTTGTTGTTGGTCTTTTTGGCTTTTCCCGGTTAGGGGTCGCCACAGCGGAACTCCGGTCCGCTAATAATTGGCAGTCAATTTTTATGGTGCTGAGCTGCCAGCCCGATCCCCAACCTTCAGAGAAGGCACACCCATTCACACATGTCTTTCGGAGGCCACTCACCTTCCATGTCCTAAGAAGCTCAAAATGCATACTTGGACCTACTGGAAACACTTACCATCCAGTCTAACACCCTCCTCATGGGAGACTGTAATTACCCCCCCCCATGGATTGGGATGCAAACCGCCCAATGTCTCATCCTCCCTGGTAAGGTCCTTCCACAAACCTGTGAAATCAACATAATCTCTGTGATCCCATTAAAACCATTAACAGTTAGGAACTATTCTAAGGCAAATGACCTTTTATTAAGTGATGGATTGTCCAAATTCCCTGCTCCTCCAAACCCCAAGAACACAGCAGCCTATGCAGAACTGCTCTCAGAAACTCTGTACAACCAAGTCAATGGCTGCATAGATGCTGCTGTACCTACCAGAACTAAACCCAGGACTAGCCTTAGAAACAAACTGCCCTGGTTGCATTCCAAATTAAAAAGGACGTACAACACAAGGAAAAAAAATACGGCAAAAATCAGGAAGGGAAATTCCCACAAAGGTAGAAACTCTTTCATCAAAGTGAATAGGCAACTAGGAGGGCTTATTAAGTCAAGCAAAGCCAACTCTGAAGTTAAGACAACCTTGCAGGTGAAAAATAAGCATAAGGCCTTCCACAGCTATGTCAGAAACCTGAAGGACAGCACACAGCAATGTGCTGAACTGGTGGTTAATGGTACCACTTTTACTGAGCCTAACGATATAGCAAACCTGTTAGCTGGCAAATTCAGTTCCAGGTTTACCCCCCTCTCACCCCCAACCATTCCCTCAAAAATACCTACAAACATAATTCCTCAAACTATATCTAGGGAGCATGTACAGGCTGCACTCAATAAAGCCAAGAACATGCCCTAAGTGGACTCTGATAACATCCCTGGATGCCTCCTGAATAAGCTAAAATATGACTTATCAAGACCCCTGGAGTCATTATTTAACTATAGTCTTAAAACAGGCTTTGAGCCATGTGACTGGATGACTGCAACAAACACCCCCCTTCATAAGGTAGAACCTTCAACAGATCCTGGAAGATACAGATCCATTAGTCTAACTAGTCTTAATTGCAAAGTCATGGAAAGAATTATCATGAAAATTATCAACAAGGACATAGCAGACCTCCAGACACGAGTCATCCCAGTTTGGCTTTGTCAAAGAAAAGTCATGCTTACTGAATCTGGTGGACTTCTTTGAAATCATCAGTAAGGCAATGGATGAGGGGAAAACAGTGCATACTGCCTACCTAGATCGAGCTAAAGCATTTGATACAATACACCACTCAGACATTGTTAACAAACTTATGGAACTAGGTATAAACCCCTTCATAACACACCTCGTAGCTAGCTGACTCACTGATAGGAATCAAGAGGTTAGAATCAGTAAGGCCACCACTACAAAGAGGCCATCACAGGTAGAGTCTCTGTGTTGGGCCCCCTTATATTTAGCATCTACTTCTTGGATTTTAAAGCCAATGCCAAAGGCCTTTGGCCGACCAAGTTCATAGATGATTGCAAGCTGGGAGCAGTCACTGAATCCCCCTCCAAGATGAAAACATTCTTCAGAAAGGTCTAATACAGACACTGCTTAGTGCCAAAGCCATGGCTTAAAACTCAGTACCAAGAAATGCATAATAGTACCTTTTGGGAAGTCGCCCACCCCAGGTAACTATATCACCAATAAATACCCCTAAAAGTCGATTCACTAGTCAGGGGTCTGGGAACTCATGTTAATAGTAACCTAGCCTTCGACCAATATGTGTCCCAGGTAGTAAGAAAATCCTTCTGTGTTGCTCAGCTTACAAGCAAGAACATAGAATCTAGGTCCAGGAAGGTCATCATCATTGTACTCATCCCACATCAGACTAGTCATAGTGTATAATGTTCCCTTCAGTATGTACCTGACCAGACACATGCAGCAAATGGAACATCCACAAATGTTCCTTACAAAAAATAATACAGGGAGTAAACACAATGTCCTACATTGATCACTTCATAGCCATGTCTTATGTCTTTACTCGGTATCATACAAACTTCTGAGATGTGATCTTTGAATGGCATACAAGACTTCCCTGGACCCTGTTTTGATGAGCTTTTTGCACATCTGCAAAATAAACATCATTAGAACTGCTAGGTTGAAAGATCTGAAATTTTAGAGTTGATCCTGACAAAACTGTAGCAGAAGGGCAAAGTATTAGAAATTGGAGATAATAGATTGCTTGAGGAAAATGAATATTCACTGCACACCAGGCAGACGAGGAGTAAATTTATCTCAGCAATCAGGGAATGTCAAGAGACATGTTTGAGATTCAAACTGATGTATCTAGCTGGCTTTGGAATATTGAGTTGATTCTGGAGGATCAAATACATTTTTAATGCAGAAAAGGCTAAGGAGGAAATACAAAAGTTTGTCCAACAAAAAGTGAGCCATCAAACAGAAGAAAGTGCTGCTTTCATTCTTCTGACAATAAAGCTCCTAGAGAGGCTTTGCCAGTGAAATCTTTTCCAATGTTCCAAAGTAAAATGCTTGAGAGACAGAAAAAACAGTTTTCTGAATGTATACATCCTATTTTTCACATCCTGGAGGGAAACAGAGATAAGAAAAGAACAGACAAAAATCAGTGTATGTGAGAGCACTGGCTGTAATATGCACTTTAGCATGAATAACCTTAATTTTAGGTTATTTGATGCCTGTTGGTGTGTTCCTATCAAGAGAGTTAAACTTCATTATTTTAAGATGTACATAGTCTTGTATGTTTGTTTTAAGTTAATAGGTTCTGGGGGGTGTTCGGGGGGTGTTTGTTTGTTTGAGGGTTTTTATTAAAACAAAAATTCTTAACAAATGTGACATAGGCTCAAATGGAGATGCCAAGGAAACAACTGTATAAAGGATCAACTTGCCAAGCATTAGTGTGTGCATGTAACACAAAAGAAGGAAAAAGGCATTTAAAAAGCTGTCATGTATAATACATGAGGGTAATAACTTTTTATCATAATGGCCTCACAGGTATGGACAAAAAAGTAGGAGTATTGAATTATATTAAGAGATGCAGAGTGCATTTATCAGTGCTGCAGGAGACACATTTGTAAAGAAATGAGCATGTGAATTTGATAAAGAAAGGATTTTAGGATGGATATTCAGAAGAATATCAGGGCAAGAGAAAGGTGGTAATTGTGTTAATTGCTAGAGGAGTTCCAATAGTGATAGAAGAGGGTGAAAAGATAATAATGGTAGAGCTGTGTCAGTAAGAGGCTACTAGCAAGGGAGTAGGATTACATGTATTTATATTCTACGTTAAAGTGCTATTATGGAGCTTAAGGAACTTTTGAAAGAAATAATTAGTTTTCAGCAGGGAATATTGTCTTTAGGTGGGGACTGGAACTTCATTTGCATCAGTGAGGATGTATCTGGGGCCTACAAGGGAAAATATAACAAAAGAGGGTAGATTTCTGAAGAAATTTATCAAAATATTTGGTATAGAAGACATGATTTTTTCAGTAGTAGGTACTCAGAGAGAATTTAGATGTTATTCCCCAAGGTGCAATAACTGGGCTAGACTACACCGAAATTATAATTCATAGGAACACACAAGATAAAAATACAGGGAAATGAAGTACAAATGAGACACTGGTGCTATCCTATCTACCTGTTAAAAAGAGAAATTTAAGGAATGGGTAGTGGAAAATATTTGAGAGTTATTAAGGAAGACAGAAATTTCTTCAGAAGTTATAGCTAGTGAGTAGGATAAAATGAAAGTGGAGTTTAAAAATAGCATAGAAATAAAAGAAAAAGGGATATGGTTAAGAAGCAACAGAAATTATTTAGAGGGTCTGCAAAGATTAAAGTACAATAGAACAAGGGGAATCTCACAGAAGAAGAAGAGGCGCAAGTGCAGAATGCTAAAGATAAAATAAGGGAGCATCTGGGGAATATGCATGAGTTTATAAAGAGTGCATTGCAATCTCAAGTTACATTGCTCTCACTTCTTCATCTCCACCTAATTTCTCTTCTTCTTCAGGTTCTAGAGCCTTGAGTAATTCTGTGAACTGTTGTGCTGTCTCTCCAGTCATTTTCCAGGTCTTTAGCCTAGTCTCTGTTGATCTTATAGCCTTATCTGACCACTGTTTAGAGCTGATTGCAATAACCATATTTATGCTGTGGTCTGACTGTTTCACTGGAGATGACTTTGCTATCACTGATTCTACCCCCATACCCTTTTTTCACTAGGAGAAAGTCTACCTGAGTTGCATGTCGGCCATTCTTGCATGTGATCTTGTGACTGACTCTCTTGCTGAACCATGTGTTGGCTACTATCAAGCCATTTGCCAGACAGAAATCTAGAATGACCTCTCATTCTTTATTCCAGTTGCCCCACCCGTGTGAACCCAGGGCAGTCCTCATAACCTGTTCTGTCTGTCTGCCCCAATATGTGCATTCAGGTCACCCATTATCAACATAAATTCATGGTGTTCTGCTTTATCTAGTAGGTCCTGCAACTGCTGTCTGAATGCACTCTTAGACTCATAGACTCATAGGTTATTACTAGGCTAGCTGCCCTCATGGACCATGTTTAAGCCTAGTCAATTACCCCCTGTGAGAATCAAACCCTGCACCTTGTGCTTCTAAGGTAAACACCTTAACCATTACGCCACCCTCCCACTTTTCCTCACTATCACAACTTTTCTTCAGTATCACAACCTTCTGTGGGGCATAGGCTGAAATTATAAATGCTGCCCTTTGATTAGTCTGGTGTCTGATTGCTATGAATCTGTCACTTATTCTAAAGACATCCCTCACTGCCTTTTGAAGCCTCTCCCTCACCATAATTCCCATAAAATTTCTAGCCTGTCCCCCTTCTGAGTAGTAGACTCTGGATCACATGCCAAGTGGTTTTGCTGCACTATTTATGTATTTATTTATTTATTTATAGTTTGCCAGAATAGTTCATTGGGCCATGAGGAGCTCATTTTCAATGGAGTCCTGGGGAGAAACGCTCCAGAAAAATACAAATTACAGATTTAACATAACAGTAAGTTATTAGAGAAATGTAATGTGCACAAATGAAGCAAAATTAAACAAATAGAAAAACACATACTAGCAGAGTGCACATATTAGTACAATGCAATAAGAGTAATATTTACAAACAGTCAACATTTTTAACAGTTGAAAATATTAGCACAATGCAATAACAGAAACAGTCTAATTTTTTAACAGTTATGCAAATTTATGCAGTTAATTTCTAGGCTACTGAATTGTACCATTCTAGGAGTTATGCTAATTCCTAGAGTTTATTAGGGGTACCAAACAATGGGAGGCCATTGTGAATTATAGCTTATAGAGAGTAGCTATAGTCTAGGGAGATTATGTGGGGTGGGAACAAGAGCATTCCCATAGTGAAGTTAGGTGTGTGTGAAGTAAGGTTTTGAATGGCGAGAGGCTGCTGGTGGTGCAGATGAGAGGTGGGAGGAAATTCCAATGGCGTGCTAGAGAGAAGGACATTAGATGTTTGCCTGGTGGATGGGCAGGTTTATGTAGTTCAATTTGATTTTGGGAATTAGATCTCAAACGTCTATGTGGTTGGTGCATTTTAAAGGTGGTGGCAAGAGAGGGACAGAGAGAGGGGGTGAAAATAAGTTTGTGTGCTTGGACAAGTTGAAAATAGATGAGGTAATTGGACACCTCAAGCCAATTCAGTTGATGTAGGGCAGTGGAGTGATGGGAAGTGGATCTATGGCCACTTGCAAATTTTATTTTATTATAGCAGGAGGAGAGTTTAGTCTTGAGGGAGGATTGCAGGTTAGTAAGGATAGAGGCACCGTATAGGAGTGATGGGATAAAGTAAGTGTTGGCGAGGGTGAGCCTAGTGGAGGGAGAGATGTAGCAGTTGTGGCAGTAAAGCATGCCTATTTTTTATGTGTTTTTTTTATATTTACCTGTAGAAGATTATCAAGCTTTAGCTGGTCATTGATCAGGACTCCTAGTAGCATTAGAAACTATTTCAAAAGGAGTATTATTCTGACTGGTGACTGAGAATGAGGTTTTATCTAGGGTGGTGGTTTTGGAAGCAGTAAATATCATGAGTTTAGTTTTAGTAGCATTGAGTGCTAGATGGTTGTCCATCATCCATTGTTAAGTGAAGGAGAAGGCATCTTGGGTTAATTTAACTAGGGTGGGTATAGAAGAGGCAGAGCAGATTATTGTTGAATCGTCGGTGTATTGGACAAGGATGGCATTTAGGATGGCTTGGTTATGAATATATTGAATAGAAGAGGGCCTAAAATTTAACCCTGGGGGACACCTGTGGGAGTATTGAGAAAAGGTGATGTGGCTTTTTTCCATCAGACTGCTTGTTGCCTGTTTGAGTAGTAACTGGTAAACCAGTTAATATAGGAGTGGGACAGATTTAGTTTGGACAGTTTTGTGAAAAGAAGGTTATGACAGATAGTGTTGAATGCCTTAGAGAGGTCAAGGAGGAGAGTAGACACGATGTGGGCAGTGTCACGGGCCTTATTAACTGTTTCTGGGAAGGAGAGGAGAGCTGTGGTAGTGCTGTGTTAGAGCACTAGCCTTCCATCTTGTCTCCTGGATACATAGGATGTGCAGCCTCCTCCTTACCATCATGTCATCCACTTCAAAGCTGCATCCTGTCACTGAATCTTCACTGAGTATAGCTATTCTTAGTTCATGTTTGACAGGTTGATCGGTTTTACATCTAGCTTTTGACGTCTCCCAGGAAAATCATGCTAGACAACTGGACACTGGCCAGTAGTTTATTGATTCAAGGCTGCTGGAATTTATGACAGGCACACACTGGCCAATAGGGGCACACACCCCTCCCACTGTAGCATGAATCCCTGATGTAGGTCGGAGTAGGCCAGGTCCTCAACCCACTTATCACTGGCAAATACCTATGCCCATTTGGTGGCATTAGTCAACACCTAGAACCACATTTTTACACCATTGAATGGCTAGCCCTGCCATGGTGTGCAGTCTGTGATCTGTGTTCTCCTTTCTTGAGGATACTGTGAACCAGAGTAGATGCTGAAAGCAGTTGGTTTAAAAAACTCTTCTCCCCATACAGCACCATCTAGAGTATGTGCTGCTGCCCACAGCTCTATTCTTGGGAGAGTTTGAGATGGAAACACTCAGCATGTTTTTTTGGATGTTAAAGGAATCCCACAGAGACAGGGAGAACATGCAGACTCCTAAAAGGCATTGACCAAAGGTCAGGATCGAACCTTGTACCTTGTGCATGGTGTGCAGTCTGCTATCTGTGTTCTCCTATCTCAAGGATACTACTCACCATAGTAGATGCCCAAAGCAGTTGGTCTATAAAACTCTTCCCCCATAGGGCACCATCTAGAGTCTGTGCTGCTGTCTACAGCTCCATTCTTGGGTGAGTTTTAGATAGAAATACTCAACATATTTTTTGGTGGTGGGAGGAATCCCACAGAGTCACATGGAGAACATGCAAACTCCAAACAAGTATTGGCTGGAGGTCAGGTTCGAACCCTGTACCTTGTGCATGGGATGAGAAGACCTTAACCATTATGTCAACTGATTCTGACAATAAATAATATATGGTTGATAGGGATTTTTTCAAATAACCATTTGAAATGTTGAGAACTGCTAGAGTTGGTCCAGAAACAAGGAGACTGAATGGCCAAAAAAGCAGACTTACATATACCAAGTCTGAGATGAGGCAGCACAGTGGAGCAGCAAATAGCATTGTCACCTCATAGTCAGAGGTTACCTGGTTCAATTCTCAGTTGAGGTGCCTTCTTTCTGAAGTCAGCATGTCTTCTCTGTATTTACATGTGTTTTCTTCCGGTGCACCAGTTTCCACCCACATTCCAAAGACATGCAGTAGGTGGACTGGACATTCTAAATTGGCCATAGATGTGAGTTTGCATTTGAATGTGTGGTGTGAATGAACTACCATAGCAGGGCTAGCCATCTGGCAGTATAAACCTGGGGTATAGATGATTGTCACTGTGGAAGTGACACCCCAACCCCATGTGCAAAAATGGGAAATGGGGGCTGTAGATGGATGGATGGCTATAACAAGCCTGAGATGGCCATTTTTCAGAATATTCACTTTTATTCAAGATCTGGTGATTTCAGGGTTGATATATATGAGTTTGAGTTATGTGGGAGGTGCGGGGGGGGGGGGCTTGTTCCACTGAAAAAAAGAAGTTTAAAGGAGAAGAGTGATGTTCAAGATTTGCTTTTCTCCAGTAAGTCCAGCCTTTTTTTCAGCTTATCGGCATTCAGCATTTCAAGTGCTGACATTTTAATAAAGAGCCATGTTTAGGACTGCCAGAAAGGAAAAGATTTTATTAGTAGCTCTGGGGTTACATATATTCCTTTTATAAGCTATTTTGGGGGTTTCTGTTTGCAGGTTTTATCATTTTTTTTTCTTACCAGATGAAATCCTACATAATGGGTAGTATTGAAGTGTAAGGTTGGGCCCCATGCATCTCTCTAATTTTTCCATTCAGGGTAAAAACCAGGCATAAATGTCAATCTCCCTTTATAGATTTGTTCAAACTACATCTTTGGCCATTATCTTAAGGACACTGTTGAGAATTTCACAGAAGGATATGGAAATATGAAATCTTACTTTAATATATGTATGAGGATGGCATATTGTTAACATTTCTAGCCCTGACTAAATGGTTCCAGGGTATTTAATATGTTTCTAGGAAGTATACAGTTTTAGGATAAATGTTAACAAATTCCAAATCCTAAGTCTTGGTACCTTCCCAATGCTATGTCACACTCTGGTTCTCAAGTAAATGTACAAATAATTCTCTCAGATATTGATGAGTGGAGTTAGATATTGGGTATTACATAGAGAAAACAAGTGAAAAATTAATGAGAAGGACTAGGAGTATACCAGACTTCTTAAGAATGAGGATAACAGATGATTACCCATGGATCAGAGGATCATATTTTAGAAGAATACAGTTAACACTTAGTTGTTATAACAGAAGATATTTACATTTGTCTGGAGCAACTTTGAGACTCCAGGTTTATATAGATGTGGTGGTCAGAAGTAAAGTTGTGTGTGTGTGTGTGTGTGTGTGTGTGTGTGTGTGTGTGTGTGTGTGTGTATACTCACGCACGCAGAGAGGGTGCACCTTCTAGATATTCCCTTTATCTTTTTTGTTGCCAATCTACATGTTTTCCCTGGTATAACATCTATCATGTCTTCAGAGCCACTGGTAACTGTGGATGAGTATCAGTTTGTCAAAGAAATCATCTCCTCATGACAGATTCCTCAAGATACCACATTTGAACTCCAACTTTGACATTATTCCCCATGTACCATTATTGACGGACTTGCACATTTGAATTTAAATCCTTATGTTGTACATTGGATAGCTAACTGGTCATCTTACAGAGCGCATGTTATTAGAATTGCATGTGCCACTTCTAAAAGCAAAAAAAAAGTTACCAGTGTTGTACCACAGTGTCCAGTGTTGGGCTGTCTCACATGGCATTTATTTTTCAGACCAACAATACTGGCCAATAGTTTTCTAAGTTTGCAGATGATTGCAAATTGGGTGTTATTTAATCCTCCATCGACACTCATTTGCTCCATGTTAGCAATAGCAACTGATGTAAGGGCAATGGTCTCAAATTAAATGCAAAAAATGTAGCATAGTTCATTTTGGTAAACAAAACATTATTGCATACTATATAGGTGTCACACCCCCAAAATCACACACTGTCATAATGGAGCTAGGCACTCTTATTGACAATTTCTTACTGTTTGACTATCAACATCATATTCAGTCCACCAAAATTATCCTTACTACCACCTTCCTTTTGCCCTCATTGCTATATGGACTTCCAATTTCTATCCATCTATAAACCTCATTCAAAACAAAATTTGAAACAAGCTACAACAAAATTGCTAAGTTTGCTACTATTACATCACATTATCACATTTCGCCCACCATTGCACTGATCTTCTGTCTCCTAAGTGCATTGCACTTCACTCACCACTGGACCACTCTTCAGTCTCTTAAGGGCATCACGCTTCACTCACCGCTGTACCACTCTTCAGTCTCCTAAGTGCATCGCATTTCACTCATCATTGTACCACTCTTCAGTCTCCTAAGTGCATCAGACTTCACTCACCACTGTACCGCTCTTCAGTCTCCTAAATGCACCACACTTCACCCACCACCGTACCAGTTTTCAGTCTCTTAAGTAAATTGCACTTCACTCACCACTGTATCATTCTTCAGTCACCAACCACTGTACCAGTTTTCAGTCTCTAAGGTGCATCGCACTTCACTCACCACTGTACCATTCTTCAATCTCTTAAGTGCAGTGCACCACACTTCACCCACCACTGTGCCAGTCTTCAGTCTCTAAAAGTGCATCGCACTTCACTCACCACTGTACCACTCTTCAGCATTCCTAAGTGCACCACACTTCACCCACCACTGTACCAGTCTTCAGTCTCTTAAGTGCATCGCACTTTCACTCACCACTGTACTGCTCTTCAATCTCCTAAGTGCATCGGACTTCACTCACCACTGTACCGCTCTTCAGTCTTCTAAGTGCACTACACTTCACCCACCACTGTACCACTCTTCAGTCTCCTAAGTGCATTACATTTTACTCATCACAACATCACTCTTCAGTCTCCTAAGTGCATTGCACTTCACTCCCAACTATACTGCTCTTCAGTCTCCTAATTGCAGCACACTTCACCCACCACTGTACTAGTCTTCAGTCTCTTAAGTGGCTTAAACTGTCACATAAACTAACTGACTCTCAACTTCTAACAATCCACAGTAGCATTTATAAAACAGAAGCATGTTTAGTCCTAACCCCTCCCCCCATAGTAACTTCTCAAAACAATCCCTCCAATTAGAAGAAAAACAAGTTCGGTCATTTCACAAATACAATCAATCATCTAGTCAAAGCCTTTACTCCTACTATGTAGCAAAAGATCTGGATTTCCTTCTCAATTTCTATGAGATCTAATCACGACCTCCCTACCTTTAAAAACTCAGCAAAGGAATTCTTATCCAAATCTTGGCTCTTCTCCTGCACTAATGCAGGATAACCTTTCTTAGCATTACTGCTTATTTTTCTCACCTATTATTCAGTCCTTTTACCTGTCTATCCCTCACTCATAACCTACTTCCTTTCACGTATTCCTACTTTTCTTGCTCTGTACAAGTAACATTTTTCAGACTTTCCTGGCAATTAAATGTCAAATAATAAATAAACTAAACAAATAAATAAATGTGTCTAAAGAGATCAAAACTTCTTCTACCTGGCTTATCTAATTTCCTAAAGGATCTCCTCTGTCTACAACAAAGTCTTTCCTCCTATCTCATAAGACCCATCACCTATTATTAAAGTAATGCACCTTTTGGTATATATTTGTCTAAATATATCGCTCAGCTTAACAGAGCTCAGACATTCATAACTAAAACGATTATTGACCTCATATATCTTAGTTATCAAGCTAGACTGGCAGCCTTCTGTCTGTACTCAGTCTCTTATAGACTCACCCTTAGAGAGGTGTGTACAGCATTTCAAGCCATCAAAACGCTGATCCTCTTTGAACTCCTATTCCGTCACAGAACAAATAGTACCTCAAATACCCAGTTAAAGGAAGTAAACCTTCATCAGGGAATAAATAAGACCCATTGGCTTTGAGAAATTCATGTCTGAATGTATCATTCACCTTTAGAACAAACCTTTCTGCATATGTCAGGCAGACTAGCACCCTTGCCACCTTTAAGGTAAACCTAGATAATTAGATCAGCTGCTTAGATTCTGCCTGATTTATCTTGTCTTGCTCTCCTTTAGGCTAGAGGGAAATTTGGGGGAAAAAATGGCCAAGCTTGTAATAGTCACAGAATGAGTGCCTAGTACTTGACTCTGAACATATGGAATACCTGCTAAACAGCTTGCCTTATTGCAACAAAATGAGAATATGAGAACTGTTTACATCAACTCTCATGTTAGTGGAAAGAAAATCCTATTTAATAGAGTGAGATTGTAGAACTCTGGGTAAGGACATTTTTCCTATTTCCAAGGTTTTGTAATCTCTGAATTTGTATATTTAGAGAAGTAAGGCATTGTGGCTATATCCCAATAAGGGAGGTAAGAAGGTGACTAACCCGTGCAAAAATGTTTTTGTTTGTTTGTAAAGTTAATGTTCTGCATTGTCAACTCTACATTTTCATTTACTATTATTTCTGTTATTGAAGGTTCTTTCTTTAACCAAGGAATATGGTCTCAAATGAAATGCAAAACATGTAGCATAGTTCATTCTGGTACACAAAACAGTCTCACTTATATATAGGAGACGCACCCCTCCAATCAGACACTGTTGCAAAGGATCTAGGCACTCTTCTTGATCATTCCTTATCATTTGACTATCATGTCTCCACTGTAGTTTGAAAAGTCCTTTATCTGGTGCATGTAATGACCAAAGACATTTTCGCTAGCTTCAAACAAGTCATAATTTCCCTTTATTCATATCATATCAGAGCAATTATTAATATAATGTACCTTTTGGCATGCATTTATCTAAACATAACACATAACTTGAGAGACCTGAAATATTCATACCTAAAAAGATCAGTGGCCTCAAAAATCTTAGTTATCAGGAGAGACTGGCAGCCCTTCCTCTGTACTCGGTCTCTTACAGTTCCTTCATGGAGATCTGTGTCTAGCGTTTCAAGTCAGTAAAGATCCAACCCCCTTTGATCTCCTATTCCATCACAGAACAAAACAAATGGTACCTCAAATACCTGGTTAAAGGAATTAAACCTTCATCAGCAGATAAAGACATGTTGGTGTGATTGATTCCTGTCCCAAAGTATCCCTCACTTTTGGAACAAATGTCTTCCACAAGTCAGACAGAGTAGCACCCTTACCACGTCAAGGTAAACCTAGATAATTGTATAGGCAGTATAACCCCCCCCCCCAAATGTATCTTGTCTTGCCCTCTTTTAGGTTAGAGGGAACTTTTGAGTAGGGATTTTTTTCTAGGCTGTAATGGTCTGCAGACTGATTTCCTAGTACTTACCTATAAACCTATGACTCTGTGAAACACCTGCTAAATATTATACCTTATTGCAATAAAATGAGAATAACAGAAGTTGATAGCAATTTTCATGCTTGTTGAAAAAATGTTTATACAGTGAAATTGTGAAACTCTGGAGTAAGGAACTTTCCCCTTACTTTCAGGAGTTTTGTAATTTCTGAATTAGTCTATTTAGAGATGTGACGCATGCTGGATATAACCTATGCGGGAGGTAAGAGGAAGATTGACCCTTGCAAAAATGGTTTTGTCCATCTCTGGACAATTCACATTTCTGGATTAGAATATGCTATTGATGTTTCCAAATATGTTTACATCTTCAGTGTTCTGATTATTGCCATGGATGATGTTACATTCTTCCTTTCATACCACTGTTCTTGTTGTTTGAATATTTCCAGATGTAATAGATGAATGTTGACTCTACTCTGGGAATGTAAGAAGAGATTAGAAGCACATCTCTTCTGATTGTCTTAAATTTAGAAAATTCTGAACAGAGTTGAGAAAATATGTCAAAGGGTTTGAGTTTTATATTGCAAAAGCTGCTAATTCCAGATGTAGACACTTTTTCAGAGTAGTTTTTGATGCTTTAGTATTTGCTGATCATGTGTGATACACAATGCTGGAAAGAGGTACCCCCCATGATTTCTCATTGGCTGGACAGGTTTCACAGGCATTATGTGAAAGAGGCATTCCAGGGAATCACAGATGGTGACACCACCAGGAAGGCCAGACTATGGCAGGAGCTAATTGGATGAAGTAAGTGGCACAGAAGAAGGTGCAAGATTTCCCACTAAATAGACAGGTAATGGTGGCAGGACTATAGTGCTCATATAATAATACCTAACCTTATGCTGCTGCTATGCATAAGTCTGTTCTTTGAAATAACTATGTAGCAATATCCCTGGATACGTCTGACTGTAGCTTTGTTTCCCACCTGCATGCCAAGTTGCCCTTCTCTTACCTTCCCTTACCTTTTGAATTTGGGAAAAGAATACAGGAACTCAAAACACCAGCACAGCTTAGGGACGTATGTGTTTATTCCACTATGAAAAACATGGGGATCTACTAATACATATCAAAGAAGTGCTGACCATAAGTGAAGTATCCTGTTCTTTACCAAAATAGGAAACATAGTTATGAACTTTTCACATCTGAAACAGACACTGTTACCACTCAGAACTATATGTAAAATACTGACTGCATTCATCAACAGCTTGGTTACACATCAGCATGCTTGGTTACACCTGCACTTTCTTAAGCAAACAAATGAAATTGATACAGCATTATTTTGAGTACTGTTGTCATGAATACTTGAGGCAGAGACTCTGAGCATCAAGTCTCCTCGTGCTGTTTTATTACTGTCACCTTGCCTGCCATGAAGTAGGTTTTTAATTCTGTTGTTACACTATGTGTGTAACTTACCTGGTCGCATGCCTGCCTCCTCTGCTGTCATCACACGGGATCACTGTCAAGCCATGCAGGCAGCAATGTGTCACTGAGTGACAGGTTATAAACTCTGAAATAGTGATAAAAGTGGCACAAAATATGTAATATGAGATGGGTGGGACATCAAGCTGCTCTAAATCCGTCTGTACAAAGTCCATTATATGTGAAAATGCATTAATCTGTAAGCAGTGTTAATATTTCATTCACAACTTGGGAAGGCTCCATATTCTTGCAAACCCTGGGGGAAAAACTTCAAATGTCTACCAGATTTCTACAGAGTACATCTTCAGAAACATAAGGAAGTAAGCAGTTAACTATATAAACGTATCTGTTAGCGCAGAAAACATGTTTCATTTTATTTCGTTTAATAGTTGCAGAAATGGAAGATAAGTAACCTTGTTTATTTTATTTAGCTCTTCAGACAGTATGTACAGTCTCTAACACTGAAGATAAAGTATTGTTACTTTTAACTGCAGACTCTGCTTTGTTATAAAAAAAGGCATAGATAAGCTTGAAACCTGTCACGTCTCTTAGGGCTTTGGCTCATTTGTGATCAAGTACTGCTTTGTACTAAATAATACATTATAACCACCTGAACTTCAAGATAGCAATCTCTAACTTTTTTTCTTCTCCTGCTGCTTGCTGACCATCAGGTTTTCTCTAGGGATCGGTTCTCCTTCACCCATGGATAACAGCCAGTCTCATAAGCTTTCATGCATGCAACTACTCTGTTTTTTTTTTTCTCTGTAATGGCCCTTACCCTTCCCATACTGACTGACCGATGTTGGCATGCACTTTAGCCTGGACACATCTTAAACTCTTCCCATGGATTGTGCCTGCTCCAATATACATGCTTCCTATCACCAGACCCATTCCACCACTCCTATGGCCATTCAGAATGTGCAAGCAGGAGGAATCAAATGAGTAGGATCTCCATCTTCTTCCTCCCAGGATGTGCATGCCAACATAAGCTGCTTACACCCACTCACCCTTGCACGGGTCTTTCAAGACCAAGACTGCTAAGTGATCCCATGTTATACAGGCTGTAGTCAGGACTTTATCCTTCTATGTCACAGAACTAGATGGTGGACTAACATTTAACTGAAATGTATTATTGGTTGACTGTTTTCTAGAGGTGCTGGATTTAATCTCGCTTACCCATTTCTAGGGACTCGCCACTACAGAACTATTCTATTCTAGCAGTTAGCATAGAAGATTAAAGCTATGAGCTGTTAACCAGCTGTTAAAAAGCTGCTTCCTGTAGTGTAGGGTTTGATCCTGTCAGCCTCCATTTGTGTACTGAGTGACTGGGCAAATCTCTTAGCCCTACAGTGATTCAGTGTCACTCCTGAAATGGGATACTGTGTGCACTGGGCTTACCTGATTAATGAATATATTTATTTAATTTATCACTCATATATCTCACTCGCATCAATCTTATATTTCAAAACAGAACATGTTTTCCAGCGATTTTACCCATGGCTCCTTCCTAAAGCCACCTAACAGCAGTAAAATACATAGAACAGTGAAATGTCTGTGGTTCAATGCTTTTAATCATCATAAACCCCCTTTTTCCCATTTTCTACAGGGGGCTATGGTGTCATGTCAATTGTTACCATCTCTCTCGATTCAATGTCACTCTCCTACCTTCTTTTACAGACAGATCGGTCTGTCACAAGTCTTCTCTCACACAATCCATATATCTTTTTGCTGGACATCCTCGTTTCCTCTTGCCTTCTTCCTGTCTATCCCAAATCATCTTCACTAGCTTGACTTCTGCTTTTCTGTGCCTGTGCCCAAACTAATGTAATATGTTTTCTTTGACCTTCTCAGCAATTGGAGCTACTCTGGCTTCTACTCTGATGTCCTCAAGTCTTCATCTGGGCCATAGTGTACATCCTACCACCCATCTCAGTCACTTCATCGCCACCATTTCTAGCTTCCTCAGTTGCTCTGCCTTCACTGCCCAGGTTTCTGTACCACACACTAGTACTGGTGGCACCACTGTCTTGTACATCTTACTTTTCAGCGTCTTTGGCATTCTTCTGTCATACACTACAGTTGACATTCTATGCCAGATGGCTGCAGCTCCTGATTCTAGCTTTGACCCCTTCATTCAGACTTTCCTTTTACTCAACCACCCCTCCCAGATACTTGAAGCTTTTAACCTGTTTCACTATTTTCCCTTCTACCTCAATTCTCAGCTTCTTCTGATTTCTCCCATTTGCTGCCATTACAATTGTCTTACCTGGAATCAGTTTCCTGCCATGTGCCTTTAATTGCCGTATCATCTGCATATAGCAACTTGTTTGCTAATGTAGTCCATCACCAGTATGAACAGCATTTGGCTCAGAGCTGAATCCTGATGCACACACACTCCCACTAGGAACTCCTGTGCGACAGTAAACACTGTTTGTATGTGAGTCATTCGGTCTTGTACATAGCCTGCACTAATTTTGCCAATGTTTCTGTGACTTTGAAACACCACAGAACCGCTCAAATTAGTTTTGTTGGGACCCTGTCATATTTTGTCCGCAAGTCTAGCAATGTCCAATTAGGCACTTTCCTCATCTGTAGCTTCTTTTCAGCTATCTGTTTCACTGCAAACATCATGTCAGTTGTGCTGCATTCTGATCTGAATCCAAACTGATTATCTTACATTTTAGTTTCTACTACTCTATGTACTTGTTTATTAATCTCCCTCTCCAGATCTTTCATGCAGTTTTCATATACAGACCAGGAGTTTAATACCTCTGTACTATGTTCCCTTTGTTCTTGCACAATGACACTAGTTTATTTATTCTTCAGTCATCTAGGATATGCCTTCCTTTCCATACTGCTATAAATACCCTCAGGAGTCATTCCTCTCCTATCTCATCCAACATCTTTATCATACTGGCTGTGACCTCACCTGAGCCTACAGCTTTATCATATCTGCTGTAACCTCACCTGAGCCTACAGCTTTATCATATCTGCTGTGACCTCACCTGAGCCTACAGCTTTATCATATCTGCTGGGACCTCATCTGAGCCTACAGCTTTATCATATCTGCTGTGACCTCACCTGAGCCTACAGCTTTATCATATCTGCTGGGACCTCACCTGAGCCTACAGCTTTATCATATTGGCTGTGACCTCACCTGAGCCTACAGCTTTATCATATCTGCTGTGACCTCACCTGAGCCTACAGCTTTATCATATCTGCTGTGACCTCACCTGAGCCTACAGCTTTATCATATCTGCTGTAACCTCACCTGAGCCTACAGCTTTATCATATCTGCTGGGACCTCACCTGAGCCTACAGCTTTATCATATCTGCTGTGACCTCACCTGAGCCTACAGCTTTATCATATCTGCTGTGAACTCACCTGAGCCTACAGCTTTATCATATCTGTTGTGACTTCACCTGAGCCTATAGCTTTATCATATCTGCTGTGACCTCATCTGAGCCTACAGCCTTATCATATCTGCTGTGACCTCACCTGAAAATGAAGGTCATACTTTTGCAAGGATACTAGTATTTTCTGGAGTCTGTAGGTGCTTTATTGTAAAGAATGTTTTACATAGGCACAGAAGTGTTCTATGATCTGATTTTACAATTGCTCTTTTACCATTGATATAGTCATGACATTTCTGACAAAACCAAAACTATGTCTAGCATTGCCTTCTCTATCTGGGAGAAGCATGTTTTGGAATCAGTTAAGGCTATTAAATGAAGACCTTGTTGGTTTACATCCAGTAGGTTGGGTCACATCGCATAAATTGAATATAGGAGATATAATTACCAGATGTTAAGAATATCTAGGCTTCTCTCTCATGTTCTATTGACCAGAGCAATGCTGCATTATTCTCTAGTATCTTCGTAATAGCACTTTAACAGCTGAGAAAATAGGGAATAAACTTGAGAGATAATGTACTATACCCAAGAAATATTTAAGAATGATTTGTTTTAAGACTTTTGCATGTTTGTTATTGTTTTTATGTTATCAGCAATGGATTTAAATGATTCTGATAGCAAAATATGGCCAATGTACAAGGGTGAAGTTACATAATTTGGCATTCATTTATACTCAGCTTTAGGCTTTCTGTCTCAAACTATTCACTAGTTTTACTAGATATTGGACTATTGATGCTCCTGTTTTGTTGCACCCAGACTAATAGTGTTAAGCAACGTGAACCATAGATCTGCACCTTCCAACTGTCAATATATCCAGTTTGGTTGAAATGGGCATCTGTCGACAATGTAGCAATTGTCTCATATTCACTGATAACCATCTACTACTTAAACAAACTGACACAGTGTATGAGAGCTGTGTTATATAATGCTATTGGAGGCAGAGTTCTCAAACAAACCTACTACAAAAAACAAGGTTGTCAACACCACACATCAACACACTAAACCAATCTCTACCACCTCAGACCAAACACATAGGTCTACATATGCTGAGGCTCTTACAAGTAGCCTATCTAAACTACAGAGGCCACAAAAGTGTAACTTGAGAAACAAGTACCCTTATCAACCTCACAACCACACATCACAGGCAGCACCCTCCATGAAGCATACATCTGTCAGTCATACACTGACACAGTCCAAAAGCCCATATCCTGCAGAAAATGCATGGCAACACAAAATCTGCATGTCCTCCCTGTGTTTGTGTAGGTTTTCTCCTGGTGGTCCAGTTTTCTTCCCACGTTACAAACACATGCACCTGCAGCATTTCTCCCCGGGCCTCCACTGAAAATTGGCTTCATTCCAAGTCGGACTTCCCTGAATAACAAATGTTAAATAAATTAAATAAATAATAAAATAAATAAAAATGAATAAAATCTTTTATTATAGATGCTTTCTAGGTTTATAAGAACAATATTTAAAATCTGTCCCTATTTGTGGACCTTTGTCCTCCTCATATTATTTTTGGCTTTGTCTAGATTTGTTGTGCTAAGAGGTTGAGGGGTATGACAAACCTACCAATATCCTTGTCATAGTGATTCCATAGTGAGACAAACTGATGAACCACAGAGCAGCTTTTGAAATGAGAGGGTCACAGTCAGTTGCCTATCAGGCACAATGATTTGTCACATCACACAAGCACTCAAGTCCCTGCATGACAAGTACATATATGACACATATGACATTAGTAAATGACTTGTGATATCATGCCCCGGACTATATGAAAAAAAGACATAATGGAGCTCTGGGAATATATATCTGAGGCAGGTATGAACCTATCCTTGAGCAGTGTTCTACCATCATCAAGAATGATGCCACATTATGAAAAAAAGGTAATTGACTTCAACAAGTAGCTTAGATTCTGGTGTCATTCAAGGGGGGGTGCAATATAAAAATCAGTTTGGGAAGAGATTGTAGACAGACCAAATTTCTTTGCCAGGGATGGGCTCCACCTCCCCCAAGGCTTCCATATATTGGCTAAAACCCTGTCCACCCCAATTGTGACTTTTTCAGGCAAAGTCAGTCTTCTAAAGCTTTCAACATAAATAAACAGAATCAGGACACTATTACGTTATGGCTGCTCAATGTTATTGACCTTAACCAAAAAAAAAAAAAAAACTCCACACCCTACAAGCACTGCTTACTGTGGAAATGTAGATATGTACATTGTCAAGAAACCTGGTTCAAGACCAGTGATATCACTCCATCAGTGGAGGGCTTCAGTGGCTATCATTCATTCAGGCCTACTACATTAAAAGTAGGCAATAAAGGTGGACATGTTTCTGTTTTCTTTAAAAAAAATCTCACCTCCAGATTCCTTAGACAAGATAATGTCTTGGAACTCCTCCATGTCCAGATTACTATAAACAAAACCCTTTATCACATCACAGCTAACTATAGAACCCCTTCTATGTTCTCTGTGGCCCATACCTCCTACCTAATCAGTATGGAGTCTCTATGTATTAAGCCAAACACCATTCTCCTAGGAGACTTCATCTATCCCACCATCAACACAGAGACATATACATCCCCAAAACATGTATGCCCAGAGAGATTTCTAGATTTTACTAATACAAACTCCATTGACTAGTCAGTACACCCCAACTAGGCAACATAAAATCCTGGACTTGGTCCTTTCCAATATGGGGCAGCTCTGCTCCTCGTCTATGTAACTACATCCCTGGTTAAATCGGACCAAATGTCAGTCCCATTCAACTTAAGACTGAAATGGCATGCTCTAATTCTTCAGTATTCAGAGACATGCAAAGGGTAATTTACTGAAATTGAGTAATGACACAATTAAATTTCAAAAGTCTCTTCCACCTTGACAATCCCACTGCTTATGCAGAATACTTTACTGCCAAGGTCTATGCACGTGCATATAGCTTTACAGAGGCATCTGTCCCCATCAGAAATAAATATAATGCAAAATTCACAAATAACGCCCTTGATGGAATCCTAATATAAACAGGATATATAATAAAAGAAAAAAAAAAAACTAATTCCCTACAAAAATAAATGTAACTCTCAATAAGCCAGAAATACTCTTGCTAAACTAAACAAGGAATTTCCAGTCTAGATCAAATCAGCTAAAGTTAGATATGAAGTAAAAATAGCCAAACAGATGAAAGATAACCACAAAGCCTTTTCTAACTGTGTATGAAAACTCAGGAACAATACCCAGCACTATTCAGAGCTAATAGTCAATGACATCATATACCCATGGGACATAGGCAACCTACTAGTGAATTCAGCTCTAACTTCACCTCGCCTTAAAACAGGTTTTGTGCTCAATGAATGGAGAACAGCAACACTCATTCACTTGCAAAAAGGTGAAGCTACAATGGATACAGATACTTACAGACCCATAAGCCTGTCCGGCCTTATCTGCAAGGCTATGAAAAGGATCATTATGGAACAAATACATAGGGATGCAGCTGACCTACAGACTCTTGACTCAATCCAGTTCAGATTTGTCAGAGGAAAATTCTGTCTAATTAACCTGGATGACTTCTTCAAAATGGTTATTGACACAATGGATGATGGTAAATCAGTGCACACTGCCTTTCTGAGCTTTGCAAAGGTGTCCAACATCATCCCATGCTCAGGCCCTATACATAAACTCTCCCAGCTCAATGTACTCCAAAAGACCTGTCACTACTGGAGTGTACCAGGGTTCAGTCTTCAGGTCACTTCCCTTTGACATTCACTACTCACAGGCCAAAGCTTGTCTCTGGCCAAGTTTGCAGATGACTGCAAACTTGGTGCCTTCATAAATTCTTCATGGACACCATAATTTTCCAAAAGGGCTAGTCCCAATAGTCAGTGCCAAAACCATGGACTGAAACTAAATGGCAAGATATGTATCCTTCAGCAAGCAAGGCACACTTTGTAACTACCATATTAGCAATGTCTCCCTGAAAACTGATCCTTTAGTTCAGATTCTGGACGATGAACTTCCCTTTGATTACCATATATCCTCTATTGCAAGGAAGTCGTTTTTCATCACACAGCTTATACTGAAGGTTATGGTGTTCAGATTCTAGAGATGCTCTTGTTCCTCTGTAGTCTGCACTCATTAGGCTGACCACTGAGTATAATGCCCTTTTCAATATGTACCTGTACAAACACTTATCACAGTGGAATGACAATAACACTTTCTCACTAAAAAAAGTCAAGGGCCTAAATCATAAAAACTATGTAGCCCATCTCAGAGCATTGTCTCTCATCTAGGTATCATACAGGCTACTGAAAGGCAGACTCTACCTCAACTACATAGTCTCAACACACCCTGCTCAATCAGACCTATTACACATTTGAAAATCCAGTTGAATCAGAAGCATCCACTCAAGGGACCTGAATCAATTTTGCAAGGTTAACAGAACATGCTGGAGGGATAGGTATGTATCACAGAGAATATGACTTCAATGGAACCAGCTGTCCTCCCACATAAAGCAGAGTAGTTCTCTTACCCTTTATATGTAACATGGATGAATGTATAAGGAACAGCAAATTCATCTCTGGTTTAGCACTAATGTCCCTTATGGATAGGGAAAATGTGTAAGTACCCAACGTATGCTTGTATGGCCTGTATTTGGAGATATATTGCAAAATATAAAGTTAATAATTACCATTGTAATGCAGGACTGCACTTCTAAATATATTCACAGATAAACAGCACAGTAAGCACAGATGAACCTATCAACGTGTATTATTGGTAATATTAACTAGACATTGTTAGTTCTATAATGCCAGTGGTTTTGTTCTGCTCATTTGCTTTTAGTGTATTCATATTTTGCCATGTGCTTTATTTCTTTTTATACAGACTCTTGCAAAATAGTTACAGCCTCCAAAGCCTTAAAGACTGTATTGAATGCTTTACAGTCTACTTTCCCATGCCATGCCTGTAGCCACAGTGCATGTGGTTTCTGCCTGCTCATTTGTTGCCAGGCACCACCTTGTCTGTCACATTGTTACCAGCATTGTCACATTTATTTTTAATATATTTAAAAGTTCTAGGCTTTATTTTCTCTGCATCTTACTCACTGTAGTTTGTTTTACATAATTCTGTATTTTCCCTCATGCTTTTGAGACGACTTTAAGAAAGTTTGCTTACTCTGTATACATGAATAGCTTTCCTGAGTGTTTGCAATTGATTCCACTAACAGTCTGAATAGATCATTTTAATTCCACACACAAATCTTTTTTCTGTTACCAGACTCATTGTCCTGCACTATGTGTTTAACACAACTTTCATATGTAAAACTGACTCCTGACCTGCTCAATTTCTAGTGAAAAATAAATATTGCATGTGTAGGTAAAGTCAGGCCTATTACAGGTGCTTGCATGCTAGTAGCTCACAACACACCTGCTTGCCGCTACCTGCTCAAAAAAGTAAGTGCTTAAACTCCCACTAGCCTGATCTCCCATTTCTACACAGCCTTCCCCACCATCCAGTCCTATAAACCTATGTAGATCTACCACAATCTAAACCCTAAATCTACAACACCCACCCAGTTCCTAGCCCATTTCCTTGGTTTGTTGCTTAAACCTAAAAGTCCAACCCCTCCCTCTTTAAACCTAAATTCTCTGATCGTTCCCTAACCCTAAAACTTCCCCCCCAGTCCCTAAAATTAAAACTCTCTTCCTATTCCTTAACCTTAAAATCCCCTCCCTCTCCCTCATCTCACAAATCTCCATTCCACTCCTTTACCCTGTAATCACTCTTACATTCCCAAAGCCTAATCCCCCCAATCCTTCCCCACGGCTGCTGTCCCAATGCATATATTCGACTTCAAGCATGAGCAGCTACCCACACAAGCAGTAAGGCACCTGAGTCCCTAACTTCGAGACACTGACTTTTGAGCACTTGGCAATCAAGTGCCTGTAGAACACTCTGCAAATTCTTCTTTGACTGACAACATGCTTTAAATTTACCTTTTAAGACATAAATATTCTCTTTCTTCATCCTCTGTTGGACTGAGACTGTTAAATACTTTAACTCTTCCTCCAATGGGACATGAAGGAGCACTGTAGACTGTATGTGTTCTGTTTAGCAATATGTGCACTTGCAGTGACACACAGCTCAAAATGTTGATCCCACAGCTTTCAGTCTTCAGAAACATTTATATGAAGGTTTAAAGTCATTGGTAGTTGTAGTGAAGTTGTCCTGAGCCAAAAAATGAAGAAGTAGTATTAATAAATGTTGTTGGTTCAATAGAGCAATAAAGCAAGAAAAATAAATGCAGCAGTGAAATTCAAGACTTTAATAAATGAAAATAATGTCATGTTTGACTAAAAATGCAAACACATTGGAAAACAACTCTACTGACCCAGAGCAAAGAATCATATGACAAATCACTTCAGGTATCTCCCTTAAAGAAATACGAGCGCACACACATACACACACACAGACACACACACACACACGCTCACACGCACCCACACACACACACATGCACACACACACACACACACACACACACACACACACACACACACACACACACACACACACAGACACACACACACACACACACACACACACACACACACACACACACACACACACACACACACACACACACCCATACACACACACAATCGTGCACACACACTCACACACACACACACACACACACACACACACACACACACATTTATCTCATACTGCCGTGTATGTTAAGTGGACGTCTAAAATACGTCACACATAAATCAGCACACCTTTTGCTTTCAGAAGCAACCAACATCAGAGTAGTCCTCAACACTCTGAATAGGGCAGACCTAAATACCAAACACTGTGACTCCCATGAAAGGATTTGTACCCTCATTCTTATTAATGGGCTAAACAGAGAATTTCAGAAGTAAGTCATTTATAATTTGCTGCAGTCATGCAAAACATACAGTGCTGAAGTCTGAGCTAGCCACCTTTGTCAAAATAATGCAGCAGCATCTAAGTTTAATCCTATCACATAAAATTGTGAGGGACTGTGAAAGAACAGTGGGGAAAAATCAAGACTGCTATCTTTTTTTTTTTTTTTTTTTTTTCACTAGTTAATTTTGCTTTAATCTACAGTTTCAGATGTAATTTCATTCTTCATAATTTCTTCTAGACATTTCTTTTTTTTTTTATAAATTCTTTATTTTGATTTTGTAATTCACAACAATCAGTAGTTACACAGTGTCAGAAAAACATAAGCCTTAAACCATTAACACAAGCCAAAAAAAGGAAAAGATATCTATTAGAGACTATTATCATAAACAAACTATATACATACTATATACAAGGTGCCAGTATTTTAAATTGGTGAATCTTACCAATCTCTGGTTCTCAATAGAATTTATACAGTAAGGAGATCTCTCTCAATAAGACAACCATAGAGTTAAATTCCCAACACTCAAATCTTCGCGAGGAGTAAAAAAAGAGAGTTCCAAAGACTCTGGTTTTCTAGTCTTTTACGCGGACTAGTGGTAATCAATTTCTGGGAAGTTATATAAGTAATTGCCATATTACTAAAGCTATTCCAAGATAACTTTGATCGATCGAGCCAGTTTTTGGTAATATAAAATTTAATTAGAAGACAGACATTAATCAGTAACTTAAGTCTTAGAGATGACATGTTGATATTAGTAATATGGAGTAAAGCCATTTCCCAGGATAATGTTGATTTATGATATCCCATTTTACTTAATCTAACCTTAAGAGAACACCATAAGTTCTGGGCATATTTACAAAACCATAAGATATGGATAATGTCGGCTCGGGGGTGTGAACAACAAGGGCAGGCAGTGGACACAGATGAATTAAATTTATTTAAGTGCGTTGGGGTATAATATAAATTGTTGATAACCATAAATTGGGTAAGCGTGAACTTCTTAAAGGGGGAATGTTTGAGCGTGAATTTTATCGAATCTAATTTTTGTTGCGGGGATAATGTGGTATCTTGTTTATTCCAGAAGTCAGCAAAAATAAGTTTGTTTCTATAAAGATATGTAGAAAATGCTTTGTATGCCATGGAAATCATATGTTTCTTAGAATCTAGGCTTAGTAGAAGCTGCCTAGCTATATTAATCTCCATATCTAAGTTATGCTGATTCATTGAGAAAGTTGAGGTAAGTTCCTTTAATTGTCTCAAGGTGGTGATATAAGCTTTAGACAGAGAAAGAGTTTCTCTAAGTTCTGTCAATGAGAGATGTTTAAGCTTACAGAAGTCCCACACCGTAAAGTCCCTAAGTAGGGGAAAATTATTCAAATTAACCATTTGTCCCCCTAGTTTAATATTGGGATTAAGATGGAGGGGTTGGAGTAACAATAAGGCACTATTTAATCCCGTAGACTTAAATAGTTCCTGGAAGTTCTCAATTAGACTTTTCAATAAATTATGTAATTTAGTTCCTCTAATTGAAGATTTCGTCAGAAAGGGTAACGCTTTGGGATTAATGTTGTTGCTAAGAGTGTGATTATACCAGATTTTAATCCATAAGGGAGTCCATGGGATGGAGCCAGGAGTATGACTAGCAATTGCTAAGAGTCTATTAGCATGGATAATTCTATAATATAAAAAGAGATTGGGCATCGCCATGCCCCCTCTTGATTTAGGAACTGTGAGTTTGTAATAAGACATTCTAACCGACTTTGGGTACCATACAAATTTTGCAATTTCATTCTGTATTTTCTTAATGAGGGTGGTTGTAATCGGGGATAAGGATGAGTTATATTGATAAAGAATTTTTGGGAGGATATTCATTTTAACAATAGAGATTTTTGAGAGTGTAGAAAGTTTTAGTAATTGCCATCTTTTCATATCGTTTGAAATAGTGGCCCATATTCTGTTTAGGTTAGCTTGCAGAATAGAAGAATAAGAATAATCATATGAGACACCTAAGTATTCAAGGGTTTGACTAGTATGTATAGGTAAGACCGGAAAAAGGTGGGGCTTATGAGCTAAGGGATTGATTTGGAAAATACTAGATTTATTGACATTAATCTTGAAGTCTGAGATTGCCTCAAAGGCATCTAGAGAATTAACTAATTTCATGGCGTCACTTAGGGGATACATAAAGTACAGATTCAGGTCATCTGCGAAAGCAGTAAATCTGATATTAGAGTTACAGATCTTAGGAATAGCATGGTAAGTTCTCTGTGATATGAACAAGAGCAAAACTTCTAAGTATAGGTTGAACAGTAGCGGGGATAGGGGGCAGCCCTGCCTGGTTCCATTAGTGATTTTTATCGGATTTGAGAGTTTTTTGTTTATATATAAACGGGTGTTTGAACTGTTGTATAATGTCTTAATGAGGTTTATAAGTTCAGGTGGAAGGTTAAATTTCTCGAGAGCTAGAAACAAAAAGTTCCAGTTCACTCTGTCGAAGGCTTTGCAGGCATCCAGAATCAAGGCATATCTAGGGTTAGGGTCTTGTTTAGTTATTTTTATTATGGATTCTAATGTTATGGTGTTATCCCAGGTGTGTCTATTCCTCATAAATCCAGCCTGTTCAGGGGAGATTAGACCCTCCATTACTTCTTTCAGTCTATTAGCTAGGATGGAGGAGAGGATCTTAATGTCAACATTTATAAGTGATATCGGTCTATAATTACTGGGGTTTGTAGTATCTGATGTATTTTTGGGGATCAGGATAGTTTTGGAATAGTTAATGTATGGGTCCCTAATACCATGATTAGCAATGGATTTAAATAAATCTAAAAGAATCGGGGATATAGTACTTTTAAATGTTTTATAAAATTCCGAGGAGAAGCCATCTGGTCCCGGAGCCTTCCCTGGTTTCAGATTATCAATAGCTTCTAAGATTTCCTTTATCGTAATCTGGGACGCTAGTAGACTCCTCTGTGCTTCGGTAATTGACGGGAAGGTAAGTCCCTCTAAAAATTTTTCCATCTCTTCCTTAGTGGTCATAAACTCCTTGTCAGAGTAAATTTGAGAATATATCTGATAGAAAATCTGAATAATTCTTTCATCAGATCTATATATTTGGTTGTTATATTGAAGGCAGGAAATTCTAGGGGATCTAGGGGTGTTAAGAATTAAGCTAGCTAATGCTTTAGAGGGGGCTTGTATATATTCTGAGTATTTAGCTATACACCTGTATTCCCATATGGATAAATTGGATTGATGAAATTCAGACAACTCCTTTTGCTTTGCAATTAGTTCCTTTTCTGTGTTCACAGAATAGTTATTAATTAGCTTCCTATCTAAATTTGTAATATCCCGATGTAATTCAGTTAACCTTCTAGTCCGTTTTTTCTTAAGAAAGCTCGCTTTCTTAATAAGAATTCCCCTAAGTACAGCTTTAGCTGCAGCCCATCTGATATCGAAGGCAATTTTTTCATCTTGTTGAGCACTGAAAAGATCTTTTAAAGTCAGCTTAATCTCATTGGTTAAAGATTTGTCCTGCAAAAGATTTGGGTTCAAAGACCAAGTGGGAGTTATATTAATTGAGTTATGCGTTAGGTTTACTTCTAGCGTTATTCTTGAATGGTCCGATAGATAGCGGGGTTCTGTTGAGAACTTAATTATTCTAGTGCTGAAGTAGTTTGAGATAAGAAAATAGTCAATACGTGACCATGCTTTGTGACAGCTAGAGAAGTAGGTAAAGTAATTGTGTTTATAGTCAGACATCTTAGTATTAAAGGCAATCGGGTCTGTTAACTCAAAGTCATCAATCAGGTCGAGTAGGGCTTTGCAAGGCATTGAGTTCCCTGGCCCCCCTTTACCCAAGCGATCTAATTGGGGATTAATAACCATATTCCAGTCCCCTCCAGTTATTAGTAAATGATTTGGGAACTTAAGTAAAAGATTATAGATCGTCATAACAAAATCTGAGTGTTCAGAACATGGGCCATAAATGTTAAGAAATAATATCGGGTTATCTATTGTCTGAAAACAGCCAGTGAAATAACACCATCTGCCGTCTTGGTCGTTCCCTTTCGAAATGATCTGTGCCTGAAAGGACTTCTTAATAATAATCGCTACTCCTTTAGAGTTATTAGTCGAGCCCGAAGAAATAATCTCCTTAATCCACGCCTTTTTACTTTCAGAAGCCCAATCAGTGTTTAGCAAGTGGGTCTCTTGCAAGAAGCATATCTCACAATTAGCCTTGAGGATTAAATGCATAATTAACTTTTTTTTTCCAACGTTGTTGAGACCTCTAACATTCCAGGAGGACACTGTCAAATTATTAGTCATATTAAGTATAAAAAATTTACATATATTGAGCAGAGGTGAGAAGGAACAGTTCTATACAGGTAATTATGTAGGATTGAGAAGGTAAGAAATGATGAGAAATTGGCACCTATAATTATAACCCATGGGGTTAGGTCAAAAAACTGTAAAACAATGGCTCTAGCATCCCTCAAAGCTCTATCCCTGCTTACCCATACTCCTATAACTATTGAGAGAATGCATAAGAGAAAACATGTAATTAAACATAAGTATTCTAAAACCATTCTATCTATAATGAATATAACAAAGTTAAAATAATATTTACATATCTTGTACAAGGTCGTATCAAGTCCAAGTATAGACATCCAGATCCTACTTAACATCCTAACAGCCTCCAGCAAATCTTATGGCGAAACTATAGTTGAATGACTTAGAAGAAAACATTTTCCAATAAGCTGATGCGTACGTATTGATGACTAGCAAGCAATTGGAATGAGTATGACTTAGTTATCCATGCTAGTTCAAGTCAATAAAGTGATGTATTCAAATAGAGAAGGACAGAATTACCTTTAGAAGTAGTATACCGTACTAGATTTTCATTGTCAGACACATCAGACAGCACCAGACAGCCACATTCTGCCATTTTATAGGAATAGTATATTACACAATATTGATAACTAATTAAGTTGTTGATAGGTCGGCACACATGTAAAGTCAGGCAAAAAGAGTACATTAGTGAACGGCAGCTCGATGTCGAATAAGGAGATGAGAACATTACTATACTCCTTGAACTGTACTCGTTCATCAAAAACATTGTGAGTTTGTAAATCCAACGGAAATGCAAGGTTCTTCCTGTATGTGTAGCAGTCGGTGCCGTCCGTGTGTTACAGTCAGAGGGGCCTATTCACTGGCGGTAGCGATGTAACCATAGTTCCTAAGGGTTAAGACGGCAGACTCATCCGATGTAGCTTAAACACAGATTTATTATCTCAACTCGGAGTAAGTGCTAATACCTAGAAAACGTCAAACATTTATTCTACAAGCATTTGTTAAATTTTAAGATTTAAACTGTTCCATGCCTGCGTATGAGTGTGTGTGTGTGTGTGTGTGTGAACGTGTGCGTGTGTGTGTGTGTGCGAATTTATGTGTGTGTAATTGGTTACAGTAAGTGGCCATAATAAATGTACTGTAAGATTTAGTAAACAGCTTTGCTATCGATCAGGTACAATGCCTCTAATAGAGACATTTGCATACACAAAAGTGTTCTTTGCTGTTGCATCTTTATAACCCTGTAATGAAAGTTATATAGAGTGTAAAACAAAAATAAATGTCTTTTTTAGTACAATTCTTAGTCGCACTCTGGAATTCCTTGTGTAGAGACATCTTCACTGCTTATAGCTTTGTACGCATATATTTCCAATTTGAGAATGCAAGATTAGGTCGAGGGATCTGCTCCAAAATATTTGAGAAACACCGCTCTAGCTTCACTCGGGGATGAAGCGGAGAGTTTAACTTCTTGGTATGTGAAAGACAGTATTGAGGGGAACTTCATTTGAAACTTAATTTTCTTTTGTATGAGTTCAGCACAGTACGGGGCTAGTTTGCATCGCATCTCTCGGATTTCAAGTGGGAGATCCTGCGTAATTATTAGGTGTTGGTTATTCCAAATGAATCTCTTTGCTTTTTTAAAGGTTGATAGAATAATTTGTACATCCCGAAAGTGGAGCATTTTAATGTAGACTGGTCTTGGTGCGGAGGCTACTTGCTGACTCCGAAGTGCTCTGTGTGCCCTTTCGATACTGAAGTTATGAACAGGGTTTATATCCTTACATAAGCTGTTAAATATTTGCATTGCCACTTCAATTAGCTGGCCATGTTCAAATTTTTCATTTAAACCCCTGATTATGAGGTTGTTTCTCCTACTTCGCGCCTCAAGATCCACTAGCTTGGATTGTATGGAACTAATGACTTTATCCTTCGCTAAGAGGGAATCTCTTAGAGATTGTATTTCTAGTTCGTTTGTCTTGGATCTATCCTCCACCAAATCTAGTCTGTCTATAATTTTATGTAGAGAGGTGTCAAATATGCTGAATTTGGATGACAATTCTTGAATAGCTACTTGCAGCGGTGTAAGCGCGTTTTTCAGTTCATCCATAACCGATATGCTTTCCGGGGTCTGTCTAGCCAGCTCTTTGGAGTGATCCGGTGTCGGTTTTGATGATCTCAGCCTTTTGGTATCTTTTTCTGGGGAGGCATTAATGGCTGAGAATTTGGATTTAGTAGTTTGTGTGTCCATATTCTCCGAGTCTCTTGTTGTTTTATTCATTTCACGAAGCGAAGGTTTCAGGAGCTGTCAGTACAAATGGTGCTGGAATTAGGGCCTCTATTTGCCACGTGTTGGAGCCGATGCGCAGAGCAAGAAGATATATATTTATATCACCTCAAGCCAGACTGAATGTTTATAAAGCCTCAGATCGACTTCTCACAGTTTGTTGTTTGTAAGTTTAACGGAGAGTATATCATCAACTTGATCTTACTTGGTTTAAACAGCCAGGAATAGGATAAGCGCCGGAGCTGCAAGGAGAGGGTACCTCTTAGACGCCCACCATCTTGGAATGTAAAGAGACTGCTATCTCAAAACAACAATTTACCACATGAAGTTTAAGTCATTGTATCAATATGAAAGACATGCCTATAAATAAAATCAAATAACTGAAGTTTAAGTCACTGAATCAGTATGAAAGACATAACTGTAAACAAATTAGAAAGCTGAAATTTAAGATAATCGGATGGATTTCAACAATCACATGTTATGAAACTGAAAAAATTTAAAAATGTTTAGTAACTGTACAAGTAATATATTATCAACTGTAACCAATGATACATGTAATATTTTTCTAAAGACAATGTCAAATGACTCGGGTTATGGCCGAAAAGGGTCTGTAGACTACCCCACCTACTCAGTTAGCAAAACTAAATAAATAAATAAACAAAACAGGAAATGCTCCTAAAACAGAGGAATGACAAAGCTGAGAAGAGAGGTAGCATACAGGAAATATAAAGAAAGACAAAGACACAGAACTTTGGGGGGAGTTCAGAAAGATTATTTCTGTCCATGCTAATTGGTCAACATGGGGTTAGTCAATTAATGCAGCTGACAGAATCTCAGATTCATAGACATGCTAAAGCTGCACAGAGAAACACCTCATTATCAATTCATATGCCAGACCTGATCTTGCTACTGTTCTCCCTACAGGCCCACATATTGTGTAGCATAGGCACCCTCTTATTACACACACACACATACACACCCACACCCACAGACACACACATTTAGGCAACCACAAGCAAGTCCCTACATCCTTGCTCACACTCATGGAAGCTCTCTCTCTCTCTCTCTCTCTCTCTCTCTCTCTCTCACACACACACACACACACACACACACACACACACACACACACACACACACACTTCCATCGCTCTGTCATACTTAACTTGTATCCTGACTACCCCCATAGGAGTGAACAGGAGAACTCTGTCAAAAAACAGTAGTCATTTTTTTCTTCCCAGAGAAAAAAATTTAACTCAGCATAGCAATTTTCTGAATCACTCTACAAAGCTAATTGGGAGATCCAGCAATTACCAGGAAAGAGCAGATGGTTAATTAGCATTAGCCACTCCTCTGTCCTGCTGTATTAGCATATGGCTTCCCATTAAGACTGCTTTCTCCACTACAGCCACCAGTACAAGCTAACAGTACTTTGAGAACAGTCTCTGAACTGGAAAGGCTTACACAATGTGGAAACCTTCTGAGTTAAGGCTTCCATGTCATGATAAGCCTTTCTGAATTTCAGAACCAGTCAACTGATACAGAAGGAGACGAGCAAAACAGTTTGAAAAAGGCTCAAACTGAATATGTCTATAGTAAGGACTATTAGGAAACAAGACAAAATATTATATAATTATATTAAGGAAATGCAGGAGTGATACAAAGTGAAGGGGAAACTGTTCACATGTTAGCAAATAATTTATTTATAAATACTGGGCTGATAACTGTTAGCTTTCACAGAAGAGAGAGATGAAGAGAACCCATGAACTGTTTGGTTGGAGGGAGCTGATCACGTCATTTTCACAGAATAATAAATAATGGAAGAACTTTTAAATGGAAGATGGCTTTACTAAAAATAGAAACAGCTGATGTATTCAAGTCAGACAGAGTTGCACACTTTTTTAACTCAGTTTTATCTGATATAATCAATTATGGTGAGGTTTAGCTTATTATCTGTTCAGGAAGCTAAATGGTAGCCTTAATTATGTTTACAGAACAAGACCATCAGCTGCATTTTCTGGATAATACAAAAGGGGGTTGTCGCTCATCTTGGTTTACAGTTGAAGACCAACAGGTGGGGTAGTTCATTTATATGCTTTATTACACAGAAACACATCAGGATGGATAGCAGCAGTACAAAATATAAACAAACTGATCAACTGACAGACTACACAGGCATACATGCGTACATCTCAACAGCTTACTACAAAATGGCAGTCAAGCTCACATGTGTTCAGTATTTATACACATGTGGAAGCCCATGAAAAGCTTCTTAAAGTTATACATACATACTTATCTACAGGGGTATTCTCCTGAAAGTGGTTAAGGACTCACTTGTAAGAGACACAGACAGATCAAGGTATGAATGGTGATTCCCTAGGGAAAACTGTTATAGGTTCATAAGTGTTAACTAGGCTAACAACTGCAAGGAACTTTTTAAGCCTAGCCATGTTGTTGTATCTTTCGGCTTTTAGGGGTCGCCACAGCGGAACTCCGGTCTGCTAATGATTGGTAGTTGATTTTTACGTGCTGAGTTACCAGCCCTGACGCACAACCTTCAACAAAGGTACGCCCATTCATGCATGCCTCCACGCAGAAGACGCTCTAGCTGATAATCGAATCGGACAGCATCTTACTGTAAGGCAACAATGCTACCGCAGCACCACCACCGCCTAGCCATGCATCCCAAATATCTGTCAAGTTTTCATTCCCTTGATAAGTGTAAGCAGAGGCTTCAGACAGGAAACATTTACAAGCGGGGGCCTGGGTGATGAACCATTTACAGGCAGCCTGTGTCCATTAGAGACACAGGTGCCAAACCAGGGATGAATTTCCTGTTCTCCATCCAATTGTCCAAGTTACACTTGAATTGGGTTAGAGAGGAAATCTGCTTCTCATGGGTAGGGAACTTGTTCCAGAGAAGGGGAAGTCTCTGGGATACATACCTGTGTCCCCAGCAGGTCCCATTTATATCACAGGCAAGGTTTCAGTCTTTAGAATGGGTAATTCTGGTGCTGTTTGTTTTGCAGATATGCAATAGGTACATCAGGGTGGGGTCTGACACTGGCTTGTATACCAGGCATAGATCTTCCCTCAACAGTCTGTAGAAGGAAGAATACAGGGATAGGACTTTAAGATAGTCTGCATAGAAAACGTTACTTATGCCCTGTATTTTTTGGTGAGGAATCTCTGTGGACGTTCCAATTATTGGATGCGTCTAGTTAGGTACATACCAAAGAGGCATTGTACTCAATTATAGGTCTGATGATTACCAAATGTAGTGGAATAATGACTTCTTGGACCTAGATGCAATACCTATTTTTGTAAGTTAGACATAGAATGATTTTTCTCACTAATGTAGATGTGTGATGGTCAAAGGCTAGATTACTGTCTATGAGTGTCCCCAAGTCCCTGACTACTGAGTCAACTCTTAAGGGTGTGTTGTCGATATGATAGCTACCAGGGGAGGATGACTTCCCAAAGGATACTATTATGCATTTCTGGCATTTCGTTTTAGTCCATGGCTCTGATACCAGTTATTTGTCTGTGTCAGCCCTTCCTGGAGAACATTTATGTCAGTGAGGGATTCTATGGCTGCTCCTAATTTGCAATCTTCTGCAAATTTAGTCAGCCAGAGACCTCTGCTATTGGCCTTGATTTCAGAGAAGAAATGCCAAAAAGTAGAGGTCACAGGAATATTCCCTGAGGTACTCTGCTTGTGACTGGCCTCTTTGCAGAGGTAGACTCCCCCAATTCTAACTACCTGGGTCTTGTCTGTGAGCCAGCTGACTATCCACTGATTGACATAAGGGTTTATACCTAACCTCTTGAGTTTGTCACAATGCCTGCATGGGGTATTGTGTCAAATGCCTTGGCCAGTTCAAGGCAGGCACTGTGAACCATTTTGCCCTCATCCATTGGTTTGTTGACCTTCTCAAAGAATCTCACCAGGCTGAGTAGACATGACCTGCCCTTGAAACCAAACTGAGTTGGATCCAGTGTCTTTAGGTTTCCTATGTCAGTATTGATCATTTCTATGACAATTCTTTCCATGGCTTTGCATATGAGACTAGTAAGACTTATGGGTCTGCAGTTTCCAGGGACTGTATATGGCCCACCTTTGTGCAGAGGGATTGCTGTTGCTGCTCTCCATTCGTGAGGCACAAAGCCTATCGAGAAGCTACAGTTAAATAACAATTCCAGAGGGCCTGATAGGTCATGCTTCATGCTGTTTAGAAGACATCATGGGATATTGTCTGGGCCCATTGATGCAGTGTTCTTGGCCTTAGAGTGAGCATTAAAGATCTGTTCCTTAGTGATAGCATGGGGAGTTATATCTGATGGTATTTCCTGAGGGAAGGTTGATGTGGAGAGGGGAAAAGTTGGAGCTGAATTTGTCAGCCAATAGGTTTGCTACGTCTTCTGGCCCAGTGTAGGTGGTTCCAGTAACAATGAGCTCTGCACACAATTGTGTATTGCCTTTGAGGCTACAGACATAGTTAAAGAATGATTTGTGGTTGCCCTTGGCCTAGGGGACCAAATTTACCTCAAATATGGCTTTGTTAGACTTTATTTCTCCTCTCAGTTGTTTGTTTAGTTTGATGAGAGTGCTTTTATCCTGCCGGGTGGTATACTTCATAATTTTTGCCATGATTTTCTTCCTTCCGTTATACAGCTTACTGATACTGTGATTCCACCAGGGTGGCTTGTTTTTTGAGTTAGTTCTGTACTTCTTCCTGGTGGGTACAGCTGCCTCCATGCAGCTATTGACATGCTTATACCAGGTTTCTGTGAACAGTTCTGTATAGGCAGAAGTGTACTCAGGGTTTATGGGGGCTTGAAATTTTGCCATGTTCTCATTTAATAGCAGGAGGTTAGGCTTAGAATAGTTCCTGAATATTCCAGGTTTAGCTGGGGGTCCAGAGATTATTTTTACTTCAAAAGAGACCATTTTGTGGTCTGCCCTTACCAGAGAAGGTATTACAGTAGAGGGTGTGCAGCAGTCTCCCATATTAGTGAGGACCAGATCCACTATGGTTGCATCCCTGGCTAGTGCACTGACTATCTAATCCAGGGAGTTTGTGTTTACAAAATCCAGGAATCTCTGTGCATGTACATTTGGTGTCGTATAGGATTCCCAGTTAACAGTGGGATAATTAAAGTCACCCATGAATATGGTATTGGGTTGGATGGTTAGTGTTTCTAATAAGTATGAGTGTGATTGGGTGAGGAAGATGGAGAAGGGCGCTGTGTGTGTGTGTGTGTGTGTGTGTGTGTGTGTGTGTGTGTGTGTGTGTGTGTGTGTGTGTGTGTGTGTGTATGTGTGATTATGTCAATATATGTGTGTGGGAGGGGGAAGTAACAGCTCCACATTCCCATTGACTAGCAAGCAAATCATGCAATACTGAACAGTGAGGAACACTACATATAGGCACTTAGAAAGCTAGAACAACATGTTGCAGCATAAAAGACATGGGGCGGAGGAACACGAGACACATGAAATACTCTTTATATTGTGCCTAAAGGCAGTTACAAACATTCAAACCCTGTGCCTTCATGTACAACTTTTTTAAAAGAGTTAGCTCTCTGCACCACAACTAAACACCAGGGATAGACTGCACATATTATGCAAGTCTTTGAAAATAAAAAAAAATAAAAAAATGTTAAAGAAAATGGGGGAAGTTTCATTCTCTGCATACTTAACGCAGAGAGCAAGATTATTAACTCTCTATGCTAACTGAGGAGTAAGTGCAAGAGAGATTTTTTTTTACATGATTAAAAGTATAAAACTAATGTCTAACATTATACACTGATTATAAGTGTTTGTGTATTACAAGGAACAGGGCACATCTAAGAGGACATAGCAGGAGTTGTCTGTTAAATTAGGAACACTTGAGAGCAATAGGGTGGATCTATGTGGGGGGAAGCTTCGGGATGAAGCCAGTAGGAACATTAGACAAAACCAGGGAGAATTGTAATTGGACTCACTGATAATGTAAATGTGCTCTAGCACTATGATGCATTTTGCAAACTTTAAGAACAATGAAGCTCTAATGTCTGGCATGTTCACTGAGTGTAAGGATTTGTGATTTCCAAGGGTAGTGACAATAAGGGTATCCCACCAACTCAGGGACAGGTTAGAAGTCTGTCGGGGTCCATCTGTGTGTTTGCGTGTGCGTGTGTTTCAATGTGTGCGGCTGAGTTGCCTGTGCCAACACAATGCATGGGCCACCCGTGGGAACTACCATAGGAAAGTGCTGATTTGCACTCACTGTAGTTAAGAGTGATACAGAGGCATGGAAAATAGCCTATTAATGAAAGTTTTCACTCATTGTGCCTAATACATCTTTAAATCACATTTTCTGGCATCATGGAAAAAGATCCTTTTGGCCACAGCTCTTACAGACGACCGTGGTATTCTTTCTAAATCCCCAGGTAAGTTTACTGAGTCAGTGTGCAACAGCCTGTCATGTAATCATGCACTCAGTTTATAGAATTCAGCTTTTTGGAATAATGGACAAAGTATACCAACATATTTCATTTTTGTTCTGACAGATTAAAAAGAAACTAAGAACTATTTCAAGCTACATGAAGGAAAATATAATAACATACATCTAATGGATCTTAAGCTTATTTTATACATCTTCTATACAAGTAAAAAAAAAGTAAAAGATAGCTGAACCATGTTCCTACCACTATTGGTTTATTTGTGACATTCTAAAAGTTGACTGGAAAATTAAAGGACAGTTGTTGGGGATGTTATTATTATACTCACTGCTGTATTCATCTCTTAACAGAAAAAAAGATAATGTCACTAACCCCTCACCCTTACTTCTTAAAACACACAATAATGGCAAAAATAGTTCTGAAATGGTTAAAGAATTGTTCCTTATTTTTTACAATCTGTGACTAGACATTTCTCAAATTTGTCTCTTGCTTCAGATACCTTTAATTTTATTGATTAACTTTGTTTAACTACTTAGTTTAATTTCAACTTCAGAAATGGTGAGTGGGACTTCACATTTTATAAACCATATTTTCAAACAAATAACAGCTTTTAAGCTTAAGAACAGCATTGTTGTGATGAGAAGTACTGCTAGCCATGTCAGGAGATGTAGGGTAGTGGATGTGTAACATATGCCAGCATAGCTAGCTTGAGTTTTTTAAAGAGTTATATGTCATTTGTATATCAAACTGACTTGTACAGGTGCTTGTGCTGAAAATGTATTTTTAAAGCTACTTGTGTTAAAAATGTACCAACAGTGGGTCCTGCTGGACAGACAAGATATACATCTGTATGTCAGACTGTATTGTAACTGTTGAAATGAATATACAGTAACAGAAGATGCTGGAAGAGAAGAGTTAATCACAGTCCAGCTAACTGAAAAATGGTCTGAAATTAAATGACCTGGTTTAGGCCATAAAGATTGTATCTTACAGTTCTGATTGCAGCCAGAGTCAAAATGTATGTGAAAACTAGGACTAGAAGTCCTACTGTATTATCCTTAGGGGTAAACTAATTGCTACCCTGGAAGGGTGGACGTTTTTTTAAATGGTTTTATAGCTTCCAGATTCTATAACACATCTAAGCAAAGCTCTATTTGTGTGTATTATGACACATACATATGTGCTAGATTCTGGTTCAGTAGTGTGGCAACCAGAGTCAGATGACAGGATGTATGTGATGTCATTCTGTAATCCAACACTGAAATGATGTTTTAATACTAGATGAGACAGAAGTCTGTTTGTGAAACCTGACAAAAGAAGGACCACTCACCCACTTCATCTTGCCTTGCTTTAGTAAGTAACCAGGAAATACTAATTTTTAGATTAGTCAGGAAAATATAATGAGATTAGTTAAGTACTGTTTTTCTGTATCTGTGAATATCTATCCATCTAGGTTATTTTTAATATTTCCTTTAATTGAAACTTTGGTGTTTAATGTACACAGATATTTAGTAGTTTCGTGTTCTTTTATTATGTATTATTAAATATATTTAAACTTTTCATTGTGGCTGGTCTTTTAGAGAATATTTTAACCTTTGAGAGTACTTATATTTATTTGGTGACACTGTGGCTGCTCCTGAAAGTCTTGCTGCATTGGTCAAGTACTGCCATTTGAATTAGTATTAATTTTACTAAGTATAATTGGATATCCTGGTAAGAGCCTTAGAGTAGCTGGCTTTGGAGCCTTCTGGTGGCAGAATCTACCTTATAGTCTGGGCAGAGGGGGGCATAGCTGGGAAATCTGTGCCCGCCTTTCCCAGGACTGTGTGTGTGTGTGTGTGTGTGTGTGTGTGTGTGTGTGTGTGTGTGTGTGTGTGTGTGTGTGTGTGTGTGTGTGAAAATCAAATCTCAAAGAGTGTGTGTGGCAGCTACTTGGAGCAGGGACACAGAGCACTGATTTTTACAGAGAGAGTGGTGGAGGACATGGCTTAGAACACTCGGCAGAGGACTCAACTCTACAGCTGTGGTCAGTGTGGAGTCTTGTTTGGGGCCTGGTGAGAGAGAGAGAAAACCCAGCCCCAGGATGGGAGTGTGTTTCCTGTGTGCTCTTAAGGGAAATTGTGCTTGTTGCAGAGAGCTGCGTCTGGAAATACTGTGTCTATCTATTTTTGTTCCAAGTGAACATCCCTTACTGGTGTCAGTGGTGAGGATTGATCTCCTTGATTACTGGTCCAGAGGAGGGATGTCACAAGCATCATCCCCAGTGAGCAATTATTCTTATACCTTTTGACATATTTGATCTTGTAATCAAATAGTATGGCTTTAATTATTATTCCATATACTTTAGGATAATAGGTGTCTGGAGTGAGGTTTCCATTCCCATTCCAATGGTAAGAGTGCTCCTCATTGGCTGGTAGTTAGAATTAATCTTATTAAAAGGAAAGAAGGTTATCATTCTTAATCAAAGTGGATCACAAATAATTGGAAGAGTAACAGACACAGATTAGTGAATGGTTGCTGTTCAACATCATAGGGCTACAGTTTAGAAGCATTTGGAAGTGAATTGCTTATGATACTCTCCTACATGATATTGGCTTCCAGATATCTTCCCCCCACTCTTCCAAAGTATCTCATGAGCTCTTACTGGACTATCTCAGACATATCCCATTGCCAGGTGATTCCCTCCCATTCCTTGGTGGGTTGGCCTTATGGCAGAAATCCTAGAGGTAGATAGCTGAGTGGGAACCTTATAGAGAGCTGTGAAATGGGTACTGAGAGCCATCACTCTGTGACAACAGCTGAACATGATCTGAACTAGGGTGCAGGGCATGCAATGATATCAGTACATCTTTAATTGGCTCTTTTATTCACTTTTCAGTGCATTGCTACCTCAGGTGATGGTGAATAGGACTACAGATATACATATATACTGAGTTTGCTGCTTGTTTCTTTTGTGCATTTTTTACTTAGTACTGCCTGTTTTTTATTCATTTTATAGAATACTGGCATTAGCATAAGAGCTTAGCACATTTTTCCTCATTTTGTTTTACAAAATAAAGAAACAGAGATGAAACATTTGCCTGCAACTGAAACACTTCTTTTAATTTCTTAATTCATAATGAAATGTCTCACCTGTTGCATGATGTAATGGGAGCAAAAATGTTGTTTTCCTGAGTGTGTAATTTTGTGTGTGTGTGTGTGTGTGTGTATATATATATATATATATATATATATATATATATATATATATATATATATATATATATATCTTGGTTTAGAGAGTGCACCCCAGGCATGTGTGCCCCACCATGCATTGTTTCATAACCTCTTTCCCCTCCCTCAGCCAGTTCCTTCAGCACCCAGAATGCTAATCAACCCTGTGATGTCTGGGTCATAGTCAAAGCTGTATCCCTTTACCCTACAGATTATGTCTTTAATGTATAAGGAATCTAAAATAATGTAATACATAGCTATTCATTATAGTTTCAGAAAAACACAACAAAACATTTGTTAAAATCATGTAGATAGTTTGACTATTACATTGTACTACCAATTCCTAAGCATTATAATGCCTAATTCCTAAGTATGAGACATAAATTATGAGACACATCTGAATGTATAGCATAACCCATTTGCATCTGTATGAGGCAGCCAAAGGAGAATGGTTCAGTTGTCAGTGTGCTCATAATTTATGAGAAATAGCTCATGTCTTGTGAAATTTTTGACTCATATTTTTGTTCTGTTCCTCATAAAATCTGTGGTTTTCTGGATTTTGAATTCACTAAATAATGACAGGCATTTGAATGTCAGACTTTGTATTCTTCAGAAAGTACATGGTGACACAAAACCTTTTATTCTAGCAAATTTCTGTTTATAAGCTCAATATTTGAAATTTATCCCTATTTTGGGGGCTGTATTTCCCCAGTATTGGCTTTGTGCTGGTTTTCTTGTGCTAAGAGGTTGAGAGGTATGGTGAGAACTGAATTCTCTGAATATGTTGCTGCTTCCTCATCTTACAGATTGTTTTTCTTTCACACTGCTATACCACTCTCTTGTGTCTTCCCGCTCCGTTCGCCCTTCGGGCTCACTCCGCTCCCCTACCCTGCCCCTAAATCCCACCCGCCCCTAGCACCTCTACATTTATACCCTCATAGTCACTCCCCTTCCTCCTCCCAACTTATCACACCTCCTCCTATTACCACACCCTGTAATTGTTCCACTCCCCTCTACTATAACTCCTCCCCCTGCCTACCTATTCTTAAAGCCACACTCCCTTAATCCTGCATTCACAACTCATCACATTCTTTTTAAGCATGCCTTCACAACACCTACCTTTACTACTCCTAACTCTCCTAACTATTCTTACAGCTACCTATCTCTTAACCTCCTATGAACAACCCCTTCCTCTTTCTCCTACAATCCCTCACAAACAGACCCAAATAACACCCCTAACTCTGTCTGTAAGTTATCTCTATGCAATCTACAATACCTCCTACCTTCGAGTCAAATATCACCGTCTCTCTCACTTTAAATACCCAAACCGTATCATCAGAAAATATTCCAACTACTACTGCAAAACCCCTAAATATTTCAACCCTATATTAATCCACTCATTATTAGATGGCGACATTCACCCCAATCCCAGCCCAAACTCATCCCCACCATCCACTAAATGCCACCTTTTCCAAACTAAGCCAACACAGTCCACTAAAGCCCCCAAATCACTCTCAATTGCCCATCTAAACATACGTAGCATCTGTAATAAAATACCACTAATTCATGCTCTTCTAGATGTTCAACAATTTGACATCCTCTGCTTAACAGAAACATGGCTCAAACCCTCTATAAAAGATAATGAAATTACCCCCCCGGGCTATAACATCCTCAGACAAGATCGCTTAAAAAAAAAAGGTGGTGGGGCTGCAATTCTCTATAAAAGCGGACTGCTACTTAGTAAAACTACATATAATCTACCATCAGACAATAATACTGATATAATTATTTCAAAACTGCAGCTAAACCAACATAAAACAATTTACATTGTCTGTACATATCTTCCCCCAGGGAAAAACCCTACTATATTAGAAGACCTACTAAATTGGCTTTCCCTTAATCTCCCCCAAGAAACAATACTCCTAGGAGACGTTAACATTGACTGAAACTTATGCAAGCAAACCAATCCTTCCACCCTTATAAACCTATATGGCTTCTCTCAAACCATTAACTCACCTACAAGAATTAACAAACTTAACAATAAGGAAAGCATACTTGACTGTATATTAACAAATAGTCCACACCAAAAATACACAACAGGTACTCTCCCAGATGACCTTAGCGACCACTTACTTACATATATTATCAGGCATAAATCAAGTTTTACCATCCCTACCTTAGTCAGAACATCTCGTTGCAAAAAATTATTTGACGCCAATCTGTTTCAAAATGAACTTAGGAAAATAAACTGGACACCTCTTAGTTCTCTCCCTATAGATGAAGCTGTTAGTCACTTTAATAATACTTTTCTGACCATACTCGAACACCATGCCCCAATGCGTACTAGAAGGATTAAATCTAAAACAGCCCAATGGCTCACTAACGATACTAGGAAACTTATCCACAGTAGAAATAAAATCTGGGCAAAATGGCGAACCACTAAAAATATAACTGACCAGCTAGCATACAGACAACAAAGAAACATCACAAAAAAAGCTATCCTACAAGACAAAAAGAATTTTTATACTAAACTGCAACAATCATCCCTTCATCAACCTCAAAAATTTTGGACTGCTATTAATATGTTAACCTCCCCTGGCAAAGTCACTACACCAAATCCACTAGGCTCTACCCCTGACTGCCCATTACAAACTGCCAATGCCTTTAACACTTTCTTTACCTCAGCTATACTTAAGCTAGCAAACCAACAAAGCCCTGATATCTCCAAACTACCATCCTCCACCCCTACCCCACCCACTTTCCACCTCAAATCAATACCTACCTCTTATATCTCATCCTTGCTACAGAAATTAAAACCGTCCACCCCCTCAGCTGACAAACTACCTGCTGAATACCTTCAACTAAGTGCAAAAGCCATTGCCTACCCCATCTCCATACTTATTAATAGGACCTTAAAAGAAGGTGTGGTTCCCTCTATCTGGAAAATTTCACATATTATCCCTCTCTTTAAAGGGGGTGACTCTTTGGAATATTCCAACTTCCGCCCCATAGCATTGCTATCTCCTCTTGCAAAAATAATGGAGAAATGTATCCACAAGCAGGTACTAAATCACTTATTAGACCATAATCTCCTAGCTAACTGTCAACATGGTTTTCAGCCATTCCATAGTACCACCACAGCCTTACTATCCTTCATCGACTCAATCAACACTAACCGCAACAAACATCTTCTTTCTTCAGCATTCTTTGTTGACCTGTCCAAAGCATTTGACATGGTCAATCATCATCTGCTCCTCCATCGCTTAAAAGCTCTCTCTCTTGACAATCCTGCAATAAACTGGTTCACATCCTACCTGGACAACCGAAAACAGACTGTTCTCTGGCATAACCATCTCTCAGACCTCCTCCCCACCTCTATAGGGGTTCCCCAGGGGTCTATCCTAGGTCCTCTACTGTTTTCCATATTTATTAATGACCTTCATCTAGCCACTCCTCTGTCAACTTGCATTCAATACGCAGATGGCACAACCGTCATTTGCTCTGCCCCAACACAATCTGAACTTAACTCACTCACACAAAAAACCTTCACAACCATTGAGCACTGGTTCTCTAACCATTTTCTCCTTCTCAACCCTAAGAAAACCAAACTCCTACTTTTTACACCTACTCATATGTCTCCCTCCTTTAGCTTTGTACTTACATCCAATAACGGTACCCTTATCTCTCCTGACCATACAACCAAACTCTTAGGTATTACAATCGACAATCAACTAAAATTTGACAACCACATAAACGCTACAATTAAATCTACCAATAGAAAACTAGGTTCTCTGTACAGAACCAAATCTTTCCTAACTCCTGAAGCCAGAACTACTATAGCTAGAACCCACTTAATCTCTACCCTATTATATGCCTCCCCCATCTATACTAAGCTCTCTAAGTACAATCTTAACAAACTATCTACAGCCTATAACAGTATTGCCAGATTTGCCACAAACTCTCCATATAGGACTCATCACTGTCAAAACCTAAAAAAACTAGGCTGGCTAGAGCTACCTCACCTAATATCATTCAACCAACTCACTATTGCCCACAAAGCCCTTTACCACCCTGACAATACTCCAATGCTCTCCACCCTCATTATGCCATATAACAATCTGAGGAATTTACGCTCATCCAACAAAATTCTGATCCATACTTCTTTATCTAATAACTTAGCAGGTAATTCCTTATTCTCCAACTCAGTGGGTAAAATATGGAACCAACTACCAAATGACCTTACTTGCCTTACATCTCTCCCACTATTCAAAACCAACCTAAAACTCTTCCTTTCCAACCACTGGCTATGCTCTTGCCATAACCCTGACTAACCTTTTCTTTTCTTTTTTCCCATATTATCTGCTTTCTCCATCACCCATCCTTCTTCTTACTTCCTTCTCTTGCAATTTAAATATCTCCTGTCCAAGCTGAGTGCCATTTCCCTTCATAACAATAAGTTATGCTTCAACTATTCTTGCAGTACAATTGTGTATGTAAATGTTTGCCTTATCTTCTGCCCAAGCTAACAAAGTATTTTAAATCCCATACTCAATGTAGCAGGCTGAAATTGAATGTTTATTCTATCATATCGTTGTATCTGACTTGATTTTTTTAAAGTATTTGTAAAGTATTTTTGAAAGTATTATTTTAGTAGTGTAATGGAGCTTTTCTCCTCGGGCCTCCACTGAAAATGGACATGTCTCCAGCTGGACTAGCCCGGTTAACAAATGTAAAATAAATAAATAAATAATGTTTGGGGGCTGTATTCCACCATTATTGGCTTTGTCTAGGTGTTTTGTTCTAAGAGGCTCAGAGCTATGGTGAGAACTGAATTCAATAAATGATAGCCATTTAAGTTTCAGTCTAGGTGTCTTTTAAGAAACAGTTGATTTGGCATAGTGTATGTTGCTCTCACTATAGTGCACAGGGTCCTGGGTTCAAGACTTAGTGGTGAAATGCATGGTGGTGCCACAGCATTTATTTCTAGGAACTTTCCAAGATTATGCAAACAATGTTTAAAATGTGTCCCTAGTTTTTGGGCTTTTGCCCCCCCCCCATAAACGTTGGCTTTTTCCAGATTTTTTGTGCTTCAAAGTTGAGAGACAGTTGAGTGTCGAGTGAATTTTACAAGGAGCTGAGAGCTTGAAGAGAAGTTTAGTGCTGTTTATGCTGCGTCTGCTTGCATTCTTAATAGCACAACAGGTAGTGTACTTGCTTTTGATGCAGAAGGCTGTGGGTTCTACTCCCACAGCATAGAGATGAATTGCTGATACTGTACTGTGTTGTACTTTTATAGGGGGTGGATGCTGCAGTCCTAAGAATGTCTTCTTTGGCAGAGATACCTACTAACAATGAACCTGTTATCAGTTTGCCATCCATTCCCTATTGCAATATTATTAGCTTATCTTTTTTAATGTAATGTAGGCAATTTATTCCTCAAGGGCAACAGGCACTTTATTTGTAGATTAAACAATGAAATATAAAGTTGTTTAGTTGTTTGCTAGCAGCAACCTCTTCATTATTTACAGATCTCTTTAATGTGGAATTATTTAGATGACTTTTACTTCTGCAGAGATTGTGCATATTTACTGATACTGGTGGATTGTAGAAATTTGAGAAGACTTTTATGATGGAAATGTTCTGAATTGAGCAGTTTTGTCATTATTGGTGCATGCATTTTGTTTCATTGTTTACTGGAAAAATGTTCAAAGCAATAAATTTAAAATGCTGTCTAACATCTGTACTGTATTATACCAGGAATATAATTTAATACAATCAGGAAGGTATATCAAAGAACACATGTATGTTTCCTCTGCAAGGGGACTATGATTTGAAAACAGCCCAAAGTTGATCTTTATTTGCCACTGGCCACATGTATTTTCTTTGAATGTGGGTTTCAATGCTGTTTCAATTAATGTGAGTTTCAAGGGCAGAGAAGTTTTAATGCTAAGTCTATTTTCATTGTGAGACTGCATTGCTTTGTTTAGCAGATGTATATTAGTGTTTGTGCTGTAAAATGCAAAATAAAACATTTAAATCTAATCCAAATCATTGTACAAGTAAAGCAGTATGCACATTACAGTGTTTATGGTAAATGGAGTAAAATAGCTAAGTAATGGCACATTGGAATAGCTGCAGGGGGGAGGTCCCATTCGACCATCATTTTGTGAGTGGGGAAGGGTGGCAAACTCAGACAGCCTTGGTTGAAATATACATCTCAACTGTCCAGATTTTTGCAGAATTAGTAGATTTTTGCTTCTTATTTTTGGTTTGTTCCTCATAAAATGTGTGGTTTTCTGGCAAATCATTTAGGAATGAAGTCACTAAATAATTACTGACATTGAGTTTCAGACTTCATCCCCTTCAGAAAAATGCATGCTAAAGCAAGACCTGTTATTTGGTCAACTGTCTAAGTTTATACAATTTGTAGTACTGTTTGTATGTTCCCCGAATATATTTGGCCTTGGCCAGATTTCCTACATTAAGAGGTTGAAAGGTACACACAAATAAATTGCTTTATAGAACTTGGTATATCCAGATCTCTCAACTGTCCCCGATTTTGGCTCAAAATGTTGCTCTCCCCCTAATAATCTCTCTGCAAAATGGCAAATTTGGAAGAAAATGTGGAGGGTTTACAATTAAGTTATAGATTACTTTTAATTTCAGAAATCCATGTAGATTCTCTTATTTTCTCAGCTGCTCAAGTTAACAGTACTAATATTTTAAAAAGTGTCCCTTCTTTGACAGGTTCCCAGCTGTATTATGTGGCTATTTTATATTTTTGCATCACATTTTTGGGCCGTTATTCATAAAATTGTGGTTTTCTGGCAAATTAGTGGCAAATCATAAAGACTGAAGTTAGAAAATAATGACAGACATTTGAGTTTCAGATTTCATACCCTTCAGAAAATGCATACTAATTCAAGACCTACTATTCTATTATCTTTCTAAGTTTATAAGAGCAACATTTTAAAAATTGTCCTTATTTTTGGGGCTTTGTCCCACTTCTATTTAAGGCTTTGTCCAGATTTCTTGCTATGAGGTTGAGAGGTATGACAAATGTGTCAGGGCCATCACCGTCAGCCAGAAACATGTCAAATTGTGACATACATGTTGCACCCCATTCCCCCATGTAGTGACTCTGGATGAGTCCAAGCAAGGCAAGGATCAGTTATGCAGTGTAAATGTGCAGAGTATCCCCCCATCCAAGTAGACACAAGTATTACAGTGGCTTTTCATCTGTCCTTGATTTTGCAGAATGTTCTGGTTTCCTGTCATATTTTTAAACTGTCAATTTATGCTTCTTCTTATTCAGAAAATGCATGTTGTTGCAATGCCTGTTACTTTGTGTTTAAGTAGCAATGCTTTAATGACCATCAGTTAAGCTTGGCTGAGACTGTAAGATGCAAGTAAGCTTTCATAAGCATACTGTTAAAGAATTACCAACACTGAAAGTCTTTTTGTTGTTGCCATGCAGAGAATATTTAAATAACTAGATAGCGTATAAGCCTTAGGTAGTGAAATGCATATGACAGTATTTGTAAGAAAGGACAGTATTACAGTATTTTCAGAAGCTCATTACATTTGTTGGAGCCTTGCAGTCATCTTTGCAGGCTTTACCTGTAAACTAAACAGAATGCCAATCTATCATGTGTGGTCCATAACCTGTTCAGTAATCCTTTAAGCAATTTATCTTGAGCTTGCTTCTTGTTTGCTGTTCATTTTTACTTTGATCATGTTTTCCCCATGAAACAAATAGATAGTTGTTGTCAGGCAGCAGATCTTTTTTGGATAAGAAACATTTTTACAAGTGGGGGTGTCACAGAGATTGCTACTTTCAGCATGTTACTTGGTGCTTTAATAAAGCTGAATATAAATAATAATTAGAACTCCAGTGCAAGGAGAAGTGGGTTGAGTTGAGTGCTGCTTGTTTTTTAATACTTGATTTTGACTGGCATTCTAGTAATGTATTTAAAAAGTAATTTATTTTTTCATGCCTCACAACCTTTTTGTTTCCATTTAGATATTAAGTAAGCTGTCATATAGCCAATGCATTGAAATATTTTTTTTCTTCTACACTTCATTTTGTCTTGAATGGACTCTCATAATGACGGTTTGGCACCCAGTGCAGCGTATTTAATTAAAGTGTCAGTTTTTGCAGTTTTTAGCATAGCTCCACCCCTTTATAATTGGCCAAACCCCCTTCCCTTTGATCCCACCCATTCAACTGTCTTCTGCACCCCCCTTTGATTTAAAGTTACCACCCGCCAGTGTAGACTGGTCAAATATTCTAAACTCTACCAAAGCCAATCTTGCAACAGAGCCCTTCACTAATACCCTCAAAAGTCTACATGACACATGATTTCCATTAACTAGACTTCACAAACTGAAGTAAAATCATTGGTTCAACCCAGAGCTAAATTCACTGCTTGACAGTGAAACATGTCATAAATCGAAAGCAACCCTCAACCAAGAAACTAGCAAACATTTTACCCAACTATTAAACCTTTCCAATAAATCCCAACTGATGAAAACAAAAGGGAAAAAAAACTCGCTAATTATTAACCCTGAACACATCTGGAAAAAAAGTCTACAGAATAACAAAAATAAACCATCCTTCATAGGTTCATAGGTTCATACTAGGCTATCTGCCCTAGGGCATTTATAAGCCTAGCCAGAGTGTGTTTGGCTTTCTCCACCCATTTTAAATTAATTTTGCTATGCCTTTTTTTGAGGTTAGTATACTGTGCCTCAGTCTAACAGTGACACAGAAGTGATACCCGGGGTAAACCTACGATCTCTCATCCACTCATCAAGATTCCTCTTGAAAAGAGTAAATGTGGGACTCTGCCTAACCTGGACTGGGATTTTATTCCAGAGTGAAGGGAGCCTCTGGGTTATGAATCTGTCCCTCCAGCATGTCCTATTTATTTCAGTGCTGAGGTTCAAGTCTCTCAAGCGCGTAGCTCGATCGGATTTGGATTTTCTGAGGTGCAGCATGTCCATTAATTTCGGGTTGGACATGGCTTTATACGTCAGGCACAGATCGCCTCTGAGCAGGTGGTATGCCACTGAGTAGAGCTGGAGTTTCTTTAACCGGGCAGCATATGGCATCTGTTTGAGCCCTTTGATCCTCTTGGTGAGGTACTTTTGGGGTCTTTCCAGTTGCTGCAGGTGTCTGGTAAGGTACATCCCAAAAGGGGCATTGTACTCAATTATGGGCCTGATGAGGGATGAGTAAAGAGGCACGATGACCTCCCTGATCTAGATGTGAATCCCTTCATGATTAGGTGGGCTATATAAAATGTTTTTCTAACCACTTTGGCCACATGGTTGTCAAATGAGAGATTGTTATCAACTTGGGTCCCCAGGTCCCTAATGACTTCTTCTGTACTTAATGGATTACCACCTATGTGGTAATTTGTGGGCACTTTGTTTTTGCCAAAGGGGATGACTATACACTTTTTGGCGTTTAGCTTGAGGCCATGGCTCTGGCACCAGTTGTCTGTTTCTATGAGGCCCTTTTGGAGGATGCTTGTGTCAGTTGGAGAGTCAATTATGGCGCCCAGTTTGCAGTCATCTGCGAACTTGGTCAGCCACAGTCCTTCCGTGTTGGCCTGTACCACCGAGAAATATATACCGAACAAGAAAGGTCCCAGGACTGAGCCTTGTGGGACGCCACTTGTAACTGGTTTGGAGTCTGACATGGCTACAGCAATTCTAACCATGTGGGTTCTGTCCTTGAGCCAGTTTGCAACCCATCTAGTGACATAGGGGTTTATATTTAAGCTGGTGAGCTTATCTATAATGCCCGAGTAGGGTATTGTATCGAAGGCTTTTGCGAGGTCCAGGTAGGCTGTGTGGACCACCTTCCCCTCGTCAATGGCCTTGGTGACTGTTTCAAAGAAATCGACCAGGTTTAAGAGGCAGGATCTGCCCTTAACAAAGCCAAACTGGGTAGGATCCAGTGTCTGTAGGTCCCCAATATCTTTATTTATGAGGTCCATGATGATCCTTTCCATAGCTTTGCAGACCAAGCTAGTCAGACTTACAGGGCGATAGTATCCAGGATCCGTTGAGGCACCACCTTTGTGGAGAGGGACCACTGTTGCTGTACGCCACTCTTTGGGTACATATCCTGTAGTAAGGCTAAGACTGAACAGTAGTTTTATGTTTGGGTTTAGCTCTTCTTGGAGTTCATGTAGGACGCAGCCCGGGACACCATCTGGTCCCATTGATGCTGTGTTTTTTGCTTTGGAGAGGGCGGCTCTTACCTGAGCATCTGAGATGTCAGGGGGGCAGCACTCTGTTGGGATAGATATTTGCCCTTTTGGTGGGGAGGGGGGGAGAAGTTTGCACTGAACCTGTCAGCTAGGATGTTGGCAATGTCTGTGGGCTCGGTGTATTTTTTGTCATTTTGGACTAATTCTGAGCATATCTGGGAATTCCCACCCAGGTTCCTAACATAACTAAAGAAAGCCTTGTGATTATCCTTAGTGTCCTGTGCAATTTTTCTCTCGAAGCTGGCCTTAGACGATTTTATGAGTGCCCGTAGTTTTTGCTAATACTGATCAGAGATGCCTTCCTTTTGGGATTTTGCTCTATCATGTAGTAGCTTCCTCCTTCTATTGTATAGTTTGTTTATGGCTGGGGTCCACCAGACAGGACGCCTGCCTTTGGAGGATTGGGTCTTGGTTTTATTTGGGATTGCACGATCCATGCAGTCCTGAAGGTGTTCATAGAATGTGTTTATAAAGGATTCTGCGGTCTGGGCTGTATTTTCCACAGGCCCGGGGGCTTTGAAGGATTTCACCTCGGTTTTGAGGCATGTGAAATTTGCTTTAGAGAAGTTTTTCACTGTGGTTTTCTGGGCAGGGGGTGGGGTCGGGATGTGAATATCCAGTGAGATTAGTTTATGGTCTGATCTTACCAGTGAGGGATACACTTCTGGTCTGGAGCATAGTGTCCCCATGTTGGTGATGATCAGGTCTAGTATGTTTTCCACTCTTGTGGGAGTGGTAACAAGTTGTTCCATAGCATTTGAGTTTATAAATTCTAGGAACCTTTGGGCTAGGGTGTTGGAGCTAGAGTAATGCTCCCAGTCTATGTTTGGGTAGTTGAAGTCGCCCAATATAATGGTGTTTGGAGAGACCTTCATATTTTCCAGTATTCTCAGGATGGCCAAGTGGGGTTCCTGTGTTTGGGAGGGTGGTCTGTAGCAGGCTATAAATTGAAGGCAGTTTTACCCACAGTTAGTTGCACATGGATAGTCTGTGATGTTGCTGTGCCACCAACCTGGAGGTGTGGGTATCTTTGACTAATATTGATACTCCCTCCTTTTGTGGTTTGGTCGAAATTTTGGGAAAAGCATGGTATGAGGTATAACCTGGTAGTGCCGGGTGCTCTCGGAGCCTTGAACCAGGTTTCTGTTACTGCACAGATATTGATGTTCTCCATGCTAAGGAGAGTTTCGAGTGTGCATCTTGAGGTTTAGACTTCTGGCGTTGAGTAGCATTACTCTTAGTTTCTTATCCCTTGTGATACCTATGGAGGTGGGTTTGTCTTTTGAGCCTTGCCTAAAAATGGCACTATGGGGGTAGCAAGAGCCTTTGCCAATATCCGAAAGCTCAGGGGTGACAGGTGCAAGCCGTCCCTAGCGAAGCATTGTGGCTTGTCGAGCATGTCATCCCAGGCTGACAGGCATTGGATCCCCTTTGAATGACACCAACACTTAAGCCAATTGTTGAAATTGATCATCTTGTCTTCATATTGTGGCATCATTCTTGGTGAGGGTAAGATGCTACTCAAGGTCAGGGTCATACCGGCCTGGGCTACATGCTCAGAGAGCTCCTCTATGTCTCTTTTCATGTAGTCCAGGGAGGTACATCTCAGGAAATTCACACCGGCATGGACAATGACTGAGTCATATTTGTACTTGCCTTGGAGTGACCTGAGTGCTTGTGTTATGTGGCGGATCCTAGCGCCCGACAGGCAGCTCACCGTGACCTTCTCCTTGTTCAGCCTGGTGAGGGGGAACGTCAGTGTGCCTGACGATAGAGTCACCTATTACAAGTGTATCAGGTATGTTGTTTAGCCTTAAGGGCTGTGACTGTTCGGCACACTGGCTTTGTGAGCTATGTGTTGCACGTATTTTGTTTTGGGGTAGCGGTTGCTTGGGTGTCTGCTTTGGAGGTCTCTGCTGCTTAGGCAGATTTTTATTTAGAGCCTCCGAGTATGTTTTTGTGTGTTTATGTGTTTTGGTTTGTTGTCGTGGTAGGTCTATGTGAGACTGGAATTGTAGTGAGTGTGGTTTCCTTCTCCTCCTGACTGGTTACGCCAGTACTGAGTTGAGAGAGCTTAGCCTCCAGTTTGGCTATATGGTTGCATCTCTCACATGTGTTGGAATTTGTTGGGAGGAGGAGAGGGTTGTCTGTGTACATGAGGCAGTTGTACAATTGCCTCAAGATTCCCAGATTCACCAGCTGGACCGGAGAGGAGATTGACAACTGACCTTTGGACATGCTAGAATAGTATTGGGAATTCCTTTATAATTGAAAAAAGGGCCAGTGGGGAACAAGGTACTCAAGGGGAGTTTGTGAGGGTGTAGTGCTTTTAATTTTTTAGAGCTGACTTATATAATTGCTTTAGTGAGCAAGTGCCAGGTAACTTAAATGCAATGTGTTACAGGTAACTTAAATGCAAAAATGACAAACAGTAACTTTCTTTCAAGTGAAACAAGGAAATAAGTACAGTAAGCAATGCAGATATCACTAGGGATCCACAGAAGTGCTAAAAGGCCGCGTTTTAGGTGGAATTAGCGTTTCAGGGAAATAAACAAACAACAAGCATACAAATAAAGCTAGATTCAGCAGGCCTGGATCTAGTCTATGCTACAGCAAACAAGGTGTACCAATTTCAGTAAGAAACAGTTAGAATATGCAGGCACTATAAGCCTCTAACCAGAAATTCCCTGCTCTGAAGGGCAGAGTCCAGCCTGTCCTCCCACAAGAGTGCAGACCGCAATCCTTCTTAACGTAAAATAACTGGTCTGAAGCCAAAGTGCTTAATCCAAAAGACTTAGAAATGATAGCTACACTTTAATCAAGTTACTACCAGCAGTAATAAATACAACTGAATACTTTAAAGAATGCCTGGATTAGTGCTCAAGTTATACAAACAAAGCTAGATTCAGCAGGCCTGGATCTAGTCTATGCTACAGCAAACGAGGTGTACCAATTTCAGTAAGAAGCAGTTCAAATATGCAGGCACTATAAGCTTTAACCAGAAATTCCCAGCTCAGAAGGACAGAGTCCAGCCTCTCCTCCCACAAGAGTGCAGAACACGAACCCTCTTAATGTAAAATAACTGGCCGCAAGCCCAAGTGCTTAAACCAGAATTAATACACTTTTAGAATAACAGACACTGAGCCCTCAATCAGCAGTTCCCAACTTAGAAGGATGTAAGCTACCTGTTCTGCCACTACAGTGCAGACCACAAACCTTCCTAATGTAAAACTGGTCTGAAGCCCAGGTGCTTAAACTAAAAGGCTTACAATGAGTTACACCAAGCAGTAATAAATACAATTGAGTACTTTTAAGATGACGCAAAAGCAAAATAAAGTAGGAAAAAACACAAATACAGTAAAAGCAGATACATTTTTTTTTTTTTTTTTTTGGAAAGAGAGAAAGGAGTAGCAAAAACTAAGCTGATTGGCCTTCTCAAATGCTCTCCCTGTACTGGGTAGAATGAGGTAATGACACTAGACTAGGAGGAGGGTCCCAGATCAAATTTACACTAGGGGCGGGCAACTGCAAAGCCACCAACTATAAAAACACTATACCAACAGAGAGGGAGGGTGGGAAACAAACAGCAGAAATGTTACTCACAGCTGAAAAGCAGCAGTGAGCCTTTAAATGAAAGTTTTAAACAGCTAAAGGAGCCACTAGGAAAAAAGAGTTTAACTGCAACAAGTTATCATAAACAAACAACCCAACAGATGCTTAATAAGAGTGGACAATTTCCAGTTAATACCTCACACACAGTGAAACTAGCTAGAAAAAATACACAGTACACAAAGTGCTATAAACAACAAAGAAATAAAGAACAAAATAAACAAAAAACAGGATACTTAATGTTATATATTGTAGCTCCGAGTTTGCTGAGTGTCCTTCCTTCGATCAGCTCACTGTAAAATGGCTGAACACTCACAACTGAGCTTCTTAGGTAACAGAAAGTTGAAACCTGAGACAGCTTTTAAGAAAGAAATCTCAAAAGAACCAATGAGGTGCTTAGTCTAAGCTGTAGTCCAGGAGACCTCAGTTAGCCAATGACCTCAAACAATTCTCTCTCACTGAAATGCCTGATGGCTTTGGCTAAAACAAGATGTCCCTGAATGATGTGCTCAGACACACAGCCTCCACAAACACTAGGCCCAAATACAAGCCTGAATATGAAAATGCTACAAATATCCCCACTACTTAGAACAAACAGCAGAAATGTTACTCACAGCTGAAAAGCAGCAGTGAGCCTTTAAATGAAAGTTTTAAACAGCTAAAGGAGCCACTAGAAAAAAAGAGTTTAACTGCAACAAGTTATCATAAACAAACACCCCAGCAGATGCTTAATAAGAGTGGACAATTTCCAGTTAATACCTCACACACAGTGAAACTAGCTAGAAAAAATACACAGTACACAAAGTGCTATAAACAACAAAGAAATAAAGAACAAAATAAACAAAAAACAGGATACTTAATGTTATATATTGTAGCTCCGAGTTTGCTGAGTGTCCTTCCTTCGATCAGCTCACTGTAAAATGGCTGAACACTCACAACTATGCTTCTTAGGTAACAGAAAGTTGAAACCTGAGACAGCTTTTAAGAAAGAAATCTCAAAAGAACCAATGAGGTGCTTAGTCTAAGCTGTAGTCCAGGAGACCTCAGTCAGCCAATGACCTCAAACAATTCTCTCTCACTGAAATGCCTGATGGCTTTGGCTAAAACAAGATGTCCCTGAATGATGTGCTCAGACACACAGCCTCCACAAACACTAGGCCCAAATACAAGCCTGAATATGAAAATGCTACAAATATCCCCACTACTTAGAACAAACAGCAGAAATGTTACTCACAGCTGAAAAGCAGCAGTGAGCCTTTAAATGAAAGTTTTAAACAGCTAAAGGAGCCACTAGAAAAAAAGAGTTTAACTGCAACAAGTTATCATAAACAAACACCCCAACAGATGCTTAATAAGAGTGGACAATTTCCAGTTAATACCTTACACACAGTGAAACTAGCTAGAAAAAATACACAGTACACAAAGTGCTATAAACAACAAAGAAATAAAGAACAAAATAAACAAAAAACAGGATACTTAATGTTATATATTGTAGCTCCGAGTTTGCTGAGTGTCCTTCCTTCGATCAGCTCACTGTAAAAATGCATCCAATCCCAATTCTTTCAGCACTTTCTCTCCATCTGATTTCCCCTCAGAATTTAGCAGCTTTTCCACACAATGCCCACTTCTTACTCTACTTACAATCCTAAGCCTCCCCTTACATCCCTCTCTTTTATTTCAAACACACTAAATGCAAAAACATACAGTCTCTCCTGGAACAATTGAAAATTCACAGTGCCCTAGGCACAGATGATCTCCACACTACTTCATCTGTCATTGCAGAGAATACATTACTGTACATCCCCAATGCATATATAATCCCTTCCTATCATGGGACACAATGTCAAGTATATGGAAAGCTGCAACAGTTAGCCACTCCTATAACAAACCAATCCCTCCAAACTCTGACATTAAAATCAAGAATTCATTCTTCCTACAGTAGCTAAAATCTTAGCCAAACGAATCTACATCCTAATGACATCATACATCACCAAGTATGAACTCCTCTCATTCAAAAAGCATGGATTCTGGTCAGGTCACATCACAGTAACAGCTGCTTCAACCATCACAGACCAAATTCTCTTCAGAATGGACATAGGAGAACTTACTGCTGCTATAGTTATCCACCTGACCAAAGCTTGTCATCTAGTAGATCACAACGTAGTACTAAAGCACCTACTTGACATAGGCTTTAGTCTAGATGCACTATCCTGGATCAGTGACTCTTTCTAATCACACTTCTGTGTAAAAGGTAACTCATTCTTCTCATCTCTAGCCAGAATCAAACAAGGAGTATCAGAAGGCACTGTCCTTGCTGCCCCACCTCTTCTCCACCTAGATAGAAACTGCCCTTAGATCTACCACACCTTCCTCTTCTTTTTCATGCTGATGACGTGGTCCAGTTCTGATCAACAAATCCTTAACAATACTTCAGAAACATCTTTAAGTTGAGTTTTTCACTCAACACTTGGATAAGCAACAAAAAAAACTTAATCTCAGTTCTTCCAAAACAAAAACAATTCTCTTTATTTATTCATTTGTCTTTGCTTACCAGGAAAGTCCAGCTAGGTAATAGCTATTTTCAGCAGAGGTCTGGGGAGAAAAGCTCCACTTGCTTATATTGCATTATAATAAGTTCCATTCAAGCACACAGTAGTTACATTTCGATCTGCATTTACACAAAAACAGCAGTTACATTTCTATTTACATTTATACACAAACAGTAGTTACATTTATACATATACATTCTAAGATTATACAGAGGTGGAAGTTAAAGAGAAAGCTGCAACATAGTGGATTGTACAGGCAACAGTTATGTATAAAATTTGTTTTGTCATTTCAATAAGAGGTTGAGAAGATTATGCTTAAGGAGAGTATTTGGATAGTATTGTACAATGAAAAAGTTTTAACTCTGTGATGAGCATGTACAGGACCAGAATTAGTTAAGATATTGTTTAAGCAGTAGTTTAAAAACTACTGAGTTTGTTGAGGAGTTTTATTTGCATGGGGATACTATTCCAGAGTTTAGTAATGCATTGCAACATTATTTGACTTATTTGTAAGTAATAAGAATTTGTTACTAGAATGGAGGTCCCTTGTGGGAGAGTACGGTAGTAGTAAGTTTCGTAGTCCAGGGCATTTTTCTGGATGATGAATGACTGTGTGCTGTAGTCAGTTGTGAATATGTTGGACAGTTGTGCAGTTCAAACCAGTTTAATTGCTTTAAGCTAAGACAATGGTGGGTCCTATGGAGGCATGTTTCTTTATTTGAGTATTGTTTATGTTTGTTAGGATAGGAGCAGCGTATAAGAGAGTCAGCAGTAAGAAGGTGGTGGCTATAGTTTTTCTTGTAGTATCTGTAAGGAATCCATTGATCCTATAAAGGGAGTCTAGTTTCCGGTGTGTAGATTTAATGGTATGCAGTATTTGGTGGTCATATTTGAGACTGTAATCTATTATAATGCCTAGAAGTTTAGTGTGAGTTATAGTTTCAATGACAGTATTATTTGCTGACTTTATGGTATAAGATTGCTTTTGATTTTGGCAACTTTTGAGGTGAAAAGCATTAACTTAGTTTTGTTGGGGTTAAGTAGGAGGTTTGATTGTTTGAGCCAGGTTTCTACATTGTCTTGGAGCCTATTTATTATTAAGCCTGCACATATTCATGCTGTCATCTGCATACTGAGCTAAATTAGCACGGTGAGTGGAGGTTTAGAGGTCATTAATAAATATATTAAATAGAAGAGGACCGTAGGAAGAGCCCTGAGGGACACCCATAGTAACTGGCTGAAAGGATGAGTAGTTTTGTTGCCATTTAACAGCTTATTGCCTTCCAGATAGCTGACTAAGGAACCACAACAAAGAGTATTGTGAAGTTCTATTGAGGAAAGTAGAATGAGCAGTTGCTGGTGCAAGACAGTATCAAATGCCTTTGACAATTTTAAGAACATGGGAGACACGTGCAGACTATAGTTTCTATGTTGAATTATTATATTGATAAAATGTAGTAGAGCAGTAGTGGTGCTGTGCTGGGGCCTAAAGCCATGTTGTGTTTCTGACAGCAGGTTATTTGAGGTTAGGTACTGCATCAGCTGCATATGGATACATTCCTCTGATATTTTGGAGAGGAATGGAGAGAATCGCTATCAGTCTGTAGTTATCAGACTCTGTAGATGTGCTGCCTTTGTGCAGTGGTATGATGTAGAATTTATTTCCACATTGATGGGACTTATCTTTCTGCTATGGACCTATTAAGTAGCATAGGCATAAGGAAGGCTATGATTTCTGCAGCCATTTTAGGTAGGCTGATGGTAGTTGATCTACAGCTACAGAAGTAATTTTTAGTTTAAGCAGCACCTTCCTTACAAGTGAGGTAGGTACTGGACTAAAGTTGAAGAGCTGTAGGTGGTTTTGTTTGGACAGGGGTAGAGTACGGGAGCAGATGTGCTAGTATCTAAGACGGGTAATGACTGTATAAAGTAGGAATTAAACTGTGTGGGGATAGTCTGTCATATTGTCTGTTTTTGGAGAGGGACTAGTGGTCCTGCCAGGGTAGAGCAGTTTATTTAGAGATGACCAAAAACATTTTGGGTTGTTTATATGTTTGTCTTGTAGGCTGGTATATTATGTTTGCTTATCCTGTTTGACATGGAGTTTTGAAAGGTTTCTAAGATGTCTAAATTGCTGGAGGGCATTTTGAGTTCTATTTTTATACAAGTTTTCTAGGCTTTATCCCTTTTTATCATGATTTTTTTGTTTCCTTTGTCAGCCATAGTGCGGGGTTGGACTTTACCCTTTTTCTATGTACTGGTGCTACACTATTTAAGTAAGATTTGTAAGAATACGTTACTAAAGTGTTCTTCAGCAGTATCTAGAAGCGTTGTTCTAAGTACATTCCAGTTTCATTGAAAATATCTTTGCTGAAATTGGTTGCATTTCATATTTGATTATAGACAATATGTGTATCTAGGTTATGGTGTGTTCTAATAGCATATGTTGGTATGTGGTTACTTATGCTATTTGAGAGGCAGCCTACTTTTGTCAGTTTATCTGGTCTGTTTGTAAGAATTCAGTCTAGTGTTGAGTGTCTCCATGAAGTTTTATTGATTGTAGTAGGTGTGGTTATTCATTGTCTAAAATTGTACAAGTTTATGGATTCAGTGGGGGTAGTGGAATTTATGAGTTGCCAGTCTATATTTAAGTCTCCCTGTATTATAATTTTATAGTTAATTTGTTGAGCTATCCAACACAGGATGTTTCAGCATTACCAGTGCTATTCCTTGTTGGTATATAAATTGTTGTTAAACATATAGTTTTCCTATTGTCAGTTTTTAAGGGGGTTATTAGTAGTTCAGCATTGTTAAATTTGTGTATTTCCTGTGGAACTAGAATTTTATAGATGATTGCTACAGCACCTTCACACTTGTTTTGCGGTCATGCAGAGTATATTGTATCCTGGGGGGGGGGGGGGGGGGGCTGATCTCATTATCCTTTATTTCTTTTTTCTAACTAGGTTTCAGTCGCTATGACTACATCAGGAGTGTATGTGGCAAGGTAAACATGTTTGTCATTGATTTTATTGCATGCACCTCTTAGGTTCATATTTAGTAAGGTGAGTTTAGATTTTGTTTTTTTTTTGCTGATATGTATTAGGTGATTGGTTTATTTGGGGGTTAAAAGTGATGGCTTTAATAACAGTGGGACCAGGGATGGGGTGAATATTTCTGCTAATTTTCTGAATTGATATTTTACAGAGTGAAGAGTGTGGCCAGTTATATTTTGGTCTTGGTTTGATATTTAATCGTAAATTTGGATGCTTAGTTTTAAGATATTTATAGGAAAATAAATCTTAATGTGGTTTCTTTGTAGAGATAGGGTGTTATGGAGAAAGGCAGGCTGGGTAAATGTTGATATTCTTTGTGAGGATTGGTTGAAGTCCTACGTATTTGAAGGAGGTGGAGTTGATAATTGGTGATAAAGGTTAGTAGAATGAGGAGAAATAGTAAAATTATTTGCCTTATGGGCATCTTATTTAACTTGGATTTTTATCTTAGTTGTAAATTAGGATAAAAAAATGTTAGGATGTAGTGGGTTGGTTGTAGAGATGTAATTTGATAGTTATAGGAGGCAAGGATTAAGATAATTTGTGAAAGAGTCTTGGGTGGTAAACTAGAGTAGGTGTTACTATTGGGAGTAATTGTATTGATTGTTTTCCTACTTGATGGAACTAATGGTATTGGATAGAGGAATATGTGGGCAGTGCTATGGAAGTACAACTGTAGAGTAAGAGGGGGTGGGTGAGAATTGGGGCTTGGGTAGGGGGGCAGAGAGAGCCTGTGCATTAGAAAGGGCAAATGAAGCAGGCTGAAAACTTGTCAATAGACAGAGAAAACAATCAGTGACTTAACATAAACAGCCAACAATCTGCTGAGAGATAAGTAAAAGGAACAATGCAGTTTAAAAGGCCTCTGTGGCAGTAGATGATTGTCTTGTTTTTTTGCTCTAGGATACAGTTTTAGTAACAGTTAGTCTAATATCACCTTGACCTGATTAATGGTGATAACAGTGAAAAAACTGCACTCGACTGTTTGAACAACTGTGTAATGTAAGGAGGAGTCTATGGACTTTGAAATGCAAAGTCTAAAAGCCTACCTCAAACCCCACAGACCAGCAAAACAATGAGGAAAAGTAAGCCAGACTACAGTAGTTCAGCTCTGGAAAAATACAAGCTAAACACTCAAAAGTGGTTACACAAGAAGAGAAATAAACTTAAGGAAGGGACAGTGGACTGCTAAAAACAATGAACTGAGTGCAATTAAAGAAGAAAGTACCAATGGTACTACTATGGTCTGTGAAAATGGAGCTATTATAGTGGGCAAAGTTATTTGTTTTAGGCTGCCGTAATATTTATAATTTACATACAAATATAGCCCACATACTGGTATTCAAACTGCAGACTTCACTGTTACATACACATCTATTTGCTTGCAGGGACACTTCTATAGAAAAATAAAAACACACTAAAGAGACAGCTGAGTGCATTGAATTGATGTTGACTGTGCACAAATACTAGCGCAGAGCTGAAATCGATTTAGTAACTGTTGCAGGCAAGGAGAAATAAGAAAGGAAGGGGGAAGACCAAGGGTGACTTCAATTAAGGCATGCAGTGCCACTAAAGACAGGAATATATAATAATGGGAGTAACAAGTCTAGAAGAAGTGAAGAAATATAAGAGAAAGAAATAGTTTGAGTTGCAGGAGTGAATGTCAGTGTCTATTAGGAAGAAGAGAGTAAAAGCTGACCAGCACTCAGTGGAGGAGGGTTTGTAGACTATAAGGCTTTTGCTTACAAACTAGGATACTGAAGCACTCGTCTTCAGACTAGTCACTATGCAGGCTAAAATATATGAGGAAGAATGGATGCCTCTAACAGTTACTTAAAACACAAGGCCAGAGGTAGTACAAAGCTTGCCCTAATTAAATGATGGTTGAATTGAATCGACTCTGACCACCTATGTGGATGAGACTGCTATGTGTATACTTAAGTTTCCAGTGAACTTAAAGCACGAGGCCAGAGGTGGTGCACAGTTTGTCCTAATTAAATGGTGGTTGGATTCAATGGACTCTGGCTGCCTATATGGAAGAGACTGCTGTGTGTATACTTCAGTTTCCAGTGAACCCTGTAACTCCCTTGCACCCTGCTGGGGGGGGGTGCCAGGCCAAAGCTAAACAATACCACTTTCACCTTTACAAATCTTTGATCACAGTAACAGTGCATTAGAACATTGCTCTTTATTTAAATACCTAAGTATTTGGCTAGGCACATCCCTGAACACTAGACTATGCATAGGAAACATTAAGAAAAAGTTGAACTCACTACTATTTTGGGCCAACAAAATCTTCTGCTTTCTTTGCAATTTCAGCAAAATAGCACTAAGCAAATGTATTCTGCTACGCAAGGTAGAATATGGACTCCCACTAATAGCACAGAGCTCAAAAAGATTTAAACACTCATCAACAAAATCTGCAAGTTTATCACGTAGACTCCCCAAAAAAGGAACAGTACTGCAACAATTTACAAAACTTAAAATCAGTCCAACTAAAACAATGATCTGACCTGCTCTTATACTCTCAAATTGTCAAACTCCTACACAGTCACACAATTACCTGTCTGCTAATCAGATTAATAAGGGATCTCTCTTCCTACAACCTCAGAAATCAAAGCCACTCAGATCATACCCTACAGCCTCACAGAACTCAACTACAGTGCACAAATCATTGCTTCTCCTTACTAGGCTCTTTGTATGGGAAACTGTCCCTGTTGAGCTCAAAAAATATATTCTTGCTCAAAATTCCATGCACAACAAAAACATTATCTTCACAGTAATGCTTCATGCAAATGCTACTACTCGGGCACATTGCTTAACAGAATTTTGCTCTGCTCAATCATTCTACTCCCAGACATCATTGCATGATATCACTTGCAAATCCAGGTAACTCAAGTGTCACTCTGATGGCACTGTATGTAACTGTGTGTGTGTTTGTCTGTATATATGCATTCACACACACACACACACACACACACACACACACACACACACACACACACCCATATGCATACACACACACACTCGCGTGCGCACACACCTGTGAGCTTGTGTGACTGTTTCCGTCCATATTATATGAAGTGCATGGAGCGCCATGATGACTCTTCCAAATGCAGATAAATTACATCCAGATTTAGTGCTACTCTAGTGCAAAACCCAACCTTAACAATGCTTAGCACCGCTATGCACTGTTAGAATCATAGCTGATACTAAAAGTAGACAGCAGTTACCAGTAAACACCTGCAGCAAAGCATGAAGTGGCTTGGTTTCAACTCCCATTTCTGCTTGCTCATTGCTAAATTACACCAATTATTTTTATTCAGACTGTTTCCCCACCACTTTACTGGCACAACACATCTCCTTTTTTTTGTTTATTTGTTTGTTTTTATTTCACTTTTGTGTACCTAGTAGAACATGGAGTAGATGAATACCATGTATTACAAAGAATTATGATTGAATTTCTGATCGTAACATATTATTATGTGTTCTCTACGTGGATGACGAGTCATCTCCCAGACCTCTCTCTCGAGCTGAATTTCTTGGCATCCATGTGTCAAACACATAATATATAAGTTACGATCAGAGACCCATTCATACTCTATATAGAGATTACTTTTGCTTGCATAGAGCCAAACTATGGAACAATCTCCCCACACCACTACGTAATATACCTAACCACAACAATTTCAAATCCATGCTTCTCTCCCATCTCTCCTCCAAATGGGAATGTCCTTCACATGCTCCCACCCAAAACTCCCACACTACTAACTCCACACCTAAATCATCATTTCTTTGCCTACTTTAACTTAATTCAGAGATCTTGCTCAGAACACCTTTTCATAAATCTTTTGCATGCATACCTCTGGCCTACCTTACTCATATTCTCAAACTTTCATTGTTTGTTTTTCTTATCCATTGTACCCATAATATTGTTTTCCTCTGTAATAGTGTTAATTTGTCTCTATTCGTATGTATTTGTATGTCTGTTTGGGGTTTCCCCCTCGGGTCTCCACTGAAAAAGGGTAATTCTTACCCAGCTGGACCAACCCGGTTAACAAACGCAAATAAATAAATAAATAAATCATATTTACCTTACCATACTGTAATGTAAAGACATGTTTTTGGTTCTTTACTTTTCTTATTTAATTCTCTCCAGGCTTAGGCTGATATTAGTATTTTGTTATCAGTACTCAACACCAGTTAACAAATTCAAATAAAATAATTAAAATAAAATAAAATAAATCACTGAGTTGTGTAGCTGGCTAGTACACAGTACAAAATAATGTGGTAACTATAATAATAAACTTCACTGTGGCTACAACTAATTTTGACAGTGCCAAAAATTGTCAAATCTTACAGCATCAGTCCCCTTAAATTTATGGTTAACAAAAATGGCCACTCAACTACAGCTCTCTCTTCCATATTTATGGCTGCATTCATGAACTGTAAAGTCATGATGTTAGAAAATCCAGTCCCTGTCTCTGCTCCAAGTCTCATTTATTACTTTCATACCAGTTTGAACAGATGCCATGCACTCAGTGGTATTTGCTAAACTCATAACAGTAGTCAATACAGTTGTTAGCATTTTAGTTGCATTTTGTATTGCTACTAATCCTCAATCAGAAAAATAATATTTTGATCCATTTCCAAAACAGATCCATGCACTGAAGCAAATATTACTACATCAGCACTAGCCCAGGTTCCTCATTTCATTTGCACACATATGCAAAGAAACCACTATGAAATGAGGTAAAGCTATTACTATTCAACAGCTGACTGAAGGCAGCAGATACTAATGCTGAAGTGATCGTTTTCCTGACTTTGCCAAAAAGATTGCCTGCATCCATTTGCTTTCACTTATTTTTGCCATCAAAGAACTGGGTAAGTATTACAGAAGTACCTTAAACACACACACACACACACACACACACACACACACACACACACACACACACACACACACACACACACACACTCACACACATACACAAAGATATCCAACTTTGCATCAAAATAAAGTAATTTAACAACTAATCATGGGCTTAAATGATGTAGTACAGTATAGATTGTCAAAGTGATTATTGTAAACATTAGCTGAGAATATAAAAGCCCTGTATTAAATATTATAAACATACAGACCAGTCTTGTTTTTGTTTACTGTTAATGCTCATTGTAAGCGGCGGTGGTGCTGCGGTAGCATTGTTGCCTCACAGTAAGACATTGTCCTGTTCGATTCTCAGCTAAAGCGTCTTCTGTGTGGAGACATGCGTGAATGAGCGTACCTTCATTGAAGGTTGTGCGTCAGAGCTGGCAACTCGGCATGTAAAAATCTACTGCCAATCATTAGCGGACCAGAGTTCCACTGTGGCGACCCCTAACCTGGAAAAGCCGAAAGACACAACAACAACAACAACAAGTTAATGCTCATTTTAAATATTCACTGTAAATGCAATCAAAAGTTCAGTATTACCTTGTAATATTATGCAAAACCTTGGAATCATCTGTGTTACTATGTATGACTTTGGCTGAGGTCTTAGCTGAAAAGGGAGTATAAATGACTCCTCCAACCCAGTTAACAAACAAATAGTTATTTAGCATAGACATACTTGCTTTTCTAGCCTCTGATCAGATTTTGTTTAGATTTTATTTGTAAATGTTTAACCATGCTGTTTATAAACAGTTTATTCTAAGATCTTTCCTACATAATTTTACCTTGTATGCCAGTGATATGCAAAAGCCAGGAAAATTTCCTAAATCAACACAAAAAGTCTTACACAACGACTTTCTAATACTTTGCTTTTGTTGTAAAAACCTCAGCTGGAAATGGCTCTCTGTAGATAGTCCTCCAAGCTAGACATCTCCTTCCATGGCCAGCTAATCACCCTGTCCCCTAAACAGTGTGACAACCTTCCTAGTGTGCCTTTCTCCATACCTTGTGCCTTATCCAATCCTCCCCATCCCCATCTGTTCACCATCTATACCACTGTGTACAACCTTTGCTGCACCATTATTGTGTCTGTCTGATGTTTCTTTATTTCCCCTGCTCACTATCCTACATCCTGCTTTCACACTCAGTTGTCCCTTGTATACAGTCCTTATCATCTGTCTTTATATGAATAAAATGGACTTTTATTCCAAAAAGCACCTCACCTTCTGACCCCAGTTCACCCACTTTGTCTGTTTCTCTGTCTGTCCTCACCCCTTTCATACTGTCCTAAACACCCACTTCTTCCCCACTAGAGCAATGATAATAGTGGCTGTGCAATTTCTGGCTACTTCTTATATTCATATACAGAGTATCACCTGAACACAGCTCTGTGTAGTGGCCATATACTAGCATAATCACTTACATGTGTCGTATATGATCTATGCTTGTATTATCGTGACGCAATAGTTTGAAAGCTCATTACAGGTCCATGAATACACTCTGCATGTTATTGTTCTGTGCTCTGTGCTCCAACAGTACCACAGCTGGCCACATTCATGATTACCATATCTGATTTGGATAGGGCTGTGTGTTTTTAAGTACAACTTACTAGATATTCATGTGTATTGAGAATTTCTCATGTCACACAACAGTGTCTTCATGCACAAGCCTCACCATGTCAGGGTAAGACTTTTTTAAAAAAACTAGTCAAAGTCAATATTAAATCAGCCTTAGTTTGTTCCACGCAGTTATATTTACAGCACAAATATTAAATAATATTATTGTGGATCTGACCAAATTGACCTTGTGCTATAATGGTGTAATGAAAGTTCTTTTCATGAATAATTTAGTATTACACATGGTACTAAACAACACTTTTTTGTTTTGTTTTATTTTATATGTTGTACTATGTTCTCAGAAACACAATGCATCCTATCTGTGCTAGGGCCTAGGACATCAAACAAATGTTTATCTGTATGTCTGAATTTAAACAAGCATAAAGCCAGGCAAATGTTATGTGCACCATGGTGGGAAAACATTGAAATTATTTATTTCCTGAAAAGAAATGTGATAGAATAAATCCATGATATGTAAATACATATTTGGACAGTATGTGTGCATGTGTGTGTGTGTGTGTGTGTGTGTGTGTGTGTGTGTGTGTGTGTGTGTGTGTGTGTGTGTGTGTGTGTGCACTAGCAGTTTTATTTAGAATATTTTGCAGACATCTTAATACTTATAGACCTCATGCTTGATCTTAACCTCTGTCATTCCAAAGTATTGGCAAATAATCCACTTATGCTGTACTGACATGCTCTGAAAAACGACAAAACATTGCATGTCTAGTGAGGTTTGGTTTTATTGGCCGAAATGCACTAGTAACTTAAAAACTTAAAAAAGTAAAAAGTGAAAAGTCACTGGCATTCATAAGTCACATAGCTGAAACACTGCGATGTCCTGAAAGTGTCATTTGCATAAATCCCATGGGCCTCTACTGCAGTAGATTTGGTTAGCTGGTTGGTAAGGTTTTTTTTTCACAATGTGTGGCTGACCATTTTTTTTCCCTTCATTTTAGGATTCTTTTCCATTACTGAAGAGGTATGCTATCTAGAAATATGCATTGTCTGGGGGGCAAGGAGCTTCACTTGGGAGGTGGGTTACATTATATCCTGGAAACTGGTGTGCAGTACCCTAACACCTGGCTACTCCCTTTGCTATAAGTCTGTGCACGTTTATGCAACATGCATGATAAATAAAGTAAGATGAAAGCAATGGAGCTACTATTCCCAAGTATGTCATACATCATCCTTCACTAATAATGGTCTAAAATAAAGTGCTTCCTACATTTCTTCTGTGATGATGGAGGAGGTGTTATGTTACTGCTGAAAAGCACTATACCAGATATCTTGTCAATTCTGCAGAAAGCCATCGCATTTTCTTGTGTATAACTAATAACATTTTAGTTTCAGATTCTTTTTAGTATATATAAATGGAAAAAAAATATTATTTTCACAAAGAATGTAACTGTGGCCTTCAGTACTTCAATTTTGAACAGTTTTATAGGCTATAATTGCAGGCTGGATAACTTATACAATGAACTACTAGAATGATTTATTTCAGCATGACAATCCTGTAATGATTTTATCATACCCCATTTATTTTCCTGCTCTTTATAATTTTATGTATTTTTATTTAACAGCAAAGCATTTTCTAGGAATGTATCACTTCTCAGTTTTACAATAAGATGCATTTATTTATTTTTGTTGATTCCTCTCCTGTAAGCAATAAAAAGTTTATGTTGTTACTATAAACCACTTATGCAGGGTTTATCATATCTGCCAAAATTGTATGTTGCCACCATAAAAAAACATAAAAGTAGTTCTGAATGCATAAGGAAATATTTCCCAGTTCTGATTTTAAATTTAAACATGCAGGTGAGATTCCTGCACCGTGCCCCATGGAGTAGGACTAGTATGCACCCAAAGCCCTATGTTATTCATCAAGACAGCTACATAATGGGGTAAGACCTGTACGCAGTCTTACCTCATTGTGCAGCCACAGTACTCGTTGCATAGAGCACAGATGCAAATGATCATCACCTAGGATTATAAGCGACTCAGAAAACACTACATACACACTCTGCATATAGGGCGATGCCAGCTACTTAAATTACAGGACCAGACCCATATAACTGATGCCGTAGTGAATCTGACCACAGCTTTCCTTGCTCACTGCTGATGTGTTGCTCACTTTTCAGAGCCAAACAGCAAGATCAGTGCAGAAGTAAACAAAAAAAAAAATCTTTTGAACAGTAAAAAAAATAAAAATAAAAAAATAAACCCTACTAACAAGATAGCTTCCTGGAGTACAGGCAAAAACTGCTGCCAAAGCTCACTGTCCTTACTGTCCACCCAGTGACATTGCCAAAATCCCACCAATGAGAGTTTACACAGCATTACATTCCTTCATTAGCATATAATGGTAATGACCGTATCAAGCCAAGTAAACGACAAGATTTTATGATTCACTGTGTGGTATGATGATTGACCACAGTTCAACAGGGAACAATTATAAAGTATGTCAGATGCATCATACCTTACTAAATAGCTGTTCATTGCGTGGTGTGGTACTGTCATTATGGTACACAGTGATTCATTAAGTTGCATGTAGTGCATCCTTATGTGATATGCGTATCTGCATTCCACCTGTTAATACTGCAGTCTATCTCAATGAATTCTGGTAATGACAGCAGTACACAGAATGCATTCATGGAACTTTACACTACATTTATGAATCGACTGGCCAGTGTGCGGGAGATCAAACTTTTTTTTTTTTCAAATCTACATTGTCAGCATAAGGTAAGCATACAAGTTATTTTACTTTGCTACATATTTTAAGGAGATTGTGCCCCCCATACCACACTGCATATTTAATGTGAAGTTCTCCCCCAAGCCCAGATATTACATAATGTAGGCATCCCATACTCTCCATAGGTCTCCTGCTCACTCAGTAACTCATTATCACTGCACTTCTTATCACTGGTAATGTCAGGCTTTTACCTTCTGTGACAGTGAGACAGGTGCCGTGCTGCTTCTGTTATATTACTCTCCTACATGGTTTCCTGGACAGTTAAGTTTATCCATCTATATATTAAAAGAATTGTTTGCTTTCTTTAGAAATTGCCAGCCCAATTCTGTCCAGGAGCTGACTCCTAAGCTGCACTTTTTGTTTTAATTTTATGTGATATTATTTTTTTCCTAGGCTATCAAGCCTCTCATTGATCAGATAGTGCCTATTTGTTCCTTTAGTCAATGAGACCACCTTGAATAAACTGACCAATGCCTTGAGTAGAGAATGTGCAAACCACGTCACAGTGGCACCCCACAATTATCTCTGTTGTGACTGCAAAGTTCTGCAGTCTGACTATAAAGGCTGCCACCCATCAGTGGCATGGTGAACCTGAAGCACTCCCCAGGGGCACCTCTCTGCAACACTGCCCCTCCCAAGCATTCTACTCTTACTTCTCCCCGGGACTGCCCCTGGCAACCTCCTTTATCTGCACTATCAAGTTCCAAAGCTGCCCTGATAACTCAGGTTGTCTGTGTTATAGACAGGGCTTAATTCCTCTAAACGACATGATGATAACCCAGACTTTTTAAACAAGCTAAACATCTACTTCAGCAGAGTTGAGGAATCAAATAGAACATCACCAGAGAGGCTATCCACAAATGAAGATGCCACATTGCTATGCCTCAATCTGGAAGAAGTACACAAGAACCTACATAGGGTTAATCTAGGCAAAGTAGCTGGTCCGCATTGGATCCCGGGGAAGCTACTTAAAAACTGTGCTGATCAGATGGCACCAGTCTTCACAGATGTTTTAAATACATCTCTCAGCCAGGAAGAAGTGCTCAAATGCTTTAAGGCCCCCAACATCATCTCTCTACCCATGAAACCATCTCCAGCATCATTAAATGATTACTGGCAAATTGCACTTAACTCAGTAGTGATGAAGTGCTTTGAAAAAATGGTCAAGGATTATATAACATCCTGCCTGCCTGCTACATTTGATGCTTTACAGTTTGCATACAGGCCAAATCATTCTACTGCAGATGCCATAACCTTAACATTTCATTACACCTTGGACCACCTGTAAAATAAGGACTGTTATGTATGCATGCTGTTCAGAGAATTCAGCTCAGCCTTCAATACATTTATTCTACAACAATTGTTGTCTAAGCTGAGTAAACAGGGTATAGAAAACACAATATGCAACTGGATCTTCAACTTCCTAACTGAAAGGCCACAAATAGTTCGAGCTAGAAAACATCAATCAAACAGCATCACCCTAAACACCGGTGTCCCACAAGGTTGCGTACTCAGTCCACTTCTTTTCAAAATTCTAACACATGACTGCACAGCTAAGCATCAGTCAAACAGAATCATCAAATTTACAGACAACACCACAGTAACTTGGCCTTATCGAAAAGGAAGACAAGGGGGCCTACAGGGAAAAAGTGAACCAACTCGTTCATTAGTGCACGGACAACAACTTAGCACTAAATATTGAGAAAATCAAGGAAATTCTCATCAATTTTAGGAAGAAGAAAAACCCACACACCCCTACCATCATCAATGGTGCCACAGTGGAAAGAGTCAATAGCACCAAGTCCCTAAGAGTTAACCCCCCACACACACACACACAGGTCCTACTCACCTTCTGAAGAGCCACAATTGGCAGTGTACTGACAAATAACATTGCCATCTGGTATGGAAATTGCTCTCAAGCTGATTGGAAGGCACTGGATAAGTTACACAGGAAGGACATTTTATAATATTAATATTAAAATTTAATACACTCTTCCCTATAAAGCTTAATAAGGAAGATAAATTGGAAGTGTTTTTTTATGAGGAGTTAGGTTTGTCTCAATTGATTAATTATTTAATTGTTTAATTAAGCTGTTGAATGTATAAAATCTGTGTGTTTTTCATGGTGTATTATACTCTGTAAAGGCTTGCTTAAGCCGAGGAGCTAGGGGTGTATAAGGTTTTATTCAACAGATTTTTATCACTAGCCATTGCTTTTCTTGGTGGTATTTCATATATACATCCTTTGGTTGTATTATCCACTGGATAAGATTTTTAAACAGGCCACAAAAATCATTGGCTCAAACCTTTAATCCCTACAGGACATATATTCAAATAGATGCAATGGCAAAGTCCTTAAACTATTAAGGGATATACACCATCCGACTCATGGACTTTTCAAACTCCTGCCAACAAGAAAGCACTACAGAAGCATTAGTGCAGGACATGCAGATTCCATAATAACTTCTTCCCACATGCTGTCAGACTGTTGAATAACAAACTCATAGCTTAACGTGCTACATGGGTAAAACATTTATGTGCAATATGTCATTGTTGTTTACATAAACTCTCTCAGTATCTCACTTCATACATCTCTCTTTGCACTAGGAAAACTGTGAACTGTGTTGGGTAAGTTTACATGTGTGCCCCTCTTATTTATTATAGTACTGTTTTTTACATATCCTTATATTTCTACTGAGTCTTTTCTTGCTATTGTATTTGTTGTGTTTCTGACACAAACAGAGCTTTCAAATTTGTTTTACTTTATTTACTATCTTGTATATTATTTTTTTTTTATTTAATTTAATTTTTTTTTATTAATTTTATCTATCTTCCTTCTGTAAACTGTCATTCATATGGTACAAGCCTGAGTATCGAAATTCCGTGCAGTGATATACACTTTTTCCTCTGTGTTGATCTGTATGACAATAGCGTTTACTTTGACTTTGACCTTAAGTCACCAATACTGGTCATGGCCTTTTCTATAGTCTAACATTCATTCATATTTGGCTTCTCCATTACTGACCTCCAGCTGTTATGATGACAGCTTGACTCTTCTTGATTCAGCTTAACCGAAAACTGCTGCTTGGAAGTGAAAGGTTTCATTAAAATAAATCATGTCTACTGACTGCAAAAGGCTGTGATTTCCTCTTTGTGCCACAATGTGAAGGCACTGTACAGATGCTTCAAGCCCTGTTTCCCACTGATATGGTTTCCCTATCATCACACCCACTGTTACACTGCTTGGTAGGAATAGGGATAGAGATTCAGGCCAATAGTGAGTGAAGTGACAGAACATTTATGAACTACCTGTTACAGATGGAGCCTAGGGCTGAAGTTCCATCAGCCCCCACCTTCATACAGCTGTGAATAGAGATACAATTCATTTTGATAAAAAAAAAGTTCCACAAATGCACCACCAGCCTTTGATTTCTTCACTGTTGGCTATAATTCTGATTATTTTCAGAGACATATAAACATATACTCCCTTGAGCATTTTGTGGGTGGGCAGCATGATAGCAATGACTAGAGAAGCTTGTTACAGTGCTTATGCATTGGCAACCACCCTTCCCCGCACTCTTTGTGTACCACAGTAGTAGCTGGGCTGCTACTTATTTCTTTAAATTCAGAAGATGGCAGCTAAAGCTGTGCAGCAGACGATTTTGTAGTTTATTATCTCTTATGGTAGAAGTGTCATACTGGTATACTTCTATGCAGTTATGCCGTACATGCTGTATCTAGCATTTCATTCCTAGATAGCTGTACCAGACAAGTAATATATATATTCTTTAACTACAGATAATGGGACTGGTCTACAGATTTTAACAATATGTCATAAAGCATGACTCGTAAAGGCCATGAGGAACACTTCCACAACCGTTTTCATTTAAATTCCATTTTGAGGCAATAGTTTAAATTGAAACTAACTAGAAATAGGGCAGAAAATGAAATCCACTTTAATGGGTCTGATTGTTAAACATGGGTTTTCTTGTTGGACCTCATGATCTCAGCCAAGTAGAAGTCCATTGGCATTTATTCAGATCTTTTTCTAATTTTGAAAACTAGCTCAACAGCCTGACAACAATATGATACAAAACCTATGCAGTTTTGATAGACAGGTATTTTCTCAACATTAGTAACTAAAATCCCACCTAGCATAGCCTGATTCTAAAATAAATAAAATAAAGACAGTGATCTTTAACCTGTCTGAGAGTTCAAGAGTAGAAACTTCAATTAGACATCATATTTTTTACAACATATAAAGCTATAAAAGAGAAGGTGGAACATACAGAAAACATATCCTGGCACAAGAACATCTGCTTGTTCAGATCATTTAAACTGATGTGCAGACCTACTTTTCTTATAATCCAGATGAATAGCTCAGCTACTGTCCAAGTTTGGACAGAGAGGATGTACAGAACTTTATATCACCCACCACTGGAGTTCAACTCCAAGCCCATATTGGAACTTATCATATTTCTTTTTTTTTATATAACAGAATCAGATGATCTTAATCAAAGTCTAGTCAAAGTATCAAATCATAGTATCATGAAAAGTACAAGGCAGAATCAGTCCAACAACTCTTTATTCCTAGCCAGCACCCATTCTCACCAGGTACTTCTTACCTTTGGGCTGAAAGTGGGAAATTACCTGGACTATGGTGATCTCCCTAAAGTGACCAAGAATAGGTGCTTTTTAATACATAAGCTGTTCATCTCAGGAAGCATGATAGTGTAGGTTCACTCTTGCACACTACTACAATGAGATCTTTTTTGCCACAGGTGCAATGTTAAGTAAGGCTCTAATGATTCTAAATGAAAACTGTGATGTTTACACTCAAAAACATGACCACCGATTCAATGAGCCATGTTTTATCTATTTATCATCAGAAATTATTTTCCTCTGTCCTATGCCTCATCTCCTCTCTTGCCTATAAACCATTATTCTTTGCCCTGTGTGATTTGGACAACTTTGGTTAAGGATTTGGGGGTCCTGGTGAATGTTTAAAATTTGCAGAGCATACTAAAATTGTGGTCTACTAAGATATATGCCAAGGTTTGTTTTCAGTAGAGTTAAGAATGCTTTTGGTCCCTTTGTTTACCTCTGCAGTTAGGCCTATTATAGAATATTCTGGTTGTTTTGCCCCTTTAGTATACCATAACTGAAGAAACTGGAATGACTATAGAAAATGTTTAATAGATAGGTATCAGGCCTTAAACATCTTGGATATGGAAAAAGATTGGAGCATCTGTCATTATTGTCTATTGAATATAGATTACTTAAGGGGAAAACTTAATTTTGGTTTTCAAATGCTTAAAAATGAGATTTTAGCAGCTGTGTTGGGTATTTCCTTCTCTAATCATAAAGCAGGTATTAGAAATAGTAACCTGTTTGCCAGGCTCCCTAAGAATAAAACATCATTCACAGGCTCCTAATTTCATTACAGGGCTAAGAGATTGTGAAACTCTACCAATTAACTTACAAGGTGCCAATAGCTTGGAGATTTTCAAAAAGACAGTAGATAACTGGCTGTGACTCTGAGTTATCTCTTAGAAAACTCTTAAAAGGCCTAAGTGGGCTCTGAGCTTGATTTATATTACATTGAACATTGAATACATACATATCATTGTATGTTTATGTATGTGCTGAGGTCAGCAACTGGTTTAACTTGCTTGTAAGTCAAATAATCTGTTCTCCATCTTTAAGAAATGCTACATGTCTAAAAATTTTAGTTTACCTCAGTATAACACATTCTATATTATGTGCCACATATTAACATAGCAGGAACATAAACACAAAGCACAACAGAGGCACAATATTAATACTTTGTTTACATGATCTATTAGAGTTCTATCATCACACAAAACTTCAGAAAAAGTCACTGTGAAAAGAAATACTGAAACCTTTTGGTTCTAAATATTACCCTCACAACATTATAATAAATCATCAGTAGGAAGCTGTATATTAAGTAACTGCAGCAGTCTGCATTTAAAGTGGACCTGTGTGTTGAGAGACAGCCTTACAAGACTATCTGCAAATATATAGAGCTGAGTATATTTTTCTGCATTATTCTGTATTATAGAGCTAAATTGTTGCTTAGGTATCTGTTGTCTTAGTGTTCTGCAAATATACAGAGATCAGTATATATTTTTTTGGTTTTATAATTTGCACTCTGATTCCTCACATCTCTGTTGAAAAATTTCCCTACCCCCCTCCCTGTTCTTGGTTGTAGTTTAAATTTGGTGGCTTTTGCAGTGCCCGCCCCACTGTAGATTTTATCTAGGACACTCCCCCAGTCCCATCTCTTTACCGCATTCTGCCTAATAAACCCTTTCTGCACTTGCTTTTAGTCCTTTTTAATTTAATTACATTTTTTCAAACTGTGTGTGGACTAATATTGCTACATACTCAAGTGTGCCAGCTTGCACTGCATGTGAATTGTTTTTACTACTGTTTTTGCTACTTTTCTGAAAAAAAAATTGTAAGCCTGTTTCCTACCTTTCCTGTAATTAGTGTTCCAGATACAGATTTGCTGTATCCAGGACTATTTGTAAGCTTCTGAGCCCCCAAGACTTTCTGTGTTGGAGGGAAGCCTTCTAGCTTATCAGTGGGAGTGGTAAGCACTAGGTAACCTGTCTACCACGTAAGGAGTGGTTCTGGCCCAGAATTTGTAGTTATTGGCCATTTGGGCGGTCTTCCATCTCTCTCAACTTTCTGATTTGAAGGCCTGCATTTGCACTTGTTTCTGTCCTGTAACTCCTGGGCCCATCTCATTTGCTCACTCAAAAAAAAAATGATCTGCTTTTACTGTATTTGTGTTTCTTCCTTCTTTATTTTGCTTTTGCGTCATCTTAAAAGTACTCAATTGTATTTATTACTGCTTGGTGTAACTCATTCTAAGCCTTTTAGTTTAAGCACTTGGGCTTCAGACCAGTTGTTTTACATTAGGAAGGTTTGTGTTCTGTACTGTAGTGGCAGGACAGGTAGCTTACATCCTTCTAAGTTGGGAACTGCTGATTGAGGGCTCAGTGTCTGTTATTCTAAAAGTGTATTAATTCTGTTTTAAGCACTTGGGCTTCAGGCCAGTTATTTTACATTAAAAGGGTTTGTGGACTACACTCTTGTGGGAGGAGAGGCTGGACTCTGCCCTTCTAGCTGGGAATTTCTGGTTAAAGACTTATAGTGCCTGCATATTTAAACTGCTTCTTACTGAAATTGGTACACCTTGTTTGCTGTAGCATAGACTAGATCCAGGCCTGCTGAATCTAGCTTTGTTTGTATAACTTGAGCACTAATCCAGGCATTCTTTAAAGTATTCAATTGTATGTATTACTGCTTGGTAGTAACTTGATTAAAGTGTAGCTATCATTCTAAGTCTTTTGGATTAAGCACTTGGGCTTCAGATCAGTTGTTTTACATTAGGAAGGTCTGTGGCCTGCACTGTGGTGGCAGGACAGGTAGCTTACATCCTTCTAAGTTGGGAACTGCTGATTGAGGGCTCAGTGTCTGTTATTGTAAAAGTGTATTAGTCTGGTTTAAGCACTTGGGCTTCAGGCCAGTTGTTTTACATTAAGAAGGTTCGTGGTCTGCACTCTTGTGGGAGGAGAGGCTGGACTCTGCCCTTCTGAGCTGGGAATTTCTGGTTAAAGGCTTATAGTGCCTGCATATTTGAACTGTTTTTTACTGAAATTGTTACACCTTGTTTGCTGTAGCATAGACTAGATCCAGGCCTGCTGAATCTAGCTTTATTTGTATGCTTGTTGTTTGTTTGCTTGTTATTGACCTGAAATGCTAATTCCACCTAAAACGTGGCTTTTCAGCACTTCTGTGGATCCCTAGTGATATCTGCATTGCTTACTGTACTTATTTCCTTGTTTCACTTGAAAGAAACTTACTGTTTGTCATTTTTGCATTTAAGTTACCTGTAACACATTGCATTTAAGTTACCTGGCACTTGCTCACTAAAGCAATTATATAAGTCAGCACTAAAATATTAAAATCACTACACCCTCACAAACTCCCCTTGAGTACCTCATTCCCCATTGGCCCTTTTTTCAATTATAAAGGAATTTCCAATACTATTCTAGCATGTCCAAAGGTCAGTTGTCAATCTCCTCTCCGGTCCAGCTGGTGAATCTGGGAATCTTGAGGCAATGTTACAACTGCCTCATGTACAAAGACAACCCTCTACTCCTCCAAACAAATTCCAACATGTGAGAGATGCAACCATATAGCCATACTGGAGGCTAAGCTCTCTCAACTCAGTACTGGTGAAACCAGTCAGGAGGGGAAGGAAACCACACTCACTACAATTCCAGTCTCACATAGACCTACCATGACAGCAAACCAAACACATAAACACACAAAAACATACTAGGAGGATCTAAATAAAAATCTGCCTAAGCAGCAGAGACTTCCAAAGCAGACACCCAAGCAACCGCTACCCCAAAACAAAACACGTGCAACACATAGCTCACAAAACCAGTGTGCTGAACAGTCACAGCCCTTAAGGCTAAACAACACACCTGATACACTTGTAATAGGTGACTCTATCATCAGGCACACTGACGTCCCGCTCACCAGGCTGAACAAGGAGAAGGTCACGGTGAGCTGCCTGTCGGGCGCTAGGATCCGCCACATAACACAAGCACTCAGGTCACTCCAAGTCAAGTACAAATATGACTCAGTCATTGTCCATGCTGGTGTGAATAACCTGAGACGTACCTCCCTGGACTACATGAAAAGAGACATAGAGGAGCTCTCTGAGCATGTAGCCCAGGCCGATATGACCCTGACCTTGAGTAGCATCTTACCCTCACCAAGAATGATGCCACAATATGAAGACAAGATGATCAATTTCAACAATTGGCTTAAGTATTGGTGTCATTCAAAGGGGATCCAATGCCTGTCAGCCTGGGATGACATGCTCAACAAGCCACGATGCTTCGCTAGGGAAGGCTTGCACCTGTCACCCCTGGGCTTTCAGATATTGGCAAAGTCTCTTGCTACCCCCATAGTGCCTTTTTAGGCAAGGCTCAAAAGACAAACCCACCTCCATAGGTATCACAAGGGATAAGAAACTAAGAGTAATGCTACTCAATGCCAGAAGTCTAAACCTCAAGATGCACGCACTCGAAACTCTCCTTAGCATGGAGAATATCGATATCTGTGCAGTAATAGAAACCTGGTTCAAGGCTCCCGAGAGCACCCCAGCACTACCAGGTTATACCTCATACCATGCTTTTCGGCTCCAAAACTTGGACCAAACCACAAAAGGAGGGGGAGTATCAATATTTGTCAAGGATACCCACACCTCCAGGTTGGTGGCACAGCACGAAGCATCAGAGACTATCCATGTGCAACTAACAGTGGGTAAAACTGCCTTCCAGTTTATAGCCTGCTACAGACCACCCTCCCATACCCAGGAACCCCACTCGGCCTTCCTGAGAACACTGGAAAATATGAAGGTCTCTCCAAACACCATTATATTGGGCGACTTCAACTACCCTAACAGAGACTGGGAGCATTACTCTAGCTCCAACACCCTAGCCCAAAGGTTCCTAGAATTTATAAACTCAAATGCTATGGAACAACTTGTTACCACTCCCACAAGAGGGGAAAACCTACTGGACCTGATCATCACCAACATGGGGACTCTATGCTCCAGACCAGAAGTGTATCCCTCACTGGTAAGATCAGACCATAAACTAATCTCACTGGATATTCACATCCCGACTCCACCCCCTGCCTTGAAAACCACAGTGAAAAACTTCTCTAAAGCAAATTTCACACTCCTCAAAACCAAGGTGGAATCCTTCAAAGCCCCCGGGCCTGTGGAAAATACGGCCCAGACCGCAGAATCCTTTATAAACGCATTCTATGAACATCTTCAGGAATGCATGGATCATGCAATCCCAAATAAAACCAAGACCCAATCCTCCAAAGGCAGACATCCTGTCTGGTAGACCCCAGCCATAAACAAACTATACAATAGAAGGAGGAAGCTACTACATGATAGAGCAAAATCCCAAAAAGGGAAGGCATTTCTGATCAGTATTAGCAAAAAACTACGGGCACTCATAAAATCGTCTAAGGCCAGCTTCGAGAGAAAAATTGCACAGGACACTAAGGATAATCACAAGGCTTTCTTTAGTTATGTTAGGAACCTGGGTGGAAATTCCCAGATATGCTCAGAATTGGTCCAAAATGACAAAAAATACACCAAACCCACAGACATTGCCAACATCCTAGCTGACAGGTTCAGCGCAAACTCCCCCCCCACCAAAAGGGCAAATATCTATCCCAGCAGAGTGCTGCCCCCCTGACATCTCAGATGCTCAGGTAAGAGCTGCCCTCTCCAAAGCAAAAAACACAGCATCAATGGGACCAGACAGTGTCCCGGGCTGCATCCTACATGAACTCCAAGAAGAGCTAAACCCAAACATAAAACTACTGTTCAATCTCAGCCTTACTACAGGATATGTACACAAAGAGTGGTGTACAGCAACAGTGATCTCTCTCCACAAAGGTGGTGCCTCAATGGATCCTGGAAACTATCACCCCATAAGCCTGACTAGCTTGGTCTGCAAAGCTATGGAAAGGATCATCATGGACCTCATAAATAAAGATATTGGGGACCTACAGACACTGGATCCTACCCAGTTTGACTTTGTTAAGGGCAGATCCTGCCTCTTAAACCTGGTCAATTTCTTTGAAACAGTCACCAAGGCCATTGACGAGGGGAAGGTGGTCCACACAGCCTACCTGGACCTCGCAAAAGCCTTCGATACAATACCCCACTCGGGCATTATAGATAAGCTCACCAGCTTAAATATAAACCCCTATGTCACTAGATGGGTTGCAAACTGGCTCAAGCACAGAACCCACATGGTTAGAATTGCTGGAGCCATGTCAGACTCCAAACCAGTTACAAGTGGCATCCCACAAGGCTCAGTCCTGGGACCTCTCTTGTTCGGTATATATTTCTCGGAGTTACAGGCCAACACGGAAGGACTGTGGCTGACCAAGTTCGCAGAGGACTGCAAACTGGGTGCCATAATTGACTCTCCAGCCGACAGAAGCATCCTCCAAAAGGGCCTCATAGAAACAGACAACTGGTGCTAGAGCTATGGCCTCAAGCTAAACGCCAAAAAGTGTATAGTCATCCCCTTTAGCAAAAACAAAGTGCCCATAAATTATCATATAGGTGGTAATCCATTAAGTACAGAAGAAGTAATTAGGGACCTGGGGACCCAAGTTGATAACAATCTCTCATTTGACAACCACGTGGCCAAAGTGGTTAGAAAAACATTTTATATAGCCCACCTAATCATGAAGGGATTCACATCTAGATCAGGGAAGGTCATCGTGCCTCTTTACTCATCCCTCATCAGGCCCATAATTGAGTACAATGCCCCTTTTGAGATGTACCTTACCAGACACCTGCATCAACTGGAAAGACCCCAAAAGTACCTCACCAAGAGGATCAAAGGGCTCAAACAGATGCCATATGCTGCCCGGTTAAAGAAACTCCAGCTCTACTCAGTGGCATACCGCCTGCTCAGAGGCGATCTGTGCCTGACCTATAAAGCCATGTCCAACCCGGAATTAATGGACATGCTGCACCTCAGAAAATCCAAATCCCATTGAGCTACGCGCTCGAGAGACTTGAACCTCAGCACTGAAATAAACAGGACATGCTGGAGGGACAGATTCATAACCCAGAGGCTCCCTTCACTCTGGAATAAAATCCCAGTCCAGGTTAGACAGAGTCCCTCATTGACTCTCTTCAAGAGAAATCTTGATGAGTGGATGGGAGATCGTAGGTTTACCCCGGGTATCACTTCTGTGTCACTGTTAGACAGAGGCACAGTATACTAACCTCAAAAAAGGGCATAGCAAAATTAATTTAAAATGGGTGGCGAAAGCCAAACACACTCTGGCTATGCTTATAAATGCCCTAGGACGGATAGCCTAGTATGAACCTATGAACCTATGAACCTACATGAATAATTCAAAGGACACTTTACATGCATTTCACTTTCAGGCTCACAGCACTAGTCAACTATTCATTTCCTTAGACTAACTAGTCACATCACATTAGTGTTAGTTAGCCTGTGAGGAAAACAGACTTCTGTTCTACTACAATGGGAAATAGAATTAAGCAATTAGTATACACAGGCAGCCATTTCTCTATACAACTGTCTTTTGTCACATAATTTCAAACATTTCCAGGTTAAAATGTGGCATAATCTTTTAAATAGGCAGCTCTTTTTGATCTTATGGGCAAAAGTCTATTACTGGCAAAATTATTTTCAAGTGAAAAACCATTAGTGTGTCCATTATCGCTTGCTACCCTGTGTATAAACCCAGAATCATCATTATAATGTGAGTAAGGTCTCCTGAATGAAGAATACCTAATCAAAGTACTCCTTATATTATGTACAGTTATCACAGAACCTTTATTGTCACACCCAGTACCGCACAAATATGAATATTTGTTTTGCCTTGATTTATCAAGAAAGATCACCCTTTCTAGTAGGTATATTGTAGTGCTTCTGGACTCGTTTCTTTTCATCACAGAATTTGCTCAAATTCTTTTTTCCTCACCACAGCATCAGGTTTTTCTGTTAACTCACTAACCAATTTTATTCTTGAATTCTTATTTGAACATCAGACTGATTGGTAATGCCCTAGTTGCGGAATGTATTGTGCTATAATTTTATATTCTGTCAGCATGCTGAACAAATACTGTCTTCACAGCATTCTTTTAAAATCAGAAAATCTTACAGCTTCCTCTGTTTTATTCATGAACTTTTCAAGCATACAATTTGCCTGAGGCTCTAAAAGAGTCCCTCTTCTAAGAGTTACTTGTGGACCATTATGAATTTTTATAGTAGATCGCTTATCAGTGAAAAAAATCTTTTCTAAGGTATACTTGCATTTGATAACACTGAGTTATAGCAAAACAGATTTTTTTCAGTTTAATTGTCTTCTCTACAAATCAAAGAATGGAAATTAATGAGATGGAATTGTAGGCTTTTTTGTAATGTTTTGTTAGTTAGCATTGTATGTCACTGACTTTTCAATGTTATTGCATTCTCATCTGATGTTGGTCAGCTTATAGATTTTCTATAGCTCCCTTTTCTAAGATAGAAGTGATGATGTTGGCTTATTTAGGTATTACAGACTTTGCAGCTGGAAATTTGGAGTCTTCATCTATTAGTACAAACTTCCATTCACTGACCTATAAAAATTTTAAATTTTTTTTCATTGGCACTGTTTGGAAAATTCTGATATCTAGATGGGAACACTTTCAATTTGTTATGTATTACTATGGTAAAGTAAACCATATCGTAAATGTCTCTCTGTCGTGCTATCCATATTTGGAAGCAGCCTTTCCTGCCAACTGTCCATATTTTGGTGGAACATTTATATTTTCAGGCCTGATTTACCCCTGCACACATTTTTTTGAATCCGCTTCATCATACTTGATTTTTGAAGCTGTCTAATAAACAGAAAACTATACTACATGACCAGCATAGTACTGACACCAATAATTTAACGAGAGACACACACCTTACATCTCCCTTTTTCAGGAGCAAAAATAAATGAACTTGCATGGAATCATTTTACAAAACAGTTCATTAAAGTTTGCAGATTTTACACTGTCTCTTTGATAGTGAGCTTATAATATCCATCATTTTTCATTCTCTGTTCTTAAACATGTGCTTCTCAGTAGTATTCAGCATTCCTCCTGGAAGTGATAAGTGTTAGGTGCTATTTGGTATTCAAATTTTATGCTGATCATACGTTCAGATTTTTGGCTGGGTGTACTTATTTTCCAAGAGCCTTTGTTCCTATTTTCAGTGTCTGTAGGTTTGAGGTATGGGGGCCATATTTTCTCTTATCATAACCTTGTTTTTATTTCTTTTAAATATGTTTTGTGTGAGTTTTCAGTATACCTTTTCTGTAATGTTTTTAAAATCTGTAGCCTTGTCCTGTTTAACAGTTATCGTCTGTATAAACTATTATTTTGTTTTTACATTTCTCTTACCTTTTTGCAGTCTCAGCATTTGGGCCATCTTTATTTACTTTGTGCTGTGCATTATTGAAACAGAATTGTTTCATGCAATACTGTGTCTTCTTTTGTCTCTGTATTTTATTTAGAATCAGTGCTGTTGGCATTGCATGTTCTTCTCTCATCTTAGCATAACCTTTTCCAGCTTTATCATGTCTCTCTTTTTTCTTTGTTGCAACTATTGGATGTTTCAAAATGTAGTCATTTCTATTTTGAATTGTTATAATATATTTACATATGATAATGTAAGCTCAGTTGCAATATTTCAGTCCTAAGAGGTGGTTTTGATTTGGGGAGCACAGTTGTTATGTTATAACAGTCTCCAGCAGTTTGTTGTCTGGCACTGATGGAAAATCTTTTTTGAAGAAATATATATGAAAATCTTCGTAGGTTCATACTGTAGCTTTTGCTTTCTGTTCTGAGAATGTCCTTTTTTATACATCTAATAACTGCACTTTTGCAGGCTATTATTTTTAACTGTCTCCAACTAACACTGACCTCTAATATTGACTCAGACTCCTGCTCACTGATGATTCTACTGCTAGAATTGAAGGTGAGACCCCACATTTTATATTTCACAATAATGCTAACTTGAAACAGCTTTTATGCAAGGATAAGAGGAACAAGCATTCTATAGAGAGTAAAAGATTAGGTACTTATGCATGTAGGAAGTGTAAATTTTGGGTACTTTTCCGTTATTGGGGCAACACATGTCCTGAGCGGTTGGAATGTTACCATGGTGTCGAATCTGATGTGTGTGGCTTTTAGTTTACTTCAGCAGTAAATTTACCTTTGCTGTCGGTGTCACTAATTTCTCTTCTGTGTCTGTACTATGAAATTGCACTTGTTTAAGCCAAGTACTGCAGATCATTGCAAGCTCCTTACAAAGATACTGGAATGTGAATTGATATGCAAGAAACACACAGAGGGGAAAGTTAAACAGATATGCAGACGCATTATCTGCATTTAACAAATTGAACAACTTGCTCTCCTGTGGCTTACGTGTACAACAATTGTTAACTTGTCCACATGACAAAAAAAAAAACACAAGATACTTAGCACAGAAAGTAAATATTATACACCTGCTTGCTAAATTTTTGAATTGGGTGACCTGGCTACCGCTCTTTTGTCTGATTGCTGTATTTTGCTGTCTTTCAAGTGGGATCCAGCATACAGGACAGATTGCTTATGGATACCAAGACGTAGTGATGTGTAAGTGTAGAACTCCGGGAAGTAAGACTTCTCAGTAAAAGGATGAAGTTTGTCAGGTGCCCTTTGTGGTCTGTTTGAGTTTATAGTTAAGTCGCCTGTCAATAAAAGGAAGTGGTTGCAGGTAACGATTGATTTATAAAAGAAGTCTTACTTCTCACCTTGATTCATGAAACTCTTTTCTGCCTGTACATTTCCTCTTTATATGATGTTGCTGTGTAAATCTATAATATGGAGGTTAACAGCCACGGATAATGCTGTAACTTGAAAATGTATTCCATTTGCTGACTGCATATACTGATACTGTGCATGGCAGTAAATATATTGATAAAGTCTAGAAAACTTGTAACCAAGTGATTTATGTACACAACAAATATTCAATTGTCCCAATACTTTGTTTAAATTTGAACCTAGGTTCTATGCTGATTGTGATACTAGTAATCTGGTGTACTTGGCTAAGTGTGATACATGTCCATGTTATTACATGGGCAAAACCACTCAGAGGCTGAAGGAACATATAAGTAAACATCAATATGAAATATGCAAAAAGAATTAATTGAATGCTTTGGCCAAGCATGTGATGACATTTCCTGAACATTGTTTTTTTTTTTAGGGTCTTACAACCAGTGTACAATAATATCAGAGGGGGTGATACCAATAACTTTCTTGAACAACAAGAACTTCACTGGATACTGAGGTTACAAGCACACAAATATCCAGGGATAAACAATAGTATTTCTATTAAGCCTGTATTGAAAGGGCGCAGGCTAAGAAAAGTTTAAACTTGTATTTTGTGTTTTTAATGATTAATTGATACTTAATTAGTTTTAATTGCTATGAGCTGTTGACTGGTTATACTATTGTATTTAAACTGAAGTTTTTTTACTTGATTTTAGAGGATCTGATGAAGCATACTTGATACGTAAAAGCTCTTGTCCTATTTTATGGTTTATGTCAGCATTAAAAGAGATTTTTTATTGCCGTGGCTGTCCTACTGGTATTTTATTATTATACACTGTGAGGTAAAGTATGATGTCACTTTCTCTAAGCTTAAACTTTGTTTTGAAAGTTTAAGATCTTTTTAATGTGTGTCTGCCATTCAAACATATTATCCTTTTTCATTAATCCCCTTAAAAGTAATGTTACTTAGGGAAGTCTGTACTGAAACTTGAGAAACATTTTGACATATCCAGTAAATATTTTACTTTACGTTATTTGATGGAAACATCTCACATATAGCTTTTACCTTGTTTGGATCTGAAAGCATCCCATTGCCTAAAAAATGTGAAACCACACAACTTGCATACAGATCTGTCATATTCATATGTCTGTTTATTTAGTGGGATCCATTCTGGTTTAACCTTTCAAGTTCATTTATCTGGCTGCCATCATATTGTTTTGTGGTTTTTCAAATGTATCATTACTGTATGTTTTCAAATACTTTATTCCTTGAATTAATTATTGTATAATACACTGAATATTTCTGATTCAAAAATTACTACAAAGATCATTCTTTTATGCCACATAAACTCACTTTTGGATGAAAATATTGCAGTGCTTCTAAACTCTCAATATAATTTTATTTGGTGATAGCCTGCCCACAACTCAAGCTTGCTGAAAACTTATACTCCATTAACCTCATTTATATAATTCAATGGTGGAGTCAGATTTTTTTCTCCCTCTATCGACCTGTTCACTGCTTTCATATCAATATTTATTATTATTTCATCTGGTTTCTTTGGCTTCAAAAAATGTAACAAAAGATGAACCATATGATGCTGGCCTTGTTACTTTTTCCAATAATGTCCATTTTCTCTAACTTTCCTAATTGCGTTTCTGTTTTTTTGGGGGGGGGTTTAAATAAATGTATTTCTCCTGGATGGTTAAGCTACTGCTTTATATTTAGAACTATAGGCAGCTTCGTTCTGCAGTTATTTAGTTTCCATATGGCTTCTTACAAATTATCAAGTGCATTTAATAAGTTGCCGAATCTTTGATTATATTTTGTGGTTCTGCTTATTGAAGTCAGTAACTGAATCTCTCCTAGTGACCTTGTAGTTCAGTTACTTAACGATGAAGATACTGTTCCTTTGCAACATGGAATCTTAGTTTTGTTTTCTACATATTTAGATTTGCACATGTCTGAAAGAACTTTTCATTGTTAGCTGTAACTTGAATTGTAAGCACATAGTTAAGCACTTGTATAACTTTGGTTTTAAATTTTTAACTGTCATTCTTTCATTAAGTTTACTGAGGCAAATAATGTGTTAGCGTTCTCATGCCATTATTCATAATTCTTACAATTAGTTTTGGTCATATATTACTGTTTCTTTCCATGGACTATATACACACATATTTACTAATTTCCGTCTGTCATATTTTGACTTTTACATTGAAACCTTCTGCACATATGCTCACCTATATTTTTCTTTAATACCTCTGTGTCTGTTATGCTTTCGCTCTAGAATTGTGTTTGTTCTACTGGGACTTTTACACACTGGTTATACAGTTTAAAGTCTTATATTTTTACATAAATTTCCCTTACTAGGACAGTGTCCTTTATGTGAGAGCTTCTTGCACCATATCTACATAATAATTTGTTATTTTCTCTCTTGTCTGAAGCACTCATATGCCTTGGCTGTGACCCAATCAATTTAATTTCATCCTTTGACACCTTTTTCATCTTGCAAATTTCTACTTTTTTTTTTTTTTGCACGAACCACTGATATTCCTAATGATCTGGTAATGTAACAGGAGTTTTTTTTTTTTTTTTTTTAGCTATGTCTCAGTGAATGCTGATGTTCATCATATTGATTACTGCTGCAGTAGTCTTCTATACAGGTTATATCTTGCCAAGGTTATCACAGCCAGATAGCTTCCAAAGCTTCAGAGCACATTCCATGCATCCAAACTGTCAGGCAGCTCAGGCTTAACTGACTAAAAGACAAGTCTGGGCATCAAGCCCTTCAGAGCTCTACTGTTGCTGATGAGTATACTCCCCTGAGGCATTTGAGGGTCAATAGCCAGCTTCTGCTGTTCCTTTAGTGGGCAGATAACTGCCCTGTAGAGAAAAAAACTTCCATTTAATAATTTTGCTTCTTATTTTTATTTTCCCCTTCAGGATAGTTATTTTATAGCTAGGAGTTTGTATTTTAACAGACTGTCATGAGACTGTACTATGCTTTTAAACAGAAGCGCTGCTTTTCCTGTCGGTTCAAAATTTTTTTAAAGTAATTGAAAACCATTTTCTTCTGTGCAGAAAATGCATATATTTTACTTTGTGATGCTGGCATAGTGTTTTAAAATACTTGTTACTGTGTCTGACTAAGAAAAAAGTGACTTTTAAAGACTTTTTAATTTTTACTGGCATTTGCTGCTTGATTTCTCTGGGAAAAGGGCACCATTTTTGGCTTGACCATAGAATAAACTACTGGTCCCACGATCAGTCCTTCTTCCAGCCATAAAAAGAAAACATTAAGCAAATAGCCTTTGAAACCACAGCAGGCTATGAATTTGCCTCACCCACTGGAGTGTGATTCTGCTGTGGTCATTTGATGTACTTCAGACCAGTAATCTTTAACCCTGAATACATCTGGTGTGGCACCTACAGACACAATGGACCAGGGGTTACCCACATCCTCTGTGGCTGCTGGGGTCCACTCAATGGACAAGGGAGAGACACTCTTGTCAGTCCTAGGAGACGGAACAAAGACAGCTTCCCTGTTTCGTCAGAATGTTGTGCCTATGCCTAAGGAAGCTGGTGCTGCCATTAATAACTCTGTTGGATCATTTTCCTGTCAAAAAGAAGCAGAAAACAAAGTATTTACCTACTCCTCCTCCTCAAGTTTTCTTAGATATGAGTAGTTTACAGGGTCTGGCTCAGGGTTTAATTCAGGCTATTGATCCTTCTTGTAAATTAGTTTCTGGTAAAAGAAAAAAGGATACTTCCTCTCCCGAAGAGATTCAAGATCCTGAATCTGAACAGAAGGGTGAAGGGACAGGCACAGGGTTTTCTCCTCAGATTTCTGATTCAGATTTAGAGGACAGCTTAGTTTCTGTTTCTCCCTGTGGAGGAGCTTTCTTTCTCTGAGACTATTTCTATAATGTGCCAGTGTTTTCATTGAGAGAACACGGAAGTTTCACAGTCCCTCAAAAAATACTATGAGCTGTTACAGAATGAATTTTCAGAATATGCACTCATTCCTCTAGTTTTATCTGCCTTGGAAGTTGTGTGTGAATTACTGCCAGCAATCTTCCTGACAGTCAGACAGTTGCTCCTAAAAAGGCATACATGATGTATAAAGTTCTCTAGTCTTTTAAGTTTTTACACACTCTTCCCAAACCTGATATAGCAGCTACAGGTTTAGTTAATCCTTCTGCCACTAAACACCTACTATTTTTGATAAGGATAGAAAGATAATTCATAAGTATGAGAAAAAAGCATATAGATTCATATGTTCATAGAAGGTTACTAGGCTAATGTCCCTGCACCCCTTACGAGCCTAGCTATAGTTATCTTAAGTTGCTCCATTTGTCGGTGGTTAGGTGAGTGAAGTTCGCAGAGGTAAGTGTCTATGGTAGTTAATACCAACTTCCTCTCTACAGAAGGGACATGGGAACCATCTCCAGAGTGAATTTGTGGTCACCCATCTATTGATCTAGGTTGCATTTGAAGAGGGTCAGGGAGGGGCTCTGTTTAACATGAATTGGAAGCTTGTTCCAGAAAAGTGGCAGTCTCTAGGAGATGTATCTATCTCTTCAGCATAACTTGTTCATATCAGAGGCCAGGTTAAGATCCCTGGAGTGAGTGACCCTCCTGCAGTTTAATTTACAAATTGTAGCATTTCCATCAGGGCCAGATCAGAGACTGACCTGTAAGCCAGGCACAGATCACCCCTTAACAACCTGTAGGAAACAAAATACAGTCACATGGCTTTCAGTCTTTCCACAGAAGACTTGTTTTGTGTACCCTATAATTTCTTGGTGAGAAACCTCTGTGGTCTCTCCAATTGTTGCAGGTGGCTGGTGAGGTACTTGCAAAAGGGTGCATTGTACTCAATTACTGGTCTGATGAGAGCCAAGTATAATGGAATTATAACATCCTTAGATCGAGATTTGATGCCTTTTCTTATAAGATGTGGCACATAGAATGATTTCTTTACTACTATGGATACATGGTGGTTAACGTTTAGATTGCTATCAACCTGAGTACCCACATCACATATCACTGAGTCTACCTTGGGGGTGCTGTCTATAATGTAATTAGCAGGGATGTCAGCTTTCCAAAAGAGAATAATAATGCATGTTTTTGCATTTAGCTTTAATCTGTGGCTTTGGTACCAATCATTTGTCTGCCTTAACCCTGTCTACAGTATATTAACATCACTGGAGGACTTGATTGCTCCCAATTTGCAGTCATCAGCAAACTTGGTCAGCCACAGGCCATCCAAGTTTGCCTGGACTTCTGAGACAAATTCTGAACAGTAAGGGGCCCAGCACAGAACTCTGTGGTATGCCACTGGTGATTTGTGTTTTGCTAGGTAAAGTCACCCACTTTGACAGTATGTGTCCTGTCTGTGAGCCAGTTGGCTAACCATCTGGTAATGTAGGGGTTAATTCCCAACTGGGATAGTTTGTTTATAATACCTGAGTGCTAGATTGTGTCAAATGCCTTGGCTAGCTCAAAACAGGCAGTATGCATTGTCTTTGCTTTGTCCAGGGCCTTGGTGACTTTCACAAAGAAGTCAACCATGTTTAACAGCCATGATCTACCTTTAACCAATCCAACCTGGGTTTGGAGATTACCAATGCAGATGAGGCTAGTCAAACTTATAGGCCTATAATTCCAAGGGTCCTTTGATGTCCCATTTTACTGAAACATAGCCAGTTCTCAGGTTGTGGTTAAAAAGGAATCCAGGTGGGTTTGCTAGGTCATGTTTTAAGTTGTTTATGCTTCAGCAACTTTGATTTTCAGAATTTTAAATTGTCATGCTCATATATTAAGGTTTGTCCTGATTAGTTGTGATAGTATGGAATGTTTTGTCTTCATTTTCTTCTTGTAAGGAAAAATATGCTTTAAATAATTTAATTACTTCTATTGTTCAAGTCACTACTCATTGTATACAGAGTATGTGTATGACTCTGTTGATACATCTTCAAGAGCTATGGCCACTGGTACTGTACTTAGAATGTATGCATGCCTGCATTCTCAGAACCTCCCAGAGGATGTTAAAAATGAGATTTTACATTCTTCTTTGAGTAGAGATTTAGTTGTTGGCCCCTCTGCTGCAGAAGTGATAAAAAAGTGTGATGAAGTGGGTAAGCTGATTCAGGGACTCCCTTAAGATTTTCAGGCTTTCTTTTCAAGATTTTCCATGGAATTCTCTAACTCCTCATCCATTTTGTGCAAGAAATGAAATAAACAGTCTCAAGAAAATGCAGGCAAACAGATGTTTAAGAAGAAATAACAAGAGGGCTCCACGATGAATTCTGGAAACTCCCAAAATCAAAGACAGTCCAATAAGTCAGAATAAGTATTTAAAAGAATTTGTACCTCCCTCTCATCCTGACACCATCTTTTGTCTTCCTGAAAGTCTGAATCTCCACGTTTCTCTTGGGAAACAGATAGCCTCAGACAAGTGGGTTATGAGAATCATTCATCAGTTACAGATGACAATGAGAGGAAATTCCTCCTTTCTAGGGTGTAATTACTCATCCTCCAGACCATAGTCTTTTATTTCCACATGTCCTTCATTACATGCTATCCTAGGGAGTGAAAAAAAACAGTTCCCCCTTTCTGAGGTGAGAAAGAGGTTTTATTCAATGGTGTTTTTAGTACCAAAGAAAGAAAAAAAGAAAATGTTCGGAGACCAGTTTTAGCTCTTTCTTTCCTAAACCTGTTTGTGATAGTGCCCAAATTCAAAAAGTCCCTTCAAAACCCATTACCTCTTCTTCCTCAGTCAAGTTTCCAGGTAACACCTGATTTAAAAGACACTAATCTTCACATCCCTATTCATGCAGATTTCAGGCATTTCTTAATGTTATCTGTGTCTGGATCACATTGTCATTTCTCTGCCTTACCCTTTGGACTATACACTGCACCAAAAGTATTCACAAAGTGTCTGGCTCCAGTTATGTCTCATTGCAGGCAATATGGTATCCATATTTTTCCATGTTTAGATGACTTCCTTATCTTTGCAGAGTCTTTTTCAAAGTGTCAGGAATTTCTCTTTTGGGTGAGAGAACTCTTACATAAGCTGGGAATTCCAATAGAAGATTCAAAAGTCTTTCTTGACTCCTTCTCACAGACTTGTGTTTCTGGGATGGCAACTAGACACCACAGTTCAAAGACCTTTTCTTTGAAAGGAAAAAATAGATCTATATCTAGATCTATTTCTAGTGTTTTCTACTCAGATTTTGGTCACTGCAGGGGAATACCACAGGATTGTACATCTCATCACTTCTATGATTCTCTTGATACCCCTGGCAAGACTCCACATGAGAAATATACAGTGGTTTCTGAAGTCTATTTGGTCCCAGCACCAAACCCCCTTGCCTTTTCAGATTCTAGTGCTTAGGTTTGTCAGAAAAGAAACTACTTGGTGAAGAAAACAGATATCCCTAAATCCAGGTCTTCCCTTCTCCCTCCATGTTCCAAAGCAATCAGTCACCAAAGCACATTGCACTTTACTTGGAGAGCAGTTTCAAAAGGGATAAAAGTGCAAAGTGTGTGGTATACCAAGGATAGATGCAAGTACATAAATATAAAAGAGATGCTCGGCCTGATCAAGGCACTCAACTTTCTGAATCATCTTTGGTGCCCAGGGCCTCTTCAAGTTGTTAAAGAAACTACCACAGTCATGTGGTACATCAACAAGCAAGGGGGAACCAGGTCATACCACCTTTGCAGGCTAGCCATGTTAGCTTGGGATATAGTACCACAGCACAATCTCACCCTACAGGTATACTACATTCTGTCAGAGAAAACTGTGTGGCAGACAAGCTAAGCAGGACAAGGGTAGAAATGGAAAATAGATCATGGAGTCTTCCAAGATTTGTTCCATTGCTGGGGAGTTCCTCAAGTAGACCTTTTTGCCTTCTCTCTACTGCTAAAAAGTTTGCTACAGGACTCCTCTATCAAGGTTCATTTATCGTCCATTTCATCATGTCTGCCCATGGATCCTGCTCTTTCAATGCAGTCTCATGTCAAAATGTTCTTGAAAGGGGGTTTGCATAAGAGGCCTTCAAGAAAAAACAGTGGTGCCGCCTCAGGATCTTAATTTTAGGTTAGAGAAGTTAAAACTTGTTCTATTTGAACCAGCTAACCTGGCTGACTTGAGTTTCTTAACATGGCAAAAAAGTTTTACTTGTTCGAAACTATGAAACCGAATCTACAAAACACCGAAACTACAAAATCTGAGCCCAAAACTATGAAATTCAAAACACCGAACAAACCGCATACACTACACCATACATTCACCACAACACCCACATCACAACATAAACAAAAACTACACACATACACCAACTCATAAACACATAAGCAGGGGGGCGCAACCCACATGTATGGGGCTGCGCCCCCCACACCCCCTCTACTTATATATACTAACTCCAAGATCGCACAAACAGGAAACAAAAGCAAACTCACACATGCGCATTCTCCAGTCCCTATCAAACATATCAGCACACTCAAACACACTCTAGCCCCCACTCAAATCCCTTACAAAACACTCACTTACCTGACAAAACACCTAGATCCACACACGGCACCGCGCACCTTAAGCACACAGTCCCGGACATCACATAGCGTAAGGCCATAACCATGAATTTGAGATATTCTATTTCGAGATTTTGAACTTCTGCTCTTTTACACATTCGGGTTTATAGACTCGAGATACTGAAATTCGACATTTCAGTATTTCAAGATTATAAACGGCTCCCATATACACACACACACACACACACACACACACACACACACACACACACACACACACACACACACACATATATAATTTACCTTCAGCTGGTTGACTAATACGAATGTCGACTTCCTGAAGTAAAGCACTTTGTGTCAAAAATAGAAATCTTGACTTCCAATACAAATGTGCTGAGTTTGCTTCTGGGGCATGCAAATATTACTTCAAAAAAAAAAAAAAAAAACCATAAAAAACATCCTGGATGTGGGGAGTTATGTACCCCCATATCCCCAACTAATTATATATATTAACTCCAAGATCGCACAATTCCCGAGAAAAGGGAATATTCCCCTACTCTGGGATTGTCAGTATCACACACCTCTTGACTATTTGTATAGTCTAACTAAATGAGGTCGATTAAACAGTTGCTGACCAAACTCCTTGTTGACCAATCCAATGGAGCCCATATACATATATATATATATATATATATATATATATATATATATATATATATACACACACACACACACACACACGTATATATATATATATATATATATATATATATATATATATATATACACACATATACATATATATATATATATATATATATATATATATATATATATATATATATATATACACACACATATATATATATATATATATATATATATATATATATATATATACACATATACATACCAACAAAAATTTCAACAAATCAAGCTCTAAAATGATTCTGCATCACACAGAGACAGCACTGCTATATTATCTAATTTTATGTCTGGAGTAGTTCTCTTTTATTGTGTCCTTAGCTTTGTTACTTAGATATTTAGAGGAAATGTTGCAACTGCATAGTCTGCTGTATATGCTATGCACAAACCTAGTAACTACTAATTGCAAATACATGGATGATGTTCTTTATTGAAACAGGACTAGGGTAATTCTGTCACCAGTTACTCAGCCTGGCTTTGGTTCAGTTCATTGTCCCTCAGCTTCTACACGTCCCCCTTTTCCATCCTACATGGCCATCATTTCACTAGTTGTAGTTCTAAGTGCTGCACTCAGATATGGAAATCGTCATTAGAGGTTCTGTCCATCACTCGTCGCTTCACAAAATTGAGACAGATATCTTCTCTTAAATTCTGTTTTTTAATATAATCCAGCTGCCTGATAGCAAAGGCTCATATGTCACGACTTGCAAGTTGTAGGTTTTACAGGTGTATGTCAATGAGTAAATAAAACAATGGTACACAGTTATATGATGTGTGCTGTTAGGGTGATGAGGTATACAGTCAAATCACTATGAGAGCCAAACGTTTTTGAAAGCTATATCTGTTGCGTACAGTGTATGTCATACTATGTATTTCTTTACATGGATCACTTAAACACTTTAACAACATACTACATGTACCATGGCCTATTTATATCAAACTAAAACATTTTACATAGTCATACAACATTTTTAATAATAAAACATCAGACCTTAGAATCATTTTCAGATTTATAATATTCAGCATATGCACCTGTCTCTTTAATGGCCCTCCATATGTGGAGCATCTGACAAGACTATTTAGACAGAACATATTTTTCTGTGGGAGGAGAGCTCTTGAAGTACACCTTTACCTGGAGACACTGAATACGAAGGCTCTTTTTCTCTTTTGTTCTTCAATGGAAGAGATAGGACAGGATGCCATAGTTCTCATGGTCTCCTCATGGTCTCTATTTTCTTACAAAAATGAGTGGTTGTGATGCTTCTGATCGCTCTTCCTACTGCATGCTCAGCATAAATGTTTTCATCTTACACACATCTGTAATTCTATCAATTCAGCTTCATCACACTTTATAAATCTTCTTGGTTCAGCTGCTTCTTTGAACTGGAAAAATATGCCTCCACTCTGCTCCACTGATGATCTGTACCTGGGTATGTGAGCATTTCTTATTTTTGCTGTGCTATACATTCCTTATGGAATAACTCTGCTTTACTTCTGTTTGTGTTGACATCCCAGAGAATATAATTACATATCTTGCTCTTTTCTTTGTTTTTTACTTTTTCTTAGATGTGATTTGTGTATCCTCTCAACCATTTGTTTCCTCTCTGCAGAGACTGCTACAGTGCTCAGGGTTTAGTTAAAATAAGGTTTTTTTTGTACTTTTTAGCCATAGGAAACTGCTTGGCTATACTTTAGACTACACATGGAGTACTACAGCACTCATGTTTGACTGCAAATGCAATACCAGCTTTTAAAAGTTGGTATTGCATTAAAGAAAGATCAGGATTGGTTAATCATGACTCCCCCAACACTTTTTGCCTGCAGCAGGTGCTTGTCTTGCCCTGCCCTAGCTATACTACTATTTCTGTGCATCAGTAAATACTCTTGACTCACAGTCAACTGGGTCTATTTCCTTATAACACATACTATACAATTCTGATCAGTTTCTACTTGCACATAAAATACTATAATGTGAATAAACTAGTTAACTATTACTAGAATCTTGCTCATATCAAAACTGTTTACATGTTCATAGCTCTAGTTCACTTAGTCAACTGATCTATGCTCTTAACATACCTCCTATACCATTCTGACTGGCATCTACTTGCAACATAATGGCTTATTCTCATCATAGCATTTGGAAATTTGATCTATTGCTAAATTAAATCACAACTAAGACTGTGAAAAGATGTACACTTACATTAAATGTAAAGGAAAATAAGTCATAGTAACATTTTTTTCATGCGGTATTATATACATTCTTCAATTTCTTCCTTCCCTTAAACCTCATACTTCATCCTGAACATTATTCTGCACGCATTCCTCCCACAAAATTCATTTACTTCTATGTAATTTGCTCTTTATTTTTTCTAGGGATCCCATGTCTTATCCTCATTACAATATTTAGTACTTCATATGCAGTTGGTTTAGATTTTGACTTCCATTTTCTACTGTTTTTTTTAGCGGCCAGCAGCATTAAACTTGTAAGGTCATACAAAGTCTAGGCAATTCATACCTTATGTCCCAGCTCAAAATAATAGCTTCCTTAGTTAAAATGATTTACTCCCCCAACATTTCTGACAAAAAACTTTTGTAGGAAAGTTTCAAAATACAGTATGTGATTAACAGAACATGTTTCCAAATAGCTTTCTTTTTCCTATCACACCTCCAGCATTTGCTAACTATCCAAGGAAAAATTATCTGAAGTAAAAATCCTAAACCTTCTGGACTTCATTCTATACTTGGAAGCAACATAGATGTCTTTCCAATGCTCCTTGGCAAATTGCCTTTCCAGTCCCTCTTCCTGATCTTTTCCATCCTCCTCTGATTTATTTTTATTGTTATCATGCAATATTTTATATGCCCAACTAATTATCCCTTTTTAACAGCTGCTACTGATCTAGACTCGGCTAAAAATTATGCAGTCTTTAATCTTTCACTCAACACTCTCTTATCCCTTCTTTTTTGCCTACATTCTGTTATCAGTCCCTGGTATAGAAGCAGTCCAAACTTCTATTTAGCCTCATCCTGCTCCGTTAGCTTTCCTTGCCTACTTATTTGTTCCCAGTTCATGTGTTCCTTTGCTAATTTTCTCTCCAGTAAATTCCAGCACCCTCTATATCTTTACTTGCAGTCATCCCTTTTGGTAAAATCTCCTTCCTCCATTCTCATGCTGGCTTACTTCTTAGAATACTTTTTGCTAATTTATGAATACAATCCTCTGTGTAGTTATTATTCTCCTTAAGAACCTGCTTCCAAAATCCTACTGTACCAGCCCAGTTCATCATTATACACTTCTGCTTTGATTTATAATCTACTGCTTATGTTCTGTATATGAGCTTTAACTGTGCAGTTTGAAATTATCCTTTCAAACTGGTAATCCTAAATCACCTTGCTCTCTAGGACAGGGTCAACTTATCCAACTTAACCATTGCCTCTCCCCTTTCAAAACAAATTACTTAATTCCTTATGAACTGTTGTCTATGACCTCTCCTCTGGTTAATACAAATGCCTGATCTGTACATAAAACAAAAGGGACTAAAACATTTTCAATGCTTGTTTTTTACTATTCATAATCAAGAGCTTTTATTTTTTTCATTTTTGTCATATTTTATTTACTCTCTTCCATGTATCCTTAGCTGCCATAACATAATCATTTTTAATCAATATACCTAAATACTTCATCTTGTCCTGTCATCATAAATACTGGTATTTCTGAACCAGTTCATATGTGAATACATAGTACCTCACTATAGCCTTTGTTTTATCTTTATTAATTTTATTTTATATTATGAAAATATTTAAAACTATTTCAAAATGTCCCACACCACTGAAATGTCCTTTTCTGGATTTAACAAGTACAAAAATAATGTAATCTGCAAGTAAAAATAATTTTTCTTGTCTACTACATCAGTCATATCCTAGATCCATCTTTGCCAGTGCCTCTAAATATGAAGTAAATAACAAAGGGGGAAGAGGACACCCCTGCCTGGTTCTTTTGTTCAGACATAACTTGTCAGAACCTTTCCATCTTAATTCTTGCTTTTGGCACTTCATATATCCTCATAATTAACACTATTATTGTATCATGAAATGCAGATGCTTCTATTGCTCTACTCATAAAATCACAGCTAACTCTACTGAATGCTTTCTCTGTATCAAGTCCCAAAAATAATAGCAATGTTTTCTTATATTCCGCTTCCCTCTGAATGATAATTGTTCTATTGATGTTACAAAATCATTACTCTCTGTCCACAAAACCATAATGACCCAGATACATCATTTTTGGCAAAACCTTTGTCATGCTCTTAACTTTATAATCATGATTTAAAATTGAAATGGGTCTATGTGAATCTGGGTTTGAAGGGGCTTTAATCTATGTAACATATGGGCAATACAGACATTGTAGTTTTTTTTTCCATGAATAAAATATTGTTAAATAAAACATTCTAGATCATTACCACTTTTTTCCCCTCATAGCCTCCAAACTTCCACAGGAATTCCATCTGTTCCTGGAGACTTTGCTGTTGATTAATTATACATCACCATGTTTATCCCAGCTCTTCCTATCTTAGATGTTAATTCCTGAGCCTCAACTTTCTCTAACCTTGGCATGATTAAATCATCCATAAATGTTTCCATTTGTGCCTTCTCTTGGTTTCCACATTCCTCTGCTTTATACAAATTTTTGTAAAATGTCTAAAATATCCTTAATACCTCTAGAGGATCTCTGGTTATTTTTCATGCCATAAGTTCCCTTTGTTTGGTGGCAGCTCTTTCTGCTTGCTGTTGCTTATGCCATCATGCTAAATGTTTTTGTTCTGGAGTTGTTATAAAAAATAGCAGATTAACAGCAACTTTTCTAAATATTTGCATATTATCCAAATAGTTCCTGATTTTCCCTTTAGAACTCTGTAGTTGTATCTCTTCTTGTTCTGTCAGATTCCTCTTATTCTGAAATAATTTAATCTGTGTCAGTCCTGCTAAATAATTCCGCTTACATCTTTTGTATATATAATTCTCATTTATTTCTACGCTGATTTTAAACTCCATTTTTTATCCCACCTAGGAGCGATTCATTCTGAAGAAATTATTGTCTTTTTGTTAATTCTTAAATAATTTCAATTCCCCATTCCTTAAATGCCTCTCTTTTTAACAAAAAAGTAGAAAAGTGCCAGTGTCTCATTTTTAGTTCATCGCCCTGCATTTTTATCCTACTATTAATGGTGCTTGATCTGAAATAGTTATAGAATGTGTGTGAAACATTTCAATTAAATGCGCTTGCTACTTTGAAATATACATATGATTCAATCTCACAGAGTTATTGCATGTTAAGGAATAATATTTACATTCTGTCTAATTTCCTATTATTACCTTTACATTTTCCTTACCAAATATTCTCATATATTTCTTATCTACCACTTTTTCTTATATTTTCCATTCAAGATCCCCCGAAACATCTTCATTATTGCAAATCAAGTTCCATTCCCCACCCATAAATAATATTCCCTGCTGAAAGCTGATTATTTCTCCCAAAGTTTTTTAAGCTCCATAATAACAGTTTTTGGTGGAATATAATTACATGCCAGTGTAATCCTCCTTCTCTGCCAATAGCCTCTTACTGCCACAAATCTACCATTACTGTCTTTGTCCCCTCTTCTATCACAACTGGAGTACCTCAAACAATCAGAATATCACTCCCCTTTTCCTTTGTCCATAATATTCTACTGAATGTCCATTCTGAAATACTTTCTTTGGCAAATTCACATGCTTATTTCCATCCAAATGTATCTCCTGCAACATTAGTATTTTCACCCTTATATGTTTGTTTTTTGTCTGTACCTGTAAGACCATTTACATTCCATGATAATATGTAAAGTGTAGCTATTATGATCAAATTTGTATTTCAACTTCGGGCTTACATGCACACACTCATATTTGGCAGGCTGGTCTTTTAAGGAGTTCCTTTTTCTGATCTCCATTGGTAGCTATGTAACACTTTCAAGACTCTTTATTTCAGTAAAGGCACAAACAAAAAAGTAAATACATTTTCAGAACACCCATCCCCTTTTAACTTAACCAAATGCACAAAACTATGTTTATTTTCAGCAAATGAAGTTAATCCCTCCAGATAGGAAAAGTTGCCACACTTACACTGATTGACATCTGTTCTTTTGTTATTTATATTTCCCTCCCAGTCCTGACAAACAGCTTGCATGCTTTTGGTAAACATTACATTTTAGGCCTAAGAAAAAGTACACTGGCTACCTTTAATTAAATAAATTAAATGTTGCATTGTTCTATTAAATATATTAAAGTATTAAGATTGCTGGGAAGGCCACAACTTCTTGTTCACTTCCCAAAGTTTCACATTTTATTTTTTACAAAAATTGTGTGCCACTGCACCTTCACATGCTACATTTCTCTCAGCACAGAGTGCTTGCACCTGCAGACAGCTTATCTCCAAGTAAAATAGTCGGCAATAAGAAAAAAACAGCTAATAACTTTGCAGATGCATAAATACATCTTTATAAATTTCATTCAGAACACAATGTACATAATATGTCCTCTAGCAAACTACCTGCACCTGTACACTTCTAGTATCCCACCAAGACTATTTGCCAGTGAAAAAATAATAAGCTAATAACTTTGCAGATGCAAGAAACATACCATTTCCAAGCCTTTCATCATTTTGTCTTATTTTTCAAGTTTATTTGCTTAAAACAAATGTCTGTAGCTTAAATCAATGACATTATTATATATATCCACACCTGTAAAAACAGGGGAAATCACTATCTTAATTCTACTTAGATCAATACACTTTTACACCACCACTCCCATCCTAGCATCCCAAGATCCTATCATTATGGGTGGTATTCATAATTCCTCAATTTGCATAACAGCAAGGTTAAATGGCAAGGAGAAGAGCTCCTCCTGTATGAAAATGAGCTATGTCTCTGAATGGCGCTGATAACACAAAAGTGAAGTGATGAGCAGGAATTCCCACAACATTTTCAGCTGTCTGAAACATTGTAAAACTATTAAAATAGTGTACTCATGTGCAACTGAAACATAATTGAAAAGTGTCAGTTTCTTTCAGCTATTTTCATAATTGATAAATGGAAACCTGTACATACCACTAGTAATCCTTTGAGAAAGTGGCAGAAATGTGTTTAATAACAAGATTGCAACACTGGCATAGACTGCTACCTTTTCTTTTCAGCGGTATTGTTTTATTTTTAGTTAAATGGAAAACTTCCTACAGTATACTACCTGTAAATTTGTTTTGGGTTGGAGATGGGCACTTCTACATGCATACATATGTATATAAATATGTATGCATATATGTTTTAACTTATTTTAAACACTATATTAGTATTAACATAGGGAGAAGTTTTTCACTACATGTTGTGGTTTCATCCAGCAGTAATTGCTAAGGAATTTAGCATGTTTTAGCAGTACCATTATATAGCTTTGCTCCCTTTTATCCCTACTGCACCCAAGTTCACATTAAGTATAGGTAGCTTTTGTTAATTTTTAAGGGTATTAAAAATGCATTGGCAGTAAGATAGAATCAAGTTCATTTGACTGTTAGTATCATATAAAATTTATAGATATATAAAAACACTTGGTATGAATGAGTAGTGCTTCTACCTCTTGTATGTTTCTGGGTTCTGCTCACATAATTGCAGTTATCCTCCAAGTTGCAAAAGTCTCTTTACCTCAATTTGAAGGGATCCATACTTGTACTATGGTGTGATTCATAAAGCTCAACTCATCTGAGTTTCATTTACATATGTTCATAAATCAATCCCAATGTATGCCAATAAACTTAAGTCTGCCTTTTTCAAATGTGCTAAGCCAAGGTCATCATTTGTGGTGTCTTTGTAAAGCATGAACAAATTGAAATGCATTAGTAACAGGGGAGATAAGCAGAAATGAATAGGGCAGCACAACAACTTGCAAACTTAAGGAAGACCTGCTGACCAAAAGCATCTGCTTACTGTTAGACATGAAAGATAAAAGTATTTTATAGTCTTATGAATGACAGGAGTAGGAATGTGTAAGGTGCCATTTTTACTTCTGTCTGAATGTATTCAGGTGCCATCTAGCATTAAATTACATTGGTAATGGTCATGGATAACATGGATTACATGGGTAAATGCTATGGATGGTTACACAATTTATTTCTAGTTTTCTAGATAATACTCTTAAACCTATGTTGACTTTTGCAAAAAGTTTCATAAAAGATACTAGGGATTTTATATCTCACTTACATAATTATTGTTCTGAAATCCGGAGACACCATGTTGATTTTACTCCTGGCCAGTTCATTCTGGAGACATTAGATGTTAATTCATTATTTACTGCCATCCCCAATGACTATGGTGTGCAAGCATTCAGGCAGCATTCATGTGAATTTACCAATAAGTCAACTCAACAAATTTAAACAATATGCTTATTGTTGAATTTAGTATTACGTAATAATGTATTTCTTTTTGATAAGCAATTTTATCACCAGATGAAGGGAGTTGCAATGGGAACATCAGTAGCTAAAACATATGCTAACATTGCACTCTGCATGTGGAAAGAAGAATATATCTTCAATAGGAATAGTTTATATATTAATAATGTTGTATTCTACAAATGTTTTGTTGATGATTTTTTTCTTATTTGGAAGGGTAGTTCACAACTTTTGGAGGATTTTATTGTGTATTTAAATTCAACTTGTACATTTTTAAGTTTTACATTTGCTATCTTATTTAAGAGCATTAATTTTCTAGACATAAATATTTTTATTCAGGAAGATAAGATTGGTATGAAAATTCACAAAAAGTAATTATGCCTACAATTGCGTAGTCCATAGTCAATTCTTTCGAGCCAGTAGGTTAAATACTAAGGATGATGAATAATACAGATGAATGAGATGTACTCTAAATTTAATGCTTGGGGTTACAAGGTAGATCTTTTGGAAAAAAAAATAGAAATAAAATATTGAATGAAAAAAGTAGTTTAGCATGACCCTACTTTTCTGACGGATGAATAAATAATGGACATTTAGAAGATATAGCTATTTCTGGACCCAAATTTAGGTATTCGATTAAATATAATGTGCACAACAATCAAATAAAAGAGATTATTAGACCAAACTGGTTAATCCTGTGCTCTTCTACTGTGATTAAAGATGTTATAGGGGTATAACCAAGTTTTGTGCATAAGAAAGTCAAGAATGTAAGTCATTTATGTTAACATGCAATCAGTTAATAGTATGAATATATTAACTAAAGGTAATAGTCCTTATCATAGTTGTCATTTTTATAACATATAAATAAACAATCTGAGTTTGTATATCAAGTTAATAAAAAAAATATTTTCATTATTTGCTACCTGTAATACTAAAAATGTCTACTTAGCTTCATGTGAAGAATGCCCTTGTTTTTATATAGGGAAGACCAACAGGATGTTGAAGGAATGTATAGTTGAATATCTTTCATACATAAGCAGCAGAGCAGAGAGTAATGATTTAGCTAAGCACATTATTAATATGCATGAACCCCATAATTTTACATTTAGAGTACTCGTTAAGAAAAATATTAGAGGAGGTGATGTAGTCTTGGATACTGAATTCATTGAGTATAAATGGATTAACTATTTTAATGCAGATGTTTCTCCAGGTTTTAATAAAACTGTTACTATAAGACCTATTCTAAAAAAAGAGATTATTAATTGTTTAATTGATTAATTCATTCTGGCTGCTCTGATTTGTTAATTATTTTATCTGTGATATGTAAATATGTAAATTATTTTTTTAGTTTATGTTGAAGCAGTGAAGAAGAGTAAGTCTCGAAAGCTTTGTTTGTTGAATTAAACTATTTCTTTTTCTACATACAGTTTAAAAGTTCCCCTTGTTGTTTTATTGTTACATCACATATGTCCTCAGTACAATTATCATCATCTAACATTACATAAATTGTTCAATTCCTTCCTTCTTTCCCTTAAACCTCACTCCTGTTCCAAAACATTATTCTGCATGTATTGTTCCCACAGTTTCCACTTTTTCTATGTAATTTGCTCTTACCCTTTTCTAAAGAGCCCACTTCCATTTCTTTTATCTCTGTTACAATGTTCACTACTTTAAATACTGTTGGTTTAGACTTTGATTTCCATTTTCTACCAATTGATTTGTTTGGCAGCCACCAGAATTAAACTTAACGAGGTCTTTCTATATCTAGGCAATTCAGATCCTGTATCTTAGCTAAAAAATGAATAAATAAATAAATAAAAATAATTTCCTTAGTTACACCCATTTGCTCATACAATATTTCTTACAGAATACTCTGTAGGGAATTTTTAAAGTCTGCCAATTATACTCCCAAAACATATGTTCCCAGTTACCTCTTTCTTTACCATCATACCTCCAACATTCGCCATCTACTTGAGGAAAATTATTTTCAGTATGTTTAGGGTATAAAATACACATGCAAACACTTCCATGCAAAAATTCTAAATCTTCTAGACTTTGTTGCATATTTGGCAGCCCTACATATGTCCCCCCATTGATTCCTTGTGAATTGCTGATCCAGTGTCTCTTCCCAGTCTTCTCTTACCTCTTCTGATTGACTCCAATAGTTATCATACAGTATTTGATATGCCCTACTAATTATCCTTTTTTAACAGCAGCTCCTGTTCTAAATTCACCTAAAAACTCTACCAGAGCAGGTCCTTCACTTAAGATTCCCCTATACTTTTCTCTTTGCCTATACTCTATCAATCCCTGATAGAATAGGCACTCTTCCCATTCTATCAGTGGCGACTGGTGACTTCAAATCAAAGGGGGGGGGCTGCAGGAGACAGGTGAATGGGTGGAGTCAATGGGAATGGGTGTGGCCAACTAGAAATGGGAGAAGCTATGCTCAAAACCACAAAAACTGTAACTTTAATTAAATACGCTGCCCTGGGTGTCAAACTGTCTTTATGAGAATCCAATCAAGACAAAATGAAGTGTAGAAGAAAAAAAATATCTAGATGGAAACAAAAAGGTTGTGAGGCATGAAAAAATAAATTACTTTTTAAAGACATTACTGGAATGCCAGTCAAAATCAAGTATAAGAAAAGCAAGCAGCACTCAACTCAAACCACTTCTCCTGGCACTGCAGTTCTAATTATAATTTATATTCAGCTTTACTAAAGTACCAAGTAACATGCTGAAAGTAGCAATCTCTGTGATACCCCCTCTTGTAAAAATGTTTCTTATCCAAAAAAGACCTGCTGCCTGACAACTATCTACTTGCTTCATGGGGAAAACATGATCAAAGTAAAACATGAAAAGCAAACAAGAAACATTCTCAAGATACATTGCTTACAGGATTACTGTATAGGTAATGGACCACATATGATAGATTGGCATTCTATTTGGTTTACAGGTAAAGCCTGCAAAGATGATTGCAAGTCTCCAACAAATGTAATGAGCTTCTTAAAATAATGTAATCCTGCCCTTTATTACAAATGCTGTCATATGCATTTCAATACCCAAGGCTTATACATTATCTAGTTATTTAAGTATTCTCTGCATGGCAACAACAGAAAGGCTTTCAATGCTGGCAATTCTTTAACAATATGCTTATTAAAGCTTACTTGCATCTAACAATCTCAGACAAGTTTACCTGATGGTCATTAAAACATTACTACTTAAACACAGAGCAACAGGCACTTTCTGAGTAATAATAAGCATAAATCAACAGTATAAAAATATGACAGAAACCAGAACATTCTTCAAAATCAAGGACAGAATGAAAGTAGCACTTGTGTCTACCTTGGATGGGGGGATACTCTGCACATTTACAGTGTATAACTGCTCCTTGCCTTGCTTGAACACATCCAGAGTCACTACATGGGGGAGTGGGGTGCAACAAATATGTTACAATTTGAAATGTCTCTGGCTGACTATGATGGCCCTGACACATTTGACATACCTCTCAACCTCAGAACAAGAAATATGGACAGAGCCATACATACAAGTGGGACAAAGGCCCAAAAATAAGGACAATTTTTAAATATTGCTCTTATAGACTTAGAAAGATAATAGAATAGTAGGTCTTGCATTAGTATGAATTTTCTGAAAGGTATGAAATCTGAAACTCAAATGTCTGTCATTAATTTCTAACTTCAGTCTTTAATGATTTGCCACTAATTTATGAAAAATGGATAAAAAATGTGATGCAAAAATATAAAATAGCCACACAATACAGCTGGGAACCTGTCAAAGAAGGGACACTTTTTTAATACTACTGCTAACTTGAGCAGCTGACAAAATAAAATAATCTACATGCATTTCTGAAATAAAAGTAATCTATAACTCTGATTATTGCAGTTATTTCTTAATTGTACACCCTCCACATTTAGGGGAAGAGCAACATTTTGAGCTAAAATCGGGGACAATTGAGAGGTTTGGATATGCCTAATTCTATAAAGCAATTTATTTGCATGTACCTTTCAACCTGTTAATGCAGGAAATCTGGACAAGGCCAAATATACTGGGAGAACATATAAACAGTACTATAAATTGTTGTATAAACCGAGACAATTGATAGAATAACAGGTCTTGCTTTAGCATGCATTTTTCTGAAGGTTATGAAGTCTGAAACTCAGTGTCTGTCATTATTTAGTGACTTAATTCCTAAATTATTTGCCAGAAAACCACACATTTTATGAGGAACAAACCAAAAATAAGAAGCAAAAATCTATTCATTCTGTGAAAATCTGGACAGTTGAGAGGTATAGTTCAGCTGGGGCTGTCTTTGAGTTTGCCGCCCTTCCCCCTCACAAAATCATGGTCGAATGGAGCCTCCCCCCTGCAGCCATTCCAATGAACCATTACTTGGCTATTTCACCCCATTTACCATAAACACTAATATGCATACTGCTTTACGTCTACGATGATTTGGACTACATTTGAAAGTTTTAAAGTATTTTACAGCACAAACACTAAGACATCTGCTAAATAAAGCAATGCAATCTCACAATGAAAACAGACTTAGCATTAAAACTTCTCTGCCCTTGAAACTCAAATTCCTTGAAACCCACATTCAAAGAAAATACATTTTGCCAGTGGTAGATAAAGATTAAGTTTGGGCTGTTTTCAAATCATAGGCCCCTTGCACACGAAACATACACGTGGTCTTTGATACACCTTCCTGATTGTATTAAATTATATTCCTCGTACAATATAGTACAGTCGTTAGAGGGCATTTTAAATTTGTTTTGAACATTTTTCCAGTAAACAATAAAACTAAATGCGTGCACCAATAATGACACAATTGCCCAATTCAGAACATTTTTCCAGTAAACAATGAAACAAAACGCATGCACCAATAACGACAAAACTGCCCAGTTCAGAACATTTCTATCATAAAAGTCTACTCAAACGTCTACAGTCCACCAGTATCAGTAAATATGCACAATCTCTGAAGAAGTAAAAGTCATCTAAATAATTCCACATTAAAGAAATTTGTAACTAATGAAGAGGTTGCTGCTAGCAAACAACTTTATATTTCATTGTTTCATCTACAAATAAAGTGCCTGTTGCCCTTGAGGAATAAATTGCCTAAGTTGCATTAAAAAATGATAAGCTAGTAATATTGCAATAGGGAATGGATGGCAAACTGATAACAGGTTCATAGTTACTAGGTATCTTAACCAAAAAGGATTGCAGCATTCACCCCCTTTACAATACAGTACAGTATAAGCAATGCATCTAACTACTGTGGGAGTAGATCCCACAGCCTTCTGCATAAAAAGCAAGTACACTACATATTGTGGTATTAACAACACAAGCAGACTCTGCATAAGCAGCACTAAACTTTTGTTCCCCTGCAGCTCTCAGCTTCTTGTAAAATCTACTTGACACTCAGCTGCATCTCTGAACTTTGCAGCACAAGAAATCTGGAAAAATCCAAATTTGGGGGGGGGGGTGAAAGACCAAAACATAGGGACACATTTTAAACTTTGCTTGCATAATGTTGGAAAGTTGTTAGAATAAAATGCTGTTACCACTATACATTTCACTGCCAAGTATTGAACCCAGGACCCCGGCAAAACAGCCAGAGCAACATACCACTATGCCAAATCATCTGTTTTATGAAAGAAAGGAAGACTGAAACTTAAATGGCTACCATTTAGTGAATTCAGTTCTCACCATAGCTGTCAACATCTTAGCACAAAACATCTGAACAAAGCCAATAAGGAGGGAATACTGCCCCCAAACATATTCGAGTTAAATTATCACCATAGCTCTCAACCTTGGCACAAAAAACCTGAAGAAAGCTAATAATGGGGGAATACAGTCCAAAAAATAGGGACAAATATCCATTGAGGACACCAGAGCAAACCCACACAAACACAGGGAGGACATGCAGACTCCACACAGAAGGCACTCCAGGCAAGAATCAAACCAGACAACCTGTAGCTGTTAGGCAACAATGCTACCACTGCACCACTGTACTACTGGCTGTGTTAAGTAACAAAAATACAGAAACCACAGATTTTATGAGGAACAGAACAAATGAGGCAAAAATCTGCAAATGTTTTACAAATGGATATGGCTAAGAAATTCAGGCTCTTGTCACTTGGGCCCAAGGTACAGGGTTCAAGCCTTATTCTCTACCCACCACCATGTAGCAACTGGGACATTACACACAGAGACACTACCTGCGAATCCTCCATGGAAGCTATGTCTGATTCTGCAGTAGCAATTCATGGCAGCTACGTTTGATTCTGCAGTAGTGATTCATGGCAACTAAGTCCCTGTACACACTCCTCCATGAGCAGCAACGATTCATGGCAGATGAGTCCAATATCTGCAGCAGCTACGTCCCGTACACACACTCCATTGAACACATTTGTTCTATTTCTCATAAAATCTGTGGTTTCTGTATTTTTGTTACTTAACAGAACCAGTAGTGCGATTCTGTACATGGCAAGTCCCATGGGGATTCTGCAGCAGCCCGATGATCACCTGTCTTTGTCCTCCATAACAGCCTGCCCATGCAGGCTTTCTGGGTCTCCCAGCGAGACGTTAGTAGGCTGAAGGCTCCAGCCTACAGGTGATGTAGTCCAGTGTTCTTCCAGTCTGTGCGGTTGTCACCACACAGACCTCTGGGCTGGCAGGGTGGAGTTCCCTGCCCTCCCTATCCGGACTGCCTAACAGAGCAGTTTGGAGCTCAGGAATGGAGCACACATGCATGTGTGTAGTTCTAGACTGCCTAACAGAGCAGTGAGGAACTAAACACGCATGCGTGGAGTTCCGGGACTTTGTACAATTTTGTCTTACTTTTATATTTTATTTTCTGCAGTGGGGAATTTATTTTCTTGTTCTTACAGGTAGGGGGCTGCAGTCCTGCAGTCCTATAGCACGGGCCGCCGCTGCATTCTATTACCTTTTGTTCTCTGGTTATTTGTTTCCAATACCTTGGTTCCTTTGTCAACTTTCTCCAGTAAATTCATGCCCCTTCTTTTCTTTTTTCTGTAACCCTAATTACAGTTATTCCTATCAGCAGAATCTCCTTTCTCAGTTATGTATATGAGACTAAAATGAGTAGCTCTAGAATATCAATTCAAATCAGATAATCCTAAACAACCTTATTCTTTTGGAAAGATCATTTTATCCCACTTGACCCTTGCCCTCTTCCCCTCCCAGCTAAAATCCTTCAACTCTTTATTAATTACAATCCATAGATTCTTTTTCTATTTTTTAAGCAAGAAAAATCTTTATTAAATTATTACTTGTGACATAGGCAATCATACATTGATATAAATGAAAACAAACCATATTGACATAATCCTAGCTGCAAGCATTTCATGACAAACCATACTGACACAATCCTAGTTGTAGACATTGTATATCACGTATTATCTATCTAATCATTGTCAGTCAAACATTATGTAGTTCATTCAAGTCCTGCCTTACTTTAAATCTCCTGCATGTATTGTTCCCACAATTCATATTTTCCTATGTAATTTGCTCCAACCCATTTTTAAAGATCCCAATTCTAGTTGTTTTATCTATGTTACTATATTCACCACTTCTAGTACAGTTGGTTTAGACTTTGATTTCAATATTCTAGTGATTACTTTTTGACAGCCAGTATAATTAGACTCAGCAAGGCCTTACTATGTCTATTCAGTTCTGATTCTGTATCCCTCCATTCATCCATCCATCCTCAACCCCTTTTCCCATTTTTGAACTGAGAAAAATAATTTCGCTAGTTACACCAGTTTACTCATCCAGTATGTCTCACAGAGTAGTCTTAAAGGAATCTTTAAGGTATGCCAACTCATTACACTCCCAGAAAATATGTTTCTCTTTACTTCTTTCTTCCCCATCACACCTCCAACCTTTACTGTCTACCTGAGGAAACATTCTCTTCAGTCTACTTGAGGTATAAAGTTATCTATTTAAACATCTCCAAGGAAAAATCCTAAATCTTCTAGATTTTGTTGAATATTTGGGAGACATACATATATCTTCCCCCATTATTTCTTTGTGACTTGCTTATCCAATCTCTATTAGCAATCCTTTCCAACCTCCTCTAATTGATTCTTATAGTTATTATGCAATATTTTATATAGTCTACTAATTATTCCTTATTTAATGGTAGCTTTGTTATAGATTCTACTAAAAACTCTAGTAGTGCTGATCTTCTGTTTAAGATCTCCTTATTTATTTACTTTGCCTATATTCTGATATCAATCCTTGATAGGGAAGGTGATCTCTAACCTGCAGTCCAAATAAATTCTTGGAATCTTCCCATTCTATTACCTTTCCCTGTCTAGTTATTTGCTCCCAATACATCGGTTCCTTTGCCGGTTTTCTCCAATAAATTCTATGCCCCTTTGCCAATTGTCTGTATCCCAAATTGTAGTCAATCCTGACAGCAGAATCTCCTTTCTCTGTTCCCGTGTTGGCTTAGTTCTTAGAATACTTGGTGCTACTTTATGAATATAACATTCTGTATGATTATTGTTATTCTTCTTAAATCTGCATCCAAAATCCCACTCTCTCCTTGTTTCTTGAGCTCCCCCCATTTCATCATCATCCTTTTCCAATTTGAATTATAGGTTTCTACTTGCACTATGTATAGGAGCCTTAACTGCATAGCTCTGAAATACCCCATTCAAATCGGGTAATCCCAATCCGACTTGTTCTGTTGGAAGAAGCAGCTTATCCCACTTGACTTATGCCATCTTCCCCTCCCAGATAAAATCCTTCAGCTCTTTATTAATTTCTATCTACAACTTCTCCTCTGGTTGATAAAAATATGCCTGACCTGTGTATAAGACTAAAGGAACTAAAAACAATTTAATTGCTTGTATCTTATTATCCATATCCATACACACTTCCATTTTCCTCAGTTTTTTTGTATTATCTTTTGCTTGGTCTTTTCCAACATATCCTTAGCTGACACACTGGAATCATTTTTAATCCATACTGCTAAATACTTTATCATGTCGTCATAAATATGGATATTGCCAAACAAATTCATCTGTCAGTACATAATTTACTGCTATTGTCTTTGTTTAAGCTTAATTAATTTTGCATCCAGAAGAGATCTGAAACTGTCTCATGTTTTCTTTTTCTGGCTTTGTCAGGTATAAAGTAATAACATCTGCAAATAGAGCCAGCTTTGCTCGACTTCCATACCAATTATATCCTTGAATTTCTGAGTCCCTTACTTTCTTTGCCAGTGGTTCTAAATATAATGCAAATAACAAAGGGGAAAGAGGACAGCTTTACATGGTTCCACTGCTCAAGCAGAAATTATCAGAGAGGACCCCACTCACTTTAATTTTCATTTCCGCTCCCTCATACATCCTCCTAATCAACCTTATAATTTTACCAGGGAATGCAAATGCTTCCATTGCCCTGCTCATAAAGTCCCAGCTTAATCTGACAAATGCTTTCTCTGCATCAAGACCCACCAACAGCAGTGGTATTTTCTTACATTCTTCTTCCCTTGGATCATCAATGTTCTGTTAATGTTGCCAAATATTTGCCTCCCCTCCACAAAACCACATTGATCCACATCTATCAATTTTGGCATCACTTTGGCATCACTTTTGCCATTCTTTTAGCCAGACATAAACACTTTATAATCATGGTTTAGTATTGAAATGGGCCTGTATGAAGCTGAACCTGAGGGATCTTTACACTCTTTAGATATTACAACTATCATCACTTTCTTCCAGGATGCTGGTACTATATGGCTAAAGAAAACCTTCCAGATCTTTATCACTGTTTTTCCCTCCTAGTGTTCAAACTTACACAGAAATACTATCTATTTCTGGGGATTTTCTGTAGATTGGTTATACATCACCATTTTTATCTCATCTCTTCCTATTTTAACTGTTGGTAATTGTGCCTCATCTACCTCTAACCTTAGCATATTTAATTATTCCATAAACATTTCCATTTGTACCTTTTCTTGATTTCCATATTTCTCTGCTTTATACAGACTTTCATAGAATTTAAAATATTTCTAATACCTTTACAGGATCTTTTGTTATTTTCCTTGTGATGGGCTCCCTAAGCTCGGTGACAGCCCTTTCTACTTTCTGTTGCCTAAATCATTGTGCTAAAAGTTTTTGTGCTCTAGAGTTGTTATCAAAAACAGTTGCTTAACAGCAATCTTTCTAAACTCATGCATATTACTGAGGTAATCCCATATTTTATGTTTAGCATTCTGCAGTTGCTCCTCTTTTTGTTCTGTGAGATTCTCCCTTTTCTGCAATACGTTAAAATTTGTCAGTCCCTCTAAACTTGTGTTACTTCTTAACCACATCTCCCTTTCTTTTCTTTCTACCCTATTTTTAAACTCCACTTTAATTTTAATGGAATCACTTCACAAAAAAATGAAAGAATACTGTTACCACAAACAGAAGGCCAGTGAAATTCGAACCGAGATCCTTTTATTATAAAATGTGTTTGTGATAACAGAGTCCACTTTAATTTTATCCCACTCCCTAGCTATATTTTCAGATGAAATTCCTATCTTTTCTAACAGCTCCTAAATAATTTCCACTATCCCTTCCTTAAATTCCTTTCTTTTCAACCAATAGGTAGGAAAGCTCCAGTGTCTACTTTTCTATTTCATTACCCTGTGTTTTTATTTTAGTTATTATTGGTACATCATCTGAAATATACTTATTTGGTACATACCAAGACATTCAATTAAATGCACATCTTCCTGTGAAATATAAATTCTGTCTAGCCTAGCCCAGGTTTTTGTAGCTTGGGGAATAATATGTAAATTCACTCTGAACTCCTAATACTGAATTTACATCTTTCATGCCAAATATTTTCATAAATGTCTTCAGAAGTCCAGCCTCCATTGTTATACTTTCCCTTCTGAGCCCCCCAGACACAGCTTCACTACTACAAATCAAATTCCGGTCCCCACCCATAAGTAACTTTCCTTGTTAAAAGCTGATTATTTCTCCCAGAATTTTCTTAAGCTCCATTATAGCAGTTTTAGGTGAACTATAAATACATGCCAATGTAATCCTCCTCCCTTGCCAGTAGACCTTTAGTACTACAAATCTACCATTTTATCCTCTTCTATCACTATTGGAGCTCCTCTGGCAATTAATATAAGTACTCTTCTTTTCTTTTGTGCTAGGTATTCAGTTGAATAATTATCCTGAAAACATTTTTTTTTATCAGATTCACATGTTCAGTTACTTCCAAGTGTGTCTTCTGTAGCAAAGCTATTTGCACTGTACATTTTTAATACAGTTCAATACTCTTTCTTTTTTATATTGATATGTGAGACCATTGACATTAAGACATTTCAGAAAGCATCACTGTATTAAAAAGTTATTATTCACACCTTTTATGTATAACAATTTTTGGTTAAATGTCTAGTTCCAGCTTTTGTGTTACATGCATACACTGTTTGGCAGGTTGAACTTTTATACAGTGGCTTCTTTTCATATCCATTTGAGCCTATGTCACATCTTACAAAACTTTTTGTTTTATCGAAAGCGCTCAAACAAACAAAACAAACAAAAAATACCCCAATACCCTCTAAAACATATTAACTTAACTAACACATAACTATGTCATCTTCAAATATTGAAGTTTTGCCCTCCTAAAAGGAACAAATGTCCCAAACTGACAGCCACATTAACAGGCTTGAGTTAACCTAAAAGAAAAGTTATCCATGCAAAGATGTGTGATGTAGCCTGTGCTTCTATTAATTGCTATCTGGTTTTGTCTTATCTTTATAGCTCAACCAGCTGGGAAACACCTGAATGCTTTCAGAGAACATTATTTCCTAGCCAACATCTCTTTAACAGATTGCAGCCAATTTCTCTTTATCAGATTGCCTCCATGAAGACATGATGATCAGATACAGAATTACTACTAAGCATACATGTATTTGCTAGAAAAAAAGCCTTATAATATTCAATATTCCTTTAATTTACTTACTTTCTCTTAGAACTTGTTACTAGATCAAGCTAAGGGCCTTAATCCAGTCATTCCCCCATGTAAAAATAAGAAAAAGCACATTAATTTTTCTTTTGCCATGCTCTTTTAACCAGACTTTCTTTTTTTCCCTTGCAGTGCCTACATTTCTTAAAATTGAACAAGGAGAAAGAGAGAAGAATGGAGAAAAGGAAAAAAAAACAGAAGCACCTGTTTACAATAATATGCCATTACATTTAAAAACAACTGAGAAAATGTTACTATATAGCATGCAAAAAATCATACACTATCAAAATAGTACTATTAAGATAAAAGTTTGTTTTACTTACAGTTAATTTTCTCCTACCTCTTCCCATCTCCTAAGCATTTTCCAAACATTAATGTCATGAAGTAGGGCATATACTTTAGAGTCAACTATAAGTCCAACTAAGTCCAAAAATGTCCAATATTTCCAGATTTCCTTGTTCTGTCACATTTCACAAATACAATTTTTGCTTTGTTATTCCACATTTGTCAATTTCCAAGCTACTGATTTTATTCCTGTTCATTTCCATCTCTCAGATCCTGCCTCTGCTTCATTTCCAATGTACTGTCAAGTCCTCTAGTCAATTCTCATGCTCCCTTCCTTCTCTCCAGCATTTTCCATTGAACCATTGCAAAAGGTTTCACTGGCACAGTCGCTCTTTGGTTTTTATTACCAGAAGAACAAGAAGCAGAATCTCCTTCTGTTTCACAGCACACTTTTATTGGGCAAACTTTTGTATTTCCTCCTTAGCATGTACTTCATCAAAAATGATTTTGTCCTTCCAGGGAAGAATATTTTGGACACAGCTGGGTACAGCAGTTTGAATTTCATGCCTGCTTCTTGACATTCCCTGAATAGTAGAATAAATTTACTCCTCCTCTGCCTGGTGTACAATGAGTAATCATTCTCCACAAGCATTCTACTGTCTCCCACTTTTTGCACTTTGTACTTCTGCCACAATTTTGTCAAAATCAACTCCTTCTGCTGGTATGATTGCATCTTTATTATTAAAGGTTTAGGTTGCTTTCTCATAGCCAGGTTTGAAGCATACATACAGTGTGCCCTCTTAATTAACAAACTATGCTGTGGAATACTAATCCAGTTGCTTATTTGTGCTTTTATAAAATGAATAGTCTTTTCCTTCTGGCTTCTCTGATACAGCTGAAAATCTCAGGTTTTCCCTACACACTCTGTCCTCTAATTATATTATTTTTTGAAACATCTCTTTTTGAGTAGTCTCATATTCAGCCAGCCTTTTCTTCCTTTCAACCTCTGATTTGTGCAGTTTTTATCACCTCATCTGCATATTTGTTTAAAGCTTCTTCCATTTTTTCCAGCCTTTTGTTGTTTGAGTTGATATACTCCATCAGTGTTTCATTTATTTTAATCAGGTCTGCGTGCAAGCTGTCTTATGCTTTCTTCTAGGTTACTGGAAGTCATGTCTGGAGCTTGCACTTTTTTTTTTTTTTTTTTTTGCTGAACAGCTGCAGTACTTTTCCCAGTCGATGTTTTTTCCATACCTTTTGTAGCTGATTTTCCTTCAGGTTCTCTGTATCTATTTTTCCTGGCATCCAAGCAGTGCACTTACTAGCCAGTTACTGAAATTTACACAGAAACACAAAAGTTCAATGGGCTTCTCTGCTGAGTTTCAGTTTTAACACTGGGAGAGCTAGAATTAAACTGTTACTCAATGTGCAGCCATCTTGGAAGTCCCACAAATTCCCTTCTGGTTGATAAAAATATAACTGATCTATGTATTAAACTAAAGGGGCAAAAAAAACTTTTCATTGTTTGTATCTTGCTATCTATCATCCATAAAGAAGAGCTTCCATTTTCTCTGTGTTATCTTTTGTTTGATCTCTTCCCACATATCCTTATTTGCCATAACTGAATCCTTTTTAACCCATTCTCCTAAATACTTTATTTTATCATGTAAAAATAAATAAAGGTACATAGTTTACAGCTACAGTTTTTATTTTTTTTCTTCATTAATTTTATATCCTGAAAAAAAACTTGAAACTGTCTCAGAATATTTCTAAACAGCGAGATGCCTTTTTCTCATTTTATCAGGTACAAAATAACATCATCTGCAAATAAATCTAACTTTTTATGATTACAACACCAACTATATACTTAAATTTCTGGGTGCCTTATTTTCTTTTCTACTTGCTCTAAAGATCAAGCAAATAACAAAGGGTAAAGAGGACACCCTTGTCTAGTGCCTCTGTTTAAATTAAAAGAGAGAAACCCTCCCACTTTAATTTTTGCCTCCAGTCCCTCATATATCAATGTAATCAGCTTTATTATTGCATCACATAATGGAAATCTATTAATGTTGTCAAATGTTTGTCTTCCCTCCAGAAAATCACATTGCTACATATCTATAAATGTTGCAAACACCTTTGTCATTCTTTTAGCTATTATGGACACAAACATGTCATAATCATGGTTTAAAAATTACTCAAGTCTTCTATGATTATTCCTATGTATGTTCTATCTTGATTTCCACATCTCTTTGCTTTACACAAATTTTCATAAATTTTCCAAAATATATCTAATACCGCTAAAGGATCTTTGGTTATTTTTCTTTTTATAGGCTCCCTAAGTTTGGCAACACCTTTTTACTATCTGTTGCCTAAGTCATTGTGCTAAAGATTTTTTGCACTCTGGAGATCTTCCCTAATAACTCTTGAATAATTTCCACTTCCCATTCCTTAAATTCCTTTCTTTTTAACAGGTAGATGGGGAAGCTCCAGTGTTTCATTTTTGCTTCATTACTTTGCATTTTTATCTTAGTTGCTATTGGCACATGATCTGAAAGGGTCTACTTCACTTGAGTTCACTTGAGTGAAAACCCTTTTGTTTAAACACCTAGTTGTTGAACCCTAATTGTCGAAAGCTTGCTCTGTCAAATGTCCGCAATTTTTTCTTAGGGGAAAAATGCTTGGCCATCATCAGGAATTTGCCCTTTTACCCACTGTAGTATGATCTTGTAGTTTGGAATATTTAGTTAGGGGGTGTGGGGGTACAGCCCCCACCTTGCTGGGTTTTAAATTTTGTGACATTTTTGGCATTTGTTAGGTTGGTCAAGCATTTTTTCCCTAGGAAAAAATTTGCTAAAATGACTGTTCAATGGCGCAAGCTTTCGACAATTAGGGTTCGAGAAATAGGTGTTGGAACAAAAAGATTTTCATTCAAATTATATATAACCAATCTGAAATAGGTATTGGATGTGTTGAAACGTTCAATTAAACGTACATGTTCCTGTGAAATATAATTTGTCTGGTCTAGCCCGGTTATTGTACACTGGGGAATAATAAGTAAATTCTCTCTGAGTTCCCACTACTGAATTCACATCTTCCATACCAAATATTTTTTATAGATTTCTTCAGAAATCTCCCCTCATTTGTTATATTTTCCCTTCTAGGTCCCCCAGATAAATTGTCACCGTTGTAAATCAAATTCTAGACCTCATCTAGAAGCAGTATTCCCTGCTGAAAGCTGATTATTCCTCCTCAAATTTTCTTAAGCTCCATAATAGCAGTTTTAAATGAAGTATAATACATGTCAATGTAATCCTCTTCTCTTGTCAACATCCCCTAACAACCACAAATGTGACATTTTTTTTACTCTTTTTTCCTCATCTACCACTATCGGAATCCCCCATAGAAATTAGGATAATTACTCCCCTTTTCCTTTCTCCCTGATATTCTGCTGAATATCCATTCTTAAATCCTCCCTTTGTCAAATTCACAAACTCATTTATTTCCAAATGTGCCTACTGCAGCATTGCTATTTGCACTCTGCATTTCTTAACATAATTCAAAACTGTTTCCTTGTTCTCTACACGTGTAAGGCCATTCATGTTCCAGGATAATATGGACAGCATAGCCATCATGATAAAAATATATATATATTGTTCCCACCTATTATACATGACAGTCTTTTTTTTTAATGTGGATTTGCATCTTTTGTGTTACATGTATATATTAATGTTTAACAGGCTTATCTTTTGTACAGTTGTTTAATCTCTTCTCCATTTGAACCTATGTCACATTTTTCAAGACTTTTTGTTTTAATGAAAACCCTCAAAAAAAAAAAAAAACTAAATACAAAACAGCCTCATCCCCACACTTGGAACAAACACATAAAACTATGTACATCTTCAAAACAAAAAGTTTACCCCTCCAGAAGGGAAGAATTGTCACAAATTGACAGCGGCACCTATAGGCACTAACTTAAAATTAAGGATATCCATGCTGAACCACATGCTACAGCCTGTGCTCCCACTTAAACATATTGCTCACTGTTCTTTTCTTATCCCTTTTCCCTCACAGATATGAAAAATAGTTTGTATGCTTTCAGAAAACATTAACTTTTAACCCTAAGAAAAAGTACACTGGCTATCTTTAAATAAAACTAAACTGTACACTGTTCTATTAACTGCATTAAAGTATTAAGGCTGCTATGGAGAATGTTACCTCTTATCTACTTCCCATAATTTCAAACTTCAATTTTCACTGAATTGCTTGCCATTATACCTTTATATTTTGCATTTATTCAGCTAAGTGGACTCAGAATTGTCAAGACCGACTGCTTGCACCTGCAGACAGCTTGTCTCCATGGATATGTACTCAACCAAGAGTCTTTGTAAATTTCACTCAGAAAAAAAATGAATATTTGCCCTGAGCTGCAGACATCTTGACTCCAATGAACATTTGCCATTGGGAAACAAACAAGCTAATACCCCCCCTTGCTAACACAAATCTACGATTATCTTCTTTTTCCTGTTCTATCACTGTTAGAACTCCCCTAGCAATTAGTATAAGTATTTCCCTTTTAATTTGTCTCTAATATTCTGCTGAATATCCATCCTAAAATCCTTTCTTTATCAAATTCACACACTCATTTATTTCCAGATGTGTTTCCTGTAACATTGATATTTGTACTCTGCATTTCTTAACATAATTTAATATACTTACCTTTTTTTCTATACCTGTGATGCCATTCACATTCCAAGACAATATGGACAGTGCAACCATTATGATAATACGTTATTACAACCATTATGATAAGAAGTTATTATTCCCACCTATTTTAAATGTATATTTCCAGCTTTTGTCTTACACACACCCACTAATATTTTGGTAGAGTAATCCTTTATACAGTCATTTCTTATCATCTCCATTTGACTCTATACTACATTTTGCAAAACTTTTTTTTAATGAAAATCCTCAAAAAACAACACCCTGTAACCTATTCATTTAAAACATACACAAAAAACTATGTACATCTTCAAATAATGAAGTGTAACCCTCCTGAGAGGAACAATTATCTCAAACTGACAGCTGCAACCACAGGCAGAGCCAGACCCAGCACTAGGTGACCTACACAGTTGCCTAGGGCCTACTTGCTTGGGGGGGGCTGCTAGGGGCTGCCTCAAAATTTAATTTTTAAATAAACAATTTTAAAAACAAAAATGTTGCATTTTTTTTTGTATCGGTCATTCATTTTTCTTTAACAATGTTCTGTGCATGTATCATAAGATGTATGATGTAATGCATGAGATTTTCAACTAGTGAACAAGGATCTTCCGTCCTTTTGAAGCTTACATCAAAGAACTTTGCTGCTTCCTAAAGCACACATGGAACTTTGCTCCTTTCCTTTTGAAGGGATTCCAAGTACTCAGAGAGAGAGAGACTGTGTGTGTGCGTGTGTGTGTGTGTGTGTGTGTGTGTAAAATACCCTAGTTAGGGATGTTATCTTAGTTTATAAGCTTGCTCAGGCTCAAGCCCTGTACCTTAAATATAGGAGACAGGACCATTAATCTTCTACACTATCAGACTGCCTGATTGAAATGTGCTGAAATAGGTAATTTTGTGTTTTATTTGTTCATTTTATTTCACTGCTTAATGGAAAAATATTTAAAACATCAAGGTTGTATTTTCAAGGAATGGGAATTTCAGTGCATTTTCAAGGAAAATGAGTTTTGGTGCATTTCCGAGGAACATGACATTTAGTGCATTTTCAAGCAGTGTGAGTTTCAAGGGAAGAGAAGTTTACTGTTGCTCATGCTAAGTCTGTTTAAAATATGCAACTATTTTGTTTAGTAAATGGCTCCAGTGTTTGTGCTATACAATTTCAAAGCAGTGTTAGTAGCAAATAGGTAGCATACTTGCCTTTGGTGCAGAAGGCTGTGAGTTCTACTCCTACAACATGTAGATGGGTTGCAGAAAATGCAGTTCCCTTTAAGGGGGTGATGATGTTGCACTCCTGACTGAGTCATCCTTTGGATGAGATGTTAAAATGAGGTTGCACTTCTCTGTGTTAATGCTAGGGGCTATGGGGTCTTTTAAACCTACCTGAGCTATCAAAGAGAGTATGGAGAAGTTCCATAATGGCCTGCCCAAATTTCCTCTCCTACTACAAATACCACCAAGGAACTCCCAGAAAGGATGTTACTAGCCTAGTGGGACTAACCTAGTTAACAAAGGATATGTAAAATTAAAAGTTTTAAATTAAATCCATATCTCTGCCTTCATTTCAAAAGTAAAGAAGAAAATAATATACACACTAATAGTTTTGAGCAGCATTTGTGGTAACTGGAGGAGAAAGACAAGTAATGGGACAGTGGAATGGTGTGGTGGGGGAGGCTGGCCTTATTTAAGTATGATCCGGCTCTGCCCACTGGTATTAACTAACCTAAAATGAATGTTATCCATGCTAAGACACATATTATAACCCATGCTTCTATTCACATTAATTGATGTATGTTCTTGTCTTATCTTTATTTCCCTCACAGATATGAAAAAAATGCTTATGTGCTTTCAGAAAACATTAACTTTTAGTCTTAAGAGAATGTGCACTGGCTATCTTTTAAAAAAAACTAAATTATACATGGTTCTAGCAGATGCATTGAAGAATTTAGAGACTAGAAAATCTACTCTTATTCACTTCCAATAATTTTAAACTTTATTTTTTACTAAGTTGCTTGCCCTTGTACCTTTTAATTTTACATTCCTCTTACCAGACAATGTCCAGACATCTTGAGATGTATTGCCTTTACCTGTAGTCAGCTTGTTCACATGGAAACATTAGAACAGAATGCACAGGTGCCCCCAACCTGCAGACTTCTCAACTCACATTGACCATCTACTGGCTAAAGGAAATTACTTATCACATTCACAGTGATCTGTTGTTTTAAAGCCCATGTGCTTACAATAAAACCTTGTTATTAGATTAAATCAAGGGTATTAATCCAGACATTCACCTATGCAAAAGTAAAAAAAGAAAATTTCAGCTCTACATATCTTATAACCAGTACACTTCTACTCCCCATCCCTCACTCTAAAAGCCCGAGATTACAGTGTATTAACTTAAATAAGCTTCTTCTCTTTTTATATTGTAATGCCTACATCTCAAAGCTAACAAAGAAAATAAAATAATAATTGTTTGCTTTAGTATCTTTATCACATAACTGGGGGACAAAAATGCTTTATTGTATAACATGCAATTTGTTTTATACAAATACTAAGAACAAACATGGTTTTACTTACTATTACTTTTTTTCTTTTAGTGTCCTTCCAAACATTAATGACATGACGTTTCTCTGGTACAGCAGAAAATCTCAGGTTTCTCTATGTGCTCTGTCCTTTAACTCTACCACTTTTTGAAACATGTCTTCTTGAGCAGTCTCATACTTGGCCAGCCTTTTCTTCCTTTCCACCTCGGACGTTTGCAGCGTTATCAGTTCATCTGAATAGCTGTTTAAAGCTTCTTCCATTTTTTTCCAGCCTTTACTTATTTGAGTTGATCTAATCCTTCAATGTTTCATTAATTTTAATCAGTTCTGAACATATTTGATTTATTTTTTCTCTAAATTACTGGAAGTCATCTCTTGTACCAAAGCTGGAGCTTGAACTGCTTTTTGCTGAACAGCTGTAGGATTCTTCCCAGTCAGTGATTCTCTTTACCTTTTCTAGTTGATTTTCTTACTAAAACTGGCAGAATTACTGGCCTTTGTTTATCAGTTTCTTTTTTCACACTGGGAGAGCTCAGATTAAGCTGATCGGTGTGTAGCTATCCTGGAAGAGAGCCTGTGTTCTTATTATTTCTTAATAACAGCTAGACTTTCTATTCCCTTCTATTTCTGTTTTAGTTTTCAGAGCTATTGGTGTATTTTCAAGGAGGATACACACATCCCCTTAAAACACACAAGTTTGCAACGCAAATACTTAGCAGGAAAACCTTGTACATGAGGAGAATGAGTCCATATACACTTGCAACAATGTACTGAAGTTCATTGGCTGTGCTTGCAAATGTTTTTTTTTGTGATCACTATAGAACACTGCTAATAAAATAAGATAAAATAAGCAAATAAAAACACACAAAATATTTTTTGAAGGTAGAGCACACCCTCTTACTTCAATATAGTCTCTTTTAGGTAATTGCACCTTGGAGGAAAAAGTGATCAGAGACAGAAAGTTTAAAACAGACCTCATGCTTTCTCCAGAAAGCTGAAAGATCAGATTACTCACTAAGCAATACATGTCAGCAGTAGTTTCTCACTTGTGAATCCAGAATAAGTAACACCAGAAAATGAAAATTGTAGCTTTTATACACAAACAAGTGACTCCAAGCCTTTCTGTGAGTATGTATCACTGGCAGTGCATTGAGATTTATTTGTATCTCCTAGTAGGTTTACCAAACTTGTAAACAAACCAGCATAATTATACAGGATATCATTGGTATGCCTTTGCATTGTATGTGAAAAGCTACTGTTGCTTTCTGCAGGTTCACACGCACTATCTGGTTTCATCATATGGAGAGGAGATTTTGCAAAATAACTTGACAAAACTGGCCGTTTGGGCAGTGGACAATAATATATAAATAATTACATCAAATCTAAGCTTAGGAGATTTGGGAGACATAAATTAAAGGGTTAATATTTAATACAGCATACAGTGATTTGGAACTGTGGATTCTTTTAACGACCTCAGTATATTTATAAATTGTGACTTCCATGGTGGTGCAGCGTTAGCGTTGTTGCCTGACAGCAAGAGGTTCTCCTGTTCGATTCTCAGCTTGGGTTGAGAGTGCCTTCTGTGTGGAGTCTGCATGTCCTCCCCGCAGTTGAGTGGGCGTTCGAACGACATGCATTGAATGGGTGTGCCTTCGTTGAAGGTTGGGCATCGGGCTGGCAACTCGACACCATAAAAACCAACTGCCAATCATTAGCGGACCAGAGTTCTGCTGTGGCAACCCCTAACTGGGAAAAGCCAAAAGGCAAACAACAACAAAAACAAGTATATTTATAAATTGTAGCTATAAAAGTATGCAATGTTTAAGAAGATTTATAATGTCTAGGGAATCAGAAATGATTAAATCATTGTTTGTAAGGTACTACAGACCCAAACTACAGCATGGAATAAAAAAAAAATAAAAAGATGGAAACCTTATAGGAAAACTAGAACAAGTAAATCGGAAACAGTACAGCAGAAATATCATAATGGCATCCATTTATGAGAAAGTTTAAGATAGGAAAAATTAAAATACTTGAACATGCACAGTGTCTCACACAAATATTTAAGAAAAGACCTTATTCAGGTATATAGAGCATTAAGTGCCAATTTCTGTGGAAATGCTTGGGTTGATCAAAGAGCAGTAAAAAATCATCAGGCAACACTTGTAGGAGTTTATATAGGAATAACAAATGTACTCACTGGTTCTCTGAAATAGCAACAACATGACTTTCTGCATACTGTATCAAATTTGATAAGCAGTTATCCCATTCTTGAAAAAAAATATAAAGATTACTGTATATTATTGCTTTAGAAATGTTAGTATCACTCTATCTTTTACTGTTGTTTGTACATTGGAGCCTTTCTCCTCGAGCCTCTGTTGAAAATGGGTCCTGTGCCCAGTTGGACTTTCCTGGTAATCAAAAGCAATACATAAAAATAAATAAATAAATAAAGTAGCTGATGTTTGGCATAGACTACCAAATTATATTAAAGCAAGGACTATTTTAGATATGTTAAGAGTAGCCTGGACATTTATTATGGGGGTGACTGTTTTGGTATACTGGCAGGCTAGAAGAGCATCATTGCATGTATATTAAGAATTTGCTTAATCATTGGTAGTTTCTCATAAACCAGGTATCCCAAAATTTTAGGATAATTCACTTTTTAAATTCAACTATTTGAAAGAGAATATTGTATTTTATGCATTTAAATTTGCATAACAGTTTCCAAAACAGTGGTAGCACGCAGTGGTCAGGATAGGTTAACAATGTGTACACAGTTCTGTCTTCAGTACTTTCTAATTTCAGATATTTAAAAGTATATTCTGACAAGAAAGTGCATTCTGCACCAGTGTCTAGTTTACAGTCAACATTCAGTAGCTCTTGTCAACAGAATGCCATGTTTTCATATCTCTATTCTAGTAATGACTTTTCAGATTTCACTGTATCAACTGTTTTCACTTCTATAGGACTAATAAACATCCCAATTCAGGTTTCTGTTCAACAACATGAACATTTTTGTGAACACACTTGTTTTTGCTTTTAGAAATCTTTGCAAAATATTATTTTCTACTACAAATACTGTATATTTGACTAAATTTTGGAAAGCGCTTTCTTGCATACTTATAGCCACATCTAATGCAAGCTTTAATTGAAATTATTCTCTGCTCTCCATCCTGGATATTTTCTCTGTTATAGTACACTGATTCATTTTCTTTTCCAGATATACTACTACAACAGTTCTGACTATTTTTTTTTTCATTTTTACCTGCTTACATGCACACTTTATCTCATAGAAATTAATTACAGCCTTTTTCTTAGATAATTCTTTAAACTGTGAACTAATGTGCTCTGTACACATTCACAACTCTTCATATGATTTGGACAGGTTCTCTTGAAAGCCGATACATTTTTTCATCATTTCTTATACCACATACTGTTCTGCTTTTAGCAATGAATCATGTAACTCACTACATTTGCAGAAACAATGAAGCGTTCAAACAACAAATTACTTGTAAGTACACACCAATAAGAACGCTGAAGTCCATGAACTCCCAAAAGGTGATGAAACCACACAATTTCAAGTGTCAGCAAAAACTAAATGGCATAAAGAGTTTCCTCTTAATATCAATGTCCACAATCTCGATAAAACAGTTAAGCACTTTCACCCACTGAATGTGGGCTTCATCATTCAACTAACTACATTTGTAGTCTTGGGTTCTCATATTCATTTCAGTATCATAAGCATCTACACTCCCTGTAGAAAACTGACCTTTTGTAAAGAATAAATATTTAATAAATAGTAAATCTGGGGCTGTCACCTGTGGCTATTAACTGGTTTTCTAGCTACCAGAATGGTACGACACTTTCAGTAAAACAGAAAAGTGTAATCCCTATCACCAATTTCCTTAACTGTTCCCCAGAACTCAAAGACTGACCCACTTATTTTTACTATATTTGATACATATAAGATTAATGTAATAATGCTAAGCTAGTAGAGTATGAAGAAAACTCAGCCTTGCTATGATTAATTTCAATGCTGAGGAGTGTGTGTGTGTGTGTGTGTGTGTGTGTGTGTGTGTGTGTGTGTGTGTGTGTGTGTGTGTGAGAGAGAGAGAGAGAGAGAGAGAAAGAGAGAGATCACAAGGCATTATTTGTTTTGGCAACATTAGTTTCATATAGTAAAATAATGCAATACATTATCTGTAATGAAATATGATGTCTGCTCTTATTTCAAGTAGTCCCTAAAATTATTGCATGAGGAGAAGTGTAAGATGGAATCAGTGATAGATATGGAATTAAGAGTTATAATTAAATCTGTAATACTCTTTATGTGTGACCAACTATAAGGCTACTGTGTTTATCATAACCTGATTTAACCATTTATGTTAACCAAAACTAAATGTGTTCATATTTCTAATGTAAAAAAATTTAAGAAAAGAAAGTCTATCAAATATAAACATCTCCTGTGAATTAAAACACTATGCACTTGTAATATGTCCTTAAATATATACATCATAGCACAGAGTAAATTAATAAGTAATAAGGACAATGAACCAAAACTGAGAATGTATACATGTGATAAGCACTAATGTATGATGTCTCCATGACCTTCATAACAAGTTGGTTTGGTCAGCCACAAACATAATCGATACAAATCATTTTACTTTTTAAAACAAGGAAAAGTGTGTACTAATTTCAGCTTAGTACAGACTGGAAAAGAGAGATTATGAAATGAGTCAAATCTACTAGTACTTAAAGGCATAACATAACATGCTAATGTGCAAAGTCCAATTGAACCTGGAGGGATGGAGTGGAATTTTTTAGCTCATGGCTTCCAATGTTATGATGGTAATTTTTGTGAATTGCCTCTTCAGCAGTACAGCACATATATTCCTGAAATTAACATTTAATGTTGCACCTAATACATAATAACAATGTATTTCATTAATGCTGCAAGTAGAGAAAAACGGTTCTGTTAGAACTTGAGCTTATTATCTACATTTCCAGTGTTGTTTAGTGCACCTCATTGCTCCATGTGATCAGACAATAACAGCTGCTATACTGTTTTTGCATGAGATGGTAAAACTATGGGCTCTTCTATGCACAGTGGATGGCTACAAAATCAATAAATCCTAAAACAAGCATTTGTTAATGTCAGATGTTAGCATATACTGGAAATGTACTGTAACATACAATGTTCAAAAGTATAAGAATACAACAGGGTACACATTTGGTCTTGATAAAAATTTACATTGCTATATCAAGTACAGTATGAAACACTATAAACAATGAAACTGACTTCACATTTTGAAAAGAAAAAAAATAACCGGGAAGCAGCATGCAACTTTTACTCTTAATACAAAAATTGGTTACATTAACTCACTAGCACTATCAAAATCAATAGCAAACAAATGAAACTGATTTTACCAAAGCTTTTTCAATTTGCGCTGCGCAGAGGAAACAGCAAGTTAGCTTAACTGCCTATTCTGCCATTACTACTTTATGTGTTGAGGTGAAACATTCCTGCGTCAATAGGCAACTGATTGTAGGAAGCAACATATAACATTTTACAATGATTATGCAACACACATCATCCTTTTCTTGATAAAAAAAGATTAAATTACACTGTTTTAACAAGTACTGCCAGAAATGTTGTCAGATAAATTAAACACACTTTTACAGAGCCATTTTGAAACATTCTTGCTTTGTAGTTCAGGATAATAGTTCAATCTGTCTGTTTCATTACTACTACTAAAGCTGAGTTGAACTAAAATTAAACTGATTTTACCCAAACTAAATGGAAGTATTATTGCTCTGTACTTTATAATCATGGTGAGGAAACAAAGAATTTTTAAATTATTGCAGGGATGAAAAACATGGCATTCCTTAGTCAAGGTGAAATGTTCTTGTTTTACAGTTTATGCTGGAAATTATGCAACATACATTATTTTAAAATGATCACATGGAAACAATATAAATCATTTTGCCCTGGATAAACAAATCAGTTACATTGTTTTTATATGCTTGGTCAGAAGCAGTAGTGAACTGAAATTATTTTTACTAAGTGAAAATGAAACATACTTGCTTTGCAATTATGATTATGAGGACGGGAAATACAGCATTTTAAACCATTTTAAAATGATTACAGAATTGCAATATATAACGGCAGACTGTCTGTTCTCTCATTACTGTTACCTAAGACAAGTTGAATCATTCTTACTTTGCAGTTTATGATAATGAGAAACAACACACATTATTTTAAAATGATTGTGGGGAAACAACATATAGAATTTTGCTCTGGATTAAAAGAAAACTAAAATGCTTTTATGTGTTATCAGAAGCACAAACAAAGAAATGAAACTTTTTAATAATTACAAAGAAAAAAAACATGACTGTGGTTAAGTAGGGCAAAACACTTTGCTCCTGATAAAAAAGTAAATTACACAGCCCTCAGAAGTGCTAGCTATCATTTGGAATTTTACCAAAGCAGAGCTGAAGCATTCTTGTTCTATACTTTGTGATACTAGGTACACAAAATACTGTGTTTTATTCTCGATAAATATGCTGCAGGAAATTGCTATGTAGTTTTATTCTGATTTACAGGTCTATAGGTATATACACTACCACAGACTGACACAACTAAGCTAAAAATTACTCTTTTCATTTCAGTCTGATGTATAAGTGCAGATATTACTACAGTCTGTCACAACCATGCATTTTTTTCTCTCTCTCTCATTCTTTCCCTCCTTTTTATTGCAACATTTAAACCAGACTCGGTGTAAAGCAGCAGTAAAGCTGCCAAAAGTAATGGAACTCATGATCCTTCATCCAAATTTTATTGTATTTCATTTTATTTACCTTTGTTAACCCTAGTAGAGCTCTGATCCACATGGACCTATTTTAGGCTCAGCTAGGGTACAAAAAAAATGCACTAATAAGAAATAAAACAGTACACAAACATGCAGTATGAAACATTACACAGTGTAAAAGTTTACATTAGAATAATTAAAAATGATATAGTCATAATAGCTTGATGGTTAAGAAATGAGTTGCAGCAACTGTTCAAAAAATAATTGCATGAAACAGTCTTTCAGTTGACTGTACAGACAATAAGGTTCATGCACGCAAAAGATATAGAATAGGATGAGTGAGTGCATTGAGCGAGGAGATATGCTTGAGGAGGTAGTGAGGATATGAAGGAGAAACGAAATGCAGTAAATTCTGAATTATTAGAGACAGGAAATCACAGACAAAATAGTATTAGCAACTTGAAGAGCAGATGAATACTTTGTTGCTTTTCTCTTACATTCTGCCTCTTATCAGGAGAGCCATAAGAGATTTCCTGAAGTCTGCATAATTCTGTTGTATGCCTTATAGATGAGCGTAGGGCTTGCCATTCTTTGGCATATATATATATATATATATATATATATATATATATAAATATATATATATATTTTTTTGATGTGGTGATGTGAAGGAGGGAGCTGGATTTACATCACTTAACAACAGTACTGATGGCCATTAGAGCTGCATCACAATGGTCACCATAACTGAGCAAGTTACAATTCCCGGTGGATAAGTTATTTTCTTTAGACGAGCACTAGCAATTTCAGCTTCTGTCCCGATACTGAGATAAAGCAAACAAGTATAAAAAGTTCAACTTTTAAACAAAACACACCTGAACACAGTCAAGCAAGAGTACAATCGTATGCTGTAAGTTCTTATACCCATACACTCTCAGTATACCAAATAACAAGTAATATGCATTATTGAGTTGGGGGTGCAATAGCCTGAAAGCTAGGATAAAGTAACAAAGATTCTCGCAAATAGAATTTTACTGGTTACACCCCTAATTCAATCATAGGGGAACACAGAGACCCTCTTGAGCATGATTTAATTTAACGTGAAAAGCGTCACCATGGTCCATGACACCTGGCTAAAATAACTAAAAGCTGTACTTACAAGTGACCCAGTAATTTGGCGAGTTTGTTTAAAGTGTTGATAAAATACACACTTCTTATATAAGAATGGGACAGTGGTTAACCTGAAACACAGTTCCTTATAACACAAATGGAAGATTATTTAAATACATAAACTCCTCACCTACTCCCACTTTTAAAAAGCCAGTCATGTGATATTCCTGTCGTGCGCGTGTGTATGTATTTCCTGAAAGCATCCCTATAGCCACAGCCCACAATTTAACGATGTTGCATTAATATTTACTTTTTTGTCTGTAGTATTGGCTTTATGGATTGTGGAGTACGTTCACCACAATTTATTGTAGTATTTTTCTGGTAGCCAAATCAAGTGCAGGTACGAGAGTGAGTGGTTAACTGCTCGCTGACTAAAAGTGCGGGTAATGAGACTGCCGTTAAAACTTAGATAACTATTCCACATCCACACGGGGACTGTTTTAGCATTTGGTGCCGTTTTGTGGCGTAAGGTTGGCCCGGCGCAGAGCGCCGTGTTTAAAACTGGTTGTTGTAAGACTCGTTTTTCATAACGGAAGAAAAGGTAAACGGATTAACTTGTGCAAATGCTTTTCTGTGTGGAGGCTGAAGGTGTAATATTGTCTTTTTAAGGAACGTTTCGAGCTCTGTATTTTCACTTTTTAAGCACTTGCTATTGCTGCTTTGGTTCGTGACTGTTTTTAAGTTTTGTCTTTGGCTTGTCTCAGTCTGCAAAGAGGAGTTGCAAAATGTTAATTCCGGGATTCAAAGCAGAATTGTTAATGTATAAATTTTAACAGGATTGGATATTTTTTTTGTATTTAAAAGACTTCCCGTTCGTAAGAGTTTAAATTAAATCCTGTTGAAATGGTTGACATTTACCCCCCCCCCCCCCCGGGTTTGTAATGCATGTTGAGTGAATTCTTGGCCACTTCAGTGTGTGTTAAACCAGTTGAGGTGCGGTATGTTTCTATTGATTCTGACTCATTTCGCAAATAAACAGATTTTATTTGATCTGCCCCCCCCCCCCCAAAAAAAAAAAGAAATATGCCCATGTTTTGAGACCATTGCCAAAATACATTTCCGGAGTTCAAAACCATCCATATTTCTAGTGTTTGATATTAATTATTAGTTGGCTGTTTTGCGAATGTTTTCATGTTTGGAAGGATTTATTTCAGAGTAGAGTGGCATATTGGATAACGTTTCAAAAGTGTGATTTCCTAATTTAGCCCAATTACGCTTAACAATTAAGATGACTTGATTGGAAAGAGAGTTTAAGACTTGTGTCCATACGACGGTTGTAGAGGTAGAGGATTTAACTTATTTGCAGGTGTATGATCTTATGCTTGAATATGTATTATGTTGATTGTATGTGCTGTATTTACGTGTGGGGAGGAAAAAGCAAAATAAAATACCGCACTCCGTTTTCTTTGTGAAATGTCTTAATTGGAGGGGGATGTTTTTATTCTACTTGGTATAAAGATAGCTGTAGCAGGATAATTAAAATATCTTGGGAATTGCGAATATCTGTGGGTGCACGGTATTCTGTCTGAATCTTTTTCTCCACGTGCAAGTGTGGCAGTATTTAAAACTCCATTAAATATATTCAACTAGTGAGATGTTGGTAAGGAAGGTTATAAAACAAATCAAGTAAATTTCACTTTATAATGTTAAGTTGAAGTTTTCAGTTTCTTCTAATGTCTAGTGAGTGCCATACAATGGGTGTATGATCAAGACTACTGTAACTCTGGAGAAAGTTTTTGAAATAAGCTGGAAGACAACCCTCTCCTCCTGCCACCCAACACTACAACCTGCGAGAGATGCACTTACATAGCCAAACTTGAAGCAAAGCTCTCTCCACCCAAGATTGTGCTAGACAGTCAAGAGGAGAAGGGTAACACCCACACTACACCTCAAGCAACACATAGCCCTTCTAAACCCACAACACCAACACTCATATAGCAACAATAAACTCTCATATGCAGAGGCCCTTAACAGTAATCTGCCCAACCAACAAGGACCTCCAAAGCTGCAACACAAACACCAATCACAACCAAAGTGTCACACAGCTCACAACACCAGTGTGCCACCGAACAACAGCCCCAACACTTTAGTCATAGGTGACTCTATAGTCAGCCACACTGATGTCCCACTCACCAGGCTGAGCAAGGAGAAAATTAGTCAGCTGCCTGTCAGCGGGTGCCAGGATCCTCCACATAACACATGCACTCAGGTCACTCCAACAAGTACAGATATGACTCTGTCATTGACCATGTTGGAGTGAATGACTTGAGATGTACCTCCCTGGACTACATGGAAGAGCTCTCGGATCATGTAGCCCAGGCAGGTATGACACTAGCCCTGAGTAGCATCCTGCCTTCGCCCAGAATGATACCACAGTAGAAGGATAAAATGATTGACTTCAATTTGCTAAGCTTCTGGTGTCATTCAGAGGATCCAGTATCTGTTTGCCTGGGACGACATGATTGACAGACCAAGATGCTTTGCCAGAGATGGTCTGCGCCACCCCTATAGTGCCTTTTTAGGCAAAGTTCAAAGGACAAAACCACCACCGTAACTGGTACAAGCCTGCAAATCTGAAGGTAATGCTATTCCATGCTAGAAGTCTGCACCTCAAAATAAACACTCTCTGGGCACTCCTAAAAATGGAGAACGTCAATATCTGTGAACTGAGACCTGGTTTAAGGCTCCAGAGAGCACCCCTGCAGTACCAGGTTACAAATCTTACCACACTTTTCGGCCACCAAACCAGGACCGAAACGCTAAAGGTGGAAGTGTGTCCATATTCATACCACCAGGCTAGTTGCCCAACACAATGCATCTGAAATTCTCCAGGTGCAACTAACACTAGGTAAGACTACAATCCAAATTGTAGTTTGCTTTTACACCTTTCTAAACATACTGGAAAATTAAGATATGCTCAAACACCCTAATACTGAGTGCTTTCAACTACCCTGCCATTAACTGGGAAAACTACTCGTGCGCTAACACCTTTGCCCAACGGTTCTTGGAAATCATAAATTCAATGCCCTGGATCAACTAATCCATAGTCCACCAGGGGCTCCAGTATCTTAGACCTGGTCATTACCAACATGGAAAATCTATGGTCACCCCCTCGTTGGTCAGGTCTGATCATAAGCTAATCACTCTTGACATCCACATCCCTCCCCCAGTAAGGAAACCCCTGTAAAAAAAAAAAAAAAAAAACTTCTCCAAAGCCAACTTCATGCTACTCAAGTCAGAAGTGACTAACTTCATGACACTAATGCAGACGGGAACTGAAAGTTCGACTGCTGAATCTTACACTAAGGCACTTTAGGAGCACATCCACTCGTGCATGAATTGTGCCATCCCATATAGAACCACGATGCTGTCCTCCAAACAAAAACAAAAAAGCTAATCTGGAGGTCCCCTGCCATAAACAAACTTTATAACAAAAGGAAGAAACTGTTGCAGAAAAGAGGAAAATCTCAGGATGCAAAAAACTCCCTTACCAGCCTCAGTAAGAAACTGAGAGCCCTCATAAAATCCTCCAAAGCTAGTTACAAAAATAAAATTGCTAAAGATTCCAAAGACAACCACAAGGCATTCTATAGCTATGTCAAGAATCTAAATGGCAATGCTGAGATCTGCTCTGTGCTACAACAGAATGGCATTAAATATACTGATCCCAAGGATATTGCCAATATCCTGGCAGATGATTCAGTGCCAACTTCACCCGCTAAAGGGCCCATCTCAATACCAACAGTTTGCCAAATTCTGGTAATAACGGCCACACAGGTAAAAAAACGTGCACTCCAAGGCTCAGAATACAGCATCCATAGGACCAGATGACATCCCGGGCTGTGTACTACATGAACTACAAAATGAACTGGCACCTCACCAAAGTGTCATGTTTAATCATAGCCTCACCTCAGGCTTCGTGCCCACTTGATTGGCGCACAGCTACAGTTATCCCACTCCACAAGGGGCGATCCACCTTGGATCCTGGGAACTACCGCTCATCCGTCTGACGAGCCCGATCTGCAAGGCCATGGGACGTATTATCATGGAACTTGTAAGCAAAAACATTGGCAACATTCAAACACTGGACCCCACCCAGTTTGGGTTCGTGAAGGGCTGATCTTGTCTCCTGAACCTGATTGATTTCTTCGAATCGGTCTCCAGAGCTGTGGACGAGGGTAAGGCCTTCTGGGCCTCACCAAGGCCTTCGACACCATCCTCCACTCTGGAATCATGGATAAACTTGCTAAGGTGGGCATTATTCCCTATGTCACTCAATGGGTTGCCAACTGCCTTACTGACGGAACCCGCACTGTAAACGTAGCAGACTCCAAATCCAGCTCCAGACAAGTAGAGTACCTCAGGATTCAATCCTGGGACTGCTCTTGTTTGGCATCTACTTCTCTGAAGTACAGGCCAACACTAAGGGACTCTGACTAACAAAGTTCGCAGATGACTACAAACTGGGAGCCATTATTGAATCCCCAAATGATGTGGATATTCTACAAAAGAGCCTTACAGAAACTGTTATTTGGTGCCAGAGCCATGGGCTCAAGCTGAATGCCAAGAAATGTATAATTATCCCCTTTGGGAAAACACATGTACCTGTCAATTACCACATAGGTGGCAGTGCACTAAACACCAAAACTATGATAAGAGACTTGGGGACACAGGTGGACATTGTTCTCTCCTTCGATAACCACAACAGTCAGGAAATCCTTCTATGTGACACACCTCATCACTAAGGGCTTTTCATCCAGGAAAAAAGGTCATTGTCCCTCTGTACTCATTCCTCATTACCTATTATTATAGAGTACAATGCCCAGTTTGGTATGTACCTATCAAGACATCTGCAACAACTGGAAAGGCCTCAGAAATACCTCACTAAAAGAATCACAGGTCTAAAGCAGATGCCCTATGCTGACAGTCTAAAAAAACACTCCAGCAATATCTACTCAGAGGTGATCTCTGCTTAACATGCAAGGCCATGTCAAACCCAAAGCTGTTGGACATGCTACACTTAAAGGAATCCCAATCCTTCTGAGCCACACGCTCCAGGGATCTAAACCTTGTCATCACAATGAACAAAACATGCTGGAGGGATAGGTTCCTGACCCAGAGACTCTCCAGAGTCTGGAATAGACTGCCCATACATTTCAAGAAGAATGCCTATTTGGCCCCCTTCAAAAGGAACCTTGACAATTGGATGGAAGATAGGAGATTCACCTCAGGGATCACGTCAGTTGCCCTGCTAGTCAGGGGGACCAGGGAAGCAAATATTGTGGGAAGAAATAGCCAGGGAATTATGTCTAGGCTTGTATAGGCCCTAGGGCCGATGGTCTAGTATTTAGCTATGGAAGTAACAGGATTTTATATGTTCTGTGGTGCATTTTAGCATAATTTATAATCATTGGAGGCAATCATCGCCCGCACAAATACAAGTAATTCAGTGCCCCCCTCAACAAAGAAATTGTGTTAAATGCATATTATACAATGACCCCCCCATTAATATTCTAAAATGTGCACGCTGATTGGTCAGTGTGCATGTTGTAAATCAGACTTAAACTAATGGAAAAAGGTCTGGTCACCCTGACTTTTTCCATTAGTATAACTCTCTTTAAAGCAATGGAAACACAAGATCTCCGTTGCTTTTTACACTGTCTTGCTATGTTAAACGGGTTTAACATAGCGTGACAGCTTTAAAAAAAGTAACTGAGATCTTCCCATCTCCGTTGCTCTTTTTAAAGGTGTCTCGCTATGTTAAATGGGTTTAACATAGCGAGACAGCTTTAAAAAAAGCAACAGAGATTCTCCGTTGCTTCTTTTAAAGCTGTCTGGCTATGTTAAACTCCTTTAACATAGCGAGACACTTTGTAGAAAGCAACAGAGATCTTGCTTTCTCTGTTGCTTTTGCCCATAGCTCTGATGTACTGCGTAAGCATACGCAGTACATCAGAAATGCTGCAGAATACCAGACAGCTGCGGAAGGGCAGCAAGGAGGCATTATACAATGCCATTATTTAAGAAAAGTAATTATTTTTTTTTTCTTAATGTCTCAGTATAATAGCAATAACCCACTTCTGGGTGTGGGTAATGCTGGATTTACCCACGGTTGTCTTTGTTTGGCCACTCGGGCTTTGCCCTCGTGACCAAACCATACCAACTGTGGGTAAATCCAGCATTACCCACACCCAGACGTGGGTTATTGCAATAATATTCAGAAGCTGAACAAGAACTTCTCCATAAACTGAGTACCACGTCCTCAATCCTTGGTGAAATGTACAAGGTCATTAACGAGTTGTAACTGAACTGTTTAAAGAAAAAAATACAGTGCATGTCATTTGACAAAAAAATACAATTTTGTATGTATACAAAAATACATGCACAGCATAGTGCAAGATCATTTACTTTACTCTGTAACAAAAGCTTTGCCAATTGACATTCAAAAATGGACATGCAACTTGAGTACTAAATTAATAACTGGGTTACATATATATCTGATCACTTTTCATTTTTAGTTTAAATCCTAGACTGTTTTTTAGTTAATATGGTGAGAACGTTTGGCCCAATAGTATGTAATCAGATGTATAAATTGAGTGATAAATTAAGTAAAAGCAAGCATCACATGAACTGAAGCTGTCCTAAACATTTTAAATATTTCACGAAGCAGAGATGTATCTAGAAAAGCCTAGAAAGCACCACTGCAAAAATATTGGTTAAGTTTAAGAATAAGATTTTCCTAGTGTGTACGTAAGTGAAACCTGTATGCCTTTAAAGCTGCAAAAATGTACCATATACGTTGGCTAACCAAGGAGTTAGGTCAGTTTGAGAGTGTTATGGGTTACAAAATTTGAAACTTATTTTAAACCTTACACTTAACAGTATACTTGGAGTTTTACTGACTGCCCAGATAATCTAGATGTAAATGACTTTGTCTATATTGCTGGAGTACAGAGAAGTTCACTTGTTTTTAGGTTAGATTTACTTTAACTGTAACGTGTATAGAGTGACTACATCAAGATTCAGATGGAATTCTTTGTTTAGGAGACTGGCAGTGTTAGTGCCAAGATGTGTCCCTCAGCTCTTGTATATCCAAACCTTTTATGAATGGTGTTGCCATAATCTACCAAAAAGTAAAGGTGATAAAACAAAATGCACGTTATATTTGTATACATTAAACAATATGAAATCTTGGGGAAGCTCAGGTAAAGCTGTGGAGTTCAGATTATAGCTGGAGAATCAAATTGCATTTGTTGACAAAATTATGGTTTGGGCTGAAAGCAGATGAACTGTGTTTATGGGTGGTGGGGGGGGGCAGTTAAGTAATGCATTTTATCACAAAATAATTCATTGGATGCTACGTTTTCAGTAGCCATCTCAGTGATGTCAGGGCTACACCATTCAGAAAAAAAAATGGACTTGAGCTTTCTTACCTGTGTGGCACTTCCTCATTCCTATGGGCTACTTGCTGCTTCTTAGCAAAACTTAACCATCTAGAAATGATGTGGCCCATAAGCCGTAATATAGTCAGAACTGTTGGCACTTTTTCCTCTCTTGTCCCGATACCCTGGCAGCCATCGCTGAATGTCCTGCTCAAACTCAAGAATGCATGTACCCATTGCTTTGAAAAGTTTGCAGATGTTTTAATGTTTTTCAACAACTGGTAATCTAGTTAAATTAGAACCTTACAAGTCTACCGCAGCCTTGAATTGGGTGTTGCCATCACAAGAAATAACTTGTCACGGAATAGATATTTCTTTATTAATTACTCAGATTTTCATTTGGGCAATTTCATATTTGCTGACAATCACTTTTATTAGCTATCCAAGAGAGAGCATTGCTAATAGTTGGCCTGAGAGCACTCTACCTTTCATCTCCAAAATGAGGAGCGCTACTTCTCATAATGTGGAACACCTTCTTATCAGTTTACTAACCGTTCCAACTCTGAAGCTGATAGGATGGTTGAAATGTGTTACTGTGTTTAATTAGTTATTTTGTTGAGTTAATGATTCAGATCTCTCCCACACACATGGATATTGGTTTTATAAAATTCTTAACACTAAATGAATGGCAAACCCTTTAAATGTGGAACTTTGAGGAACATGAACTTTAAGACCCAAAGTGAGGTGCACTTGAGAGGGTATGGTTAGCTCCGTACTATAAGTGAATGAAATGCTGTTAGTGTGTAGGCAGAGCATGGGTGGAGAAGAGAATATTAAATTACAAAACGACCACAACAAAAAACAAAGCAGCAGTATGTAAGCCCGAGTCCTTGTGCCACAGCTGGAGGTAGAGAATACAAAAAATGCCTCGGCTAGGATGTTTAATCTGGTAGCTGAAGTTGGCCTATAGATGTCAAAACGTTTGATTTGTTAGCATTGTGCAGTGTGTGCATTATATGCTCAATATGTATGTGTATTTGTTGACCGGGAAAGTCAGACTGAGACGGGAGCCCATTTTCAGTGGAGACCCGGGGATAAAAGCTCCACAAGCGCATTAGGATTACACAGTATTTTTACCAGAATTTACAGAAATTACAGTACAATACAACAAAATGAGAAACGGACTAATTGAGAAGTTCCAATATCGGAGAGAAAAACAGAGTAATTTAGAAGATGCAAGTGTGTATGTGTGTGTGTGTGTGTGTGTATATATATATATATATATATATATATATATATATATATATATATATATATATATATATATATATATATATATATATATATATATATATATATATATATATATATATATATATATATATATATATATATATATATATATATACACACACACACACACCTTTTGTGTAAATAATTAGGCATGTTTTCTATAAATTCACATTTTTTTTCTAGGTAGCTTGCATTTTTAAAGGGGTCCTCGATTTAAAGACTAGAACCAAAAATGGCTTCCATATCCATTTCATGTTGGGGGGGGGGTGAGTTTTTTTGCAGTTAAGTTAATAAAAAATAATGCCACCTCCTTATTTGGGTAGATATTTGAAGTAGAATTTGCTCAAAACCTCAAAGTGACTTAACAGTTCTTCTGGTAATGTATTTGCATATGTCATTTTAGGGAAATATAACTGTTCAAAGACAAAAACATTTGGTAAAGTTTCCAAATCAGGGATTGGAAACATGTTTTAAGTATTGGATTGAGTTTTATTTATTTATTTGATGGATTTGTATTTATCCTGTACTTTTGAAGAATAAGTTTGTAGTTTTAACACATTTTATGACTTTTGCTCTGTTTGTCAAAAAATAACGAATTTTGCTGTATTGTATCAGAAGTGCTTTTGTGTGTCGGGCTCACCCTATCCTCTGCTGCACTTCTGACACTGGCAATTGGAATGGTCCACTGAAGAACTGTTGCTTTACCAAATGGAAGGTAGAGCAATGAAAGTAGTGTAATATAGAATTATTCAAATAGTGTCACATGGCTACTGTTAAGGTTTTAGTATTACAATTCCAGAGTTTGATTTTACAGTTAGCATTTCTTCAACTTTTTTGGGAAAACCATATTTCTGATTTCACTGGGCGAGTCTAACCCGTTTTCCTGTTATTCTGAAAACAACATAACCAAATTACCTACACCAGTCTGGTAGGAATGAACTTCACCTTTCACTGTAACAATTCACTGTCGGATTACCATGATACAACATGTGTATTACTGGACTACGAAGAAATAAAAACATTTCAGTGGCTGACATGTTGTGACACATTACACCTGATGTTTCTGGACATTGCCTACGTGTTTTTTTTTTTTTTTTTTGTTCAGGGACTTCTCAGTAGTGAGCGAAAATAGGGTTATTTCGAAGGTGCTTTTTGTTTTATATTTGTAAACTTGAAGTGCAGTCTGTGTTGGTGGCAGGTCCACTGTGCTGTTGGTAGCTGTCTTCACAAAAAAAAAAAAAAATCTGTTGCTCACTTTCTTTTTTTTTTCTTGAGCAGCTTGTATTATATACTGAGAACAAGAGTTGGATGTCTACTGGCTATGGTGCTGTTTGGAGTTTGTATGTAAATACTGCATCTGTCTGCTAATAACCAGAGGTCCGAATTAAATTCTGTACAGTAAATTCTCAGTTATCTGGCACTCATGGGGATTGGTAGATGCCGGATAACTGTAGCTTCTGGTTGCCTGAGAGTTATTATTAGAAATGGGCCTGACCAATACTGTATCCTGTACTATTTGTTTGGTTTGACTGGTTCTCAGTTTGTGGAGAGAGAGAGAATGTATTCCAATCTTCCTTTTTAAAACTCTAAATATGTAAGTATGTTTCTGCAAGGGGGGGGGGGGGGCAAAGTGCCAACGCATGAAAATTGTACTGTACTTTTATTTTTTTATTTTTTTTTTTTTTCTGGTTGCTTGAGTTCCGGTTTACTGTACCTTGTATCTATGAGGTTAAGACCTTAACCATTATTCCAGCCCCACTGACTTTGGGAGTTGTAATGACATGCTTTTACATAATTTAATAAAACCTGTTTTACTCTGTCTAGGGGTTCTGGGGTCCAGAACCTTATCCTAGGAAGCAGTGAACCACATGGAAAATCTTTCCAAGCAGTTGTGCTGTGATGCATGTAATTTACAGTGCTCTGAAATACTATAAATACAGTTATGGAAATTGCGTATATGTGTATATATTTGTTGTGCATTAAAGTGTTCTTTTTTTTTTTTTTTAATTCCAAGCCAGGGATTAAATTCATCAGGCTGGCCCATAACTCACCTCTGAGTTTACCTACTCTAAGAATAACAAATTAATTTAGATAAGTAAGACTGTAACTTGATCCAGTCTGCAGCGTTTGCCATTCATGTTGAATATGCCAAAATCCAAATTTTATTCTTCCAGAACAGAGAGAGGAATTCCTGTTTAGTTAATACTAACTTCCAGTCATTCCCTGTGCCTTCAAAAACACTGGAATGCTGTTAAGTATCTGAAAGATTAATGTTTCTACTTCACTATAATAAACATTGCTAAGTAGTTGTGCAGTAAATAACCCACATTTCTGATTTGCTTCTGTTTAAATTGAATCATTCTCTTTCTGTTCAAGTAAAGGAAGTTTTCTGTGGCCATCTTCATTTGCATGCTATAGAAGCCCAAGAATTATAAGACCACACAGTAGACATCACTCTAGTTATCAAGTCCTGCCATGTTTAGTAATTAAAATTTTGAATATTGTTTTCCCTCTCTCCATTCAGAAGGCATATGGATTATAAATAAATCATCAGACAACTGCTTCATTCCCAGATTTAAAAAAAAAATCCAAATTTCTCTCCTTCTCTCCCCATAAACACCTAATCTGTCCATACTCCCTTGCTTCTCCATTTTTGTTAGTACTTGATACAGACCTTCTGTGTCTCTAGTCCTGTAAACTCACTTGTGTTAAACTTGGCCCATAATGAGCAGTGTTCATTATATTGATGACTACTGCAGTAGCCTTGGCTGTATGGGTTGTATCCTATCCTACCAAGGATTTAACTGCCGGCCAGGTTTCCAAAGCGTCAGGGTACCTTCCACATGCTCAGACTGAGCTACCTAAAAAGACAGGTTTGAGCACCAAATCCTTCAGAGCTTTCCTGCAGCCAAAGAGCGCACTCCTGTGTGGGCTTTCAAGAATCAGCTGTCTGCTTGAGCTCTCCCTTTGCTTGACGGATATGTTCTGTAAAGGGAAAACCTTCCATATTTATGTTTTATTATTGAAGTGTACTTTCCAGGTTAGGAAAGTTTTTCTTACAGGAGTTTGCAATTTAATGGACTGTCATGAGACTTAAATGTACACTTAAATGGGAATGTACTTTATCCTGTCAGTTTAAAAGTAGTTGAAAACCATTTATTTTTTCTTTTGGAAAAACTGTTTTACTTTTTGGGTCTGGCAGAGTGTACTAAAGTACTTTTTATTGCGTTTTTGTGGAGAGAGAGGCATTTGGCAACTTTTACATTTTTGCTGACTTATGCTGCTTGTTTTTCTCAAAAAAGGGGTACAATTTTTGGCTTGGTCAAGGAACAGTCTACCGGTCCCAAGGTATGTTGTCCTTCCAGCCGCAAAGAAGTTAGGCACACAGCCTTTGCCACCATGACAGGCTAGCAATTTGCCTCTGTTCTGCACCCCATAGGGAGGGAGATGGTGGCCCTTAAGGGCAGTTCAGGATTGGGTCTCTGCAGTTGGGTACTCCTTGAGGCAAATATTCTCTTCTTATTTAGAAGGATAGTGATCCTCTTCTCTTCCCAGTAGTAATTGGGATTTCCTGGGTTATGCTGTCCTCCTCCTCCTTTGGAGGCTTGTTTTCCTGGCTGGTCATCTGTTGTTCACTTCAGGGGCACCCAAGAGTCCATGGCTTCCATTGTTAACTGGAAGAAAATGTAGATAATTCTTAGTTTGGTGCCAGTGCTGTGTTGCTCTGGTCATAGTTGGCTGGTTGCCCATCCCTCAGTTGAAGGCTGACTTGGTTCTTTTTTCTCCCATGCTAGCCTCCTCTTCTCAGGAGTCCTGCAGGGAAAGAGTCATGTGGTGCTGGGAAGCCTCATTTCCTTTTGGGAATGATGTATTGCCCGCTACCTACTTGGTAGCTTGCTGTCGACAGATCTTCTTTAGTGCTCTTGATATGTAGATGTATGAGTGGTAGCTGCCAGGGGGTGGAATGGTGAGTGCAGGGAACTAACACATCTCTTGGCACCCATGGTTATGGGTGAAACCCCCCCCCCCTCCCTCCTGAGTGGAAGAAGTTCTGGGTAAGAAAAAAAAAATGCTGAATTCTGACTCTGTGGAGCAGACCATCCCAGCCATAGGAACAGTGAGAGAGTAGTCATTTTCTCAGACTGATGTGTTAAGAATGTATATGTAGTATTCAGTTGTTTATTTTCAGAAACTTTAATGTGTGTTTACCATTGTTTTAAATTGGGAAAATTCCAACTGGGCATAGTCCTAAGAAGGGGGAGGGGGAGACATACACATCGTACTTGGACTTGCATAAGAATGTTAATAGTGACAGCACAATGGTATTGTATTCATTGCTGTATACCAAGTATGGTCTTGCAGTCTAATGTTTGCATACCAGGAAGAAAGATGCAACATGCAAACGAGTAGAACACTGTGTATTGTTTTAAGCTGTTCTAAAAAGAACTTGATTTTTACTATATTAGCTGGATGTTTTTATTTATTTCCTGCTCCCAGTATGTGTAAAACAGGTAAACTCCAGTGTTTAGAATATCCTCTCCCTTATTCCTTCCAGCAAGCTTAATTAAAAGTTAGAACATGTGCAGCAGTTGCCTTAGAAGTATGAAGACGTCTTGTGGGAGCGTGTATTACTGAGAGGGTAGCAAGATGTGGTTTTAATATGGAGGACTGCAGTTATGTTGCTTTAGTCTGATTTTTAAGGCAAGGCAGTATTTTCTTTTCTGTGAGTAAGCAGTTTGTGCTTTTAATAATACTAGTTCTGTACAGAATATGCCAAGATTTCATACTTTGTTTTGGGAGTTAATTTGTGGTAGCAGAGTTTTGTAAGCTTTAGATTAGATTAATTTTAACGAGCGTATATTGTAGTTTTTGGAAGTATATATTTACTGAGGGAGGGGTGTTGCTTAAGTTTTTCAGCTGTATTCCTCAGTGTGTGTGCATCATCCTTAAAGATTTCTGGAGTACCACAACGTCTTTAATTTTTCCTGAGAGCCAGCCAGAATGTAAAATTTTAAAATGCTGCTTTGGGTCTGTGGGATGTTTGTAGGGCAGAGTAAGAGAAGTCTGTTAGACTGGAAAAGTCTGAAATGGCTCAAAGATGGCCAAGCAAATTCAGGCCAGATGGAGATTAATGTTACAGATTTGTTAAATGGAACCATGACACATGAAGGTAATGATGCAGTTACTGTATGGCACTACAGAGGTGCACGTGCACTAAGGCTGTTTGCTAGTTATTGGGATAATATATGGGCAATCGTAATCCTTGTTGAACCCCATGGACTTCTGCCATATATGGAGTGTGGCATATTTGAAGAGCATGCCACTGAAACTCTTGTGATTATAAAACTGCTTGATGATCTGGAACAAAAATGTGAACAACACTATGTATTCCTTAGTATTTATATGACCAAAACCATTCAAACCCATTAATGAGTACTTTTTTTTTCTGGAGCAGAATCTATTAATTTGGCACCTCACCGAAGTGTCATGTTTAATCGTAGCCTCGCCTCAGGCTTCGTGCCCACTGAGTGGCGTACAGCTATAGTTATCCCACTCCACAAGGGGGGATCCACCTTGGATCCTGAGAACTACCGTCCCATGATCTGCAAGGGCATGGAATGCATTATCATGGAACTTGTACACCAAGACATTGGCAACTTTCAGATACTGGACCCCACCCGGTTTGGGTAAGTGAAAGGCCAGTCTTGTCTCCTGAACCTGGTTTACTATTTCGAATCTCATCTCCAGAGCTGTGGACGAGGGTAAGGCGGTCCACACAGCCTATCTGGACCTTTCCAAGGCCTTAGACACCATCCCCCATGCTGGAATCGTAGATAAACTAAAGCTGGGCATAAATCCCTACATCACTAGATGGGTTCCTAACTGGCTTGCTGACAAAACCCAGACTGTAAAAGTAGCCGGCTCCAGACAAGTGGAGTACCTCAGGGTTCAGTCCTGGGACCGCTCTTGTTTGGCATCTTACTTCTCTGAAGTACAGGCCAACACTAAGGGACTCTGGCTAACACAGTTCACATATGACTGCAAACTGGGAGCCAGTATTGAATCCCCAAATTATGTGGATATTCTACAAAAGGGCCCTACAGAAACGGATGCTTGGTGCCAGAGCCATGGACTCAAGCTTAATGCCAAGAAATGTATAGTTATCCCCTTTGGGGGAAAACCATGTACCCATGAATTACCACATGGGTGGAAGTACACTAAACACCGAAAGTGTGATTAGAGACTTGGGGACATAGGTGGACAGTAGTCTCACCTTTGATAACCACATCGCCACAACAGTCAGTAAATCCTTCTATGTGGCACACCTCATCACTAAGGCTTTTCATCCAGAAAAAAGGTAATTGTCCCACTGTAGTCATCCCTCATTAGACCCATTATAGAGTACAACGGCCTGTTTGGTATGTACCTCACAAGACCTCTGCAACAGCTGGAAAGGCCGCTGAAATACCTCACTAAAAGAATCACAGGCCAAAAGCAGATGCCTCATACTGACAGTCTAAAAAAACTCCAGCTATACTCTGTGGCATATCGTCTACTCGTAGAGGCGATCTCTGCTTAACATAAAAGGTCATGTCAAACCCTGAGCTGTTGGACATACTACCCAATTCCTCAGAGCCACACGCTCCAGGGATCTAATCCTTGTCATCTCAATGAACAAAACATGCTGGAGGGATAGGTTCCTGACCCAGAGACTCCCCATACTCTGGAATAGATTGCCCAAATATGTCTAGCAGAGCACCTCATTGACCCTCTTCAAAAGGAACTTTGACTATTGGATGGGGAGATAGGAAATTCGCCCCGCGGATCACGTCAGTCGCCCTGCTTGACAGGGGGCAGGGCAAGTAAATATTGTAGGAAGAAATATCCAGGGAGTTATGACTAGGCTTGTATAGGCCCTAGGGCTGATTAGCCTAGTACCATCCTATGAACCTGTGAAAGCATCACACAATGTGATGGAGCTATTTTTTGCTGCATGAAAGGTAATACAGGTGCCCCTTGACTTCAGTGTTTGGGTGTGGAGTATACAGGTAAATCTGCTGCTACACTTATTGGGAAAACTCTGTTCAAAGTCAGTCTTCTGGAAAATGAAAACTCTCAAGAGATTAAAGGTACATTGGAGACTTGTAAGACTTAACGTGTTTCTCTTCAGAGCCAGCAAGTTGTGAAGGAATAAGCGTTGTGCTTAAGATACCAGTCAAAGGAAATAATTCTATATTTGTCAAGGGTTTTAAGGTTCCTTGTAGTATACTCAAATGCTAGTCAATCTTCAACATTAGTGACTTGAAATAAATATAAAGCCTTTTTTTATACAGGACTACATGTTCAATCAGAGGTCAGAGAGATGTCCAAGTGGCATGGGTATATCTGGTATCTAGAATTCTTAAGTGGGTTGACTGCTTGGATGGAACGTACTACTCTTCCTAGTTTGGCTGCACCCTCCACTTCAGCATACTTTTCTCAGATGCGCATTCCTTGGTGTTTTCGTAAAGATTTAGATCAGATCTTCTGACATTTGCTGTAGGAAAGTTACCGAGTTCACCGACTTGTATTCTTCAGGCAACATAGTGTTTTTGTCACTGGTGTATTGTGACTTGGAACCTGCATTAGCACCATTTCTAGTGCTTGGAGGGCAAAGCTCAACCAAAAGCCTCAAATGTGGTGCCACCAAATGGCATAGGAGGGAGATGCTGCAGACTTGCATAAAATCTTGCAAGGTTGATGTAATTGGGAGAGTGCTCCCCATAAGTACTGTCCGGGAAGTTCTTGTGTGAATCTCACTCTGGTATTCAAGCACTGTGACAAATCAAAGGTTATGGAAGTCTCATACTTTTGTACATAAAGAGAAATCTTTCTAAAACACTGGCAACTCGAGTAGTGACATTATTCTGCTTCCCACCCACCCTTAATCTTGAGTGGTGAGGGCTGTGAAACGCTGTCCTCTGCCACCCTTTTCTTGGTGTGTGCATCTCGAGGTATTGGTACTGTCCATTCTTTGAACAGTTAAATGGCACTTTGGATTGCTTCTAGTATCTGAGGTGGCCACAGAGTCTTTTAACAGGTGACTGGTATTTGCATGCAGGTCAGTTGAGCCATTTCCCAGACTTTCTATGGGACCAGGTTGAGTAACATCCACTGGGGGTTTTCCATGCCAGAGCATGCTGAATTGGTCCAGTCCCTAAACCGCAGAAGATGGCTTGAGGTTTGAGCTTTGCTGTTTGAGTTTGGGAGTGTATAGTATGAAAGCATAGAGTGGTGCTGTTACTGGGCTCCATACAGACCTCACATATATTCTTGTACCACCTTCAGGCACCCTGCTGCCTGAGCTGTAGTAATGTCTCCTGCAATCTTGACTCCATGTGTATTGATTTAAGCACGAGTCCCAACCAGCTTGGAAGTTGGGTTTGGAAAGATTGTCTCTCTCTGCCCAGTGAAGGGGACTAAGAAGACTCCAAAGGTCTCTATCTCCTGAAGTGGACAAGATCAACACCCTCTTGAGACCCTAGCATGTTCTTCTCCTCGACACTAGCAATTTGTATCTGGTAAAGGAGAATGGGGAAAACCTCAGGGCCCATTCATGAAGCCCATGCATACAGATACTATGCAGCCTAGAAGTATAAGGATATCGCTTCCTGTTCTCCGGAGGTGGATGCCTCTCCTTCCAAGCACCTAATATGATTGGAGTGAGCTTTTCTAAGCATCTTGGAGTTGACACTGTGGTCTGTTACCCAGCATGAAATCCCAGAGGCTATAGCATCTTTTTATCCTTTTACCAGACAAAAAGGACTTTAAAGAATTAACAGAGTAGGAGAGGGCATGTTTTAATTAAAACATGGATTTTATATAGTTAGATTCATTCATTTATTTCAGTTATGTAAGTTAATTTTGTATATTTATTGGAAATTACTGTGGTCACTTTAAATAATGAATTGCTATTTAATTGATTAAATTAACTGAATAATAGCTGTACTGTTGTATATATATTGCTTCATTTTTTGAAATGAATTGTGATCCATGAAGGCGAATTGCCAAGGTACCAGATCATTGCAAATAAAAAATATGCTGGTTTAGTTCCGTTTTGTTCGTGTATCTATTAGTTTTTTGCACTTCTTATGTGTATTTGGATTTGGTATACTTATCGGTACTTTCACCAGCGTAAATATGTCGCAGACAGCTGGAGCTTCTGGACAGATGGGCTCACATGAAACTTTTCTTATTTCTAAAATGAGTGAACGTGAAAGAAAATTTACTAATATGGATCCTTGGAACGTGGGCGAGAATCGAGATACTGATGGGCGTTTCATACAGCTGGAGAGACTTATGGCTTAAGAGTTCGCATTGTTTCTTGGCACGCGACTCTTGGAGAAATATGTGAGTAAGTTTAACTCCTAGGGGGCTTCGCATAGACAAACTTTCTGCTACACAGTTTTCAGAGGAAGAGGGTGACCTCTTTGAGGAATGGAATCATTAGAATGTACTACTTAATGGTTAAGCATTTTAATAAAGCGTAACATGAGGACGCATGACAAACTATGAGATTTTGCACCTTCAGCACGAGGTGGTGGAGGAGTCCTGTTATAGGGTGCAAATCTCTAAAATCAATGATAAAATTTCTAAATTGGAAGGAGAGATTATACAACGGAAAAGAAATGAACTATTACGTGATTTAAAGGACTATGAAGTTGGCGCCCTGTTCTCATGGCAATGGGAACCAGTACGTAGCAGGTCAAGGGTCAGAAGTGAAAATCAGAGACGGCGAAGCATGTCAGCGTCTTCAGCTGAACATAGTACTACCAAAAATGTTACTTTTGCTACTTCTTCATCCACAATGACGATGAGTACTGAGGGTAGGAATCGCACCTCAGTTTCTCCCGTTGCTGAAGATTCTTTTCAGACTAATCGGGTCAAGGGAGAAACGGAAGGGAAGAAATCGCTACAAATAATGAACTGGTATGTGGACGCAATACAGAGACTTTACTGTTGGTTAATTTATCTGATTTAAATCTTAATGGAGATATGAAAAATGTGTTTAAAGGTGGTAAATTTGTACCTACTTTATTTCCTTCTTTTGCTGATTTACATTTGGAATTAAAAGCTTTTATTAGAAAGCTACTTTTGAAAGTATATTTCCAAAGGAAGTATGAACATCGTGCTGATAATGTTTGCTTGAATGATTCTAATATAGATACTGAGTTAGATGAGAATTTACTCTCTGTATGATTATGATAAAATTGATTTATTTGATATGGATGTTACAGATGAAACTATGAATAAAGTTAATTATCAGACTGGATAATGTTAATTGTTATCAGACTGGATATGGAAAATTATCTGTACCATAACTGACTAGTGAAAACAAGTTTACACCCATAATGAATGTGCCTGCCATGTCAGCGTTTTTTAAGGTTTTATATAAGGAAATTTCTATAATGTTTGAATTTTCTAAAAAGAAAAAATGTTATAACTTAAGTAAAAGTGAATGGTTGTCCTTAAAAAACCTTAAGCAAAAATAGTTAAATTTTATATTCAAATGTGCTGATAAAGGGGGCAACTGGGTTATATTGGATAGAAATAAATATTGTGACATGGTGGATAACTTGTTAAAAAATGCTGTGGAATATAAAAAGCTTAGTGCAGATCCTATTATTGAATTCAATAATGAACTTTTGACTTTATTGGAAAGAGGGGAACGCTTGGGATTTTTTGGATACAAAGATGTGTGTAAATTGCACATAAACCTATTACACCTATTCTTTATGCTTTACCCAAGGTGCATAAAGATTTACAACGACCCCCAGGTAGACCAATAGTCTCAGAGGTGGGTTCATTTTTGAATAACATTAACATTTTTTTAGACTTTCATCTAAAGGTATATTGTTGTGGCGCATATTTCAAACACTCAATATATCATTAATGAGGTATTGAAAATAAAGTGGCAAAATGATTATTATTGGGTTACTATTGATGTAAAGTCGTTCTATACTAACATTAGTCTTAGATGGGGTTTGGAATCCATCTTTGACATGTTAGGTGATGGGCCTAGGACCACCTTCTTAGTAGTAAGTTTATTAGAATTTTGTTTAACTCATAATTAATTTTCTTTTAACTGAGTTTTTTTTTTTTTTTTTTTTTTGCAGATAAAAGGTACGTCTATGGGGGTGGCGCTTGCGCCCTCATATGAAAAAGGTTATTTATACAACTAGTTTTTTTAGGAACAATGTTATACAAACTATTTATTGATGACCTTATTTTCATTTGCAAAGGTGATGTTGATGTTTTTTGATTATTTTTTTTTTTTTGATGTCCTTAATATTAATGAACATGGTCTCACATTTTCTTATGAGTTGAATAGGGAAAAGATTAATTTTTTGGATTTAACATTATATAGTGTTGATGAAGTTATAGGATATAGGCCTTTTACAAAATCAACCTCTGTTAATATGTTTTTACATGCCACTAGCATGCACCCTAGTCATCTATTGAGTTCATTGCCTCTTGGTGAATTCAAGAGGATTTATAATCGTACTAGTGACAAAGATGAGAAAATTTATGAATTAAATAAAGTTTTTTCTAGGTTGTGAAAGGGGTTATGATGCATATTTATTGAAATGTAAAAACAAATTATGAGGGAATAGCAGAGATGGATCCTTCACTCATGAGAGAAATGTGGGATGTAGTAATAGGACTTGTCAAAAATGAAATTGATGATGAGAATACTTTTTTATGTTACTATGTTTTCACCATTTTCAAATGAACTGATGTATTTGGTTAGAAGACATTGGCATATTCTCAGTGAAGATGAATCTATAGGTTTTTTGTTTCCAGAACATGTTACATTTTCTTTCAGAAGGGGAAAGAATTTGAAAGAATTATTAAATTATAATTTTGTTGAGGGAAACAATCAATCTTCTTTTCATGATATATTACCATATGGTACTTTTCTATGTGGTTGTTGTGGTATTTGCAATAAGGTCAAGAATTTGAATGCCATTAATGGCATTGTTTTTACCCCAAAATTTCGTTTTAATTGTAGGTCTACGGGGGTGGTCTATATTTTGGGCTGCTCATGTGATGAGGTTTGGTATATAGGACAAACTAAACGTATGGTCAGGATTCGTATTTTGGAACATTTAAAATATATTAGACCTAATAATGTGACCAGTCCTGTTGCCAAACATTTCCATGAAAAACATAATTGTTCTCCCAATAGTTTAAAAATTTGTGTTCTTGGAAAGCCTTTTCTTCCCAGAGGGGGTGATATTGTAGCTAAATTACTGGAATTAGAAACCAGGATGATTTTAAAATTCAAAACTTTAATTTTGGTATGAATCAGGAATTGGCTATGTAATAATAATATATTAATATAAAAATAATTAAACATGGATTTTATATAGTTAGATTCATTCATTTATTTCAGTTATGTAAGTTAATTTTGTATATTTATTGGAAATTACTGTGGTCACTTTAATGAATTGCTATTTAATTGATAAATTAATTGAATAATAACTGTACTCTTGTATATATATTGCTTCATTTTTTGAAATGAATTGTGATCCATGAAGGCGAATTGCCGAGGTACCAAATCATTGCAAATAAATATGCTGGTTTAGTTCCATTTTGTTCGTGTATCCATTAGTTTTTTGCACGTGTGTATTTGGATTAGGAGAGGGCATTTCTCTGACTAGTTCAGATCACTTGGCTATCTGCCTCATCGGTTCATGTTCCATTTCTAGTAGCTCAAAAACTGAAAACTTTCAGTTCTGTATCTTGCCATAGCTTTTCTGGTGCACATTTTTATGGCCTGCTGTGTGTTGGTTGTAATGAGGGAGGAAGGCTGTGATGTGTGCTGTGCAGAAACTGCAGTTTGAAGCTCTTCTGTCTTTTGTATATATGCATGCATTTATTTCTCTGCGTAAGCAGATTGGAGGATTTCTCTGTGGATGCCTCCTCTGGGTAAGCGTTCCAGCGTTTTGTAAACCTCCCAAGATGGCCTGACCATGGTCGAAGGTCCCCTGTAATTGTTTCCCCTCCTGCTCCTGATAATTTATGTACAAGCCAGGCTGCACTCCCCCATAGATTTTTTTTTTCTTGGCAAGCCTAGTTTTCAAGCCTAACAAAACCAGTTTGGACTGCCCAACTGGGGAAATATAAATTTGCCCTAGCTTGCAGAGCACTTGCATGGTACTAGTTGGTTCTTCATTTTCTACATATTGGAGCACTTGATATCTGCACAGTAAATGTTTTGGTGAAGGTTCAAAACTCCCTTTGCCTAAAAGACTCTAGAAATGATCTCTCCTTTGAAAGAGTCCTGTGAGATTTACTTCCACGTGCCCCTTATTTTAAGGGGGGTTATGAGCGTCTTTCCATCCTCTATCATGGTAACTTTGAGAATATCTGGTACAATCTGTTCCAAATGACTTGTGTGGTCTGTCGTATTTGTGGTGCTACATGGTACCTGGTTGTTGTCAATGTACTTGATGGATGTTTTCTGATGCATAGGGGTGGGTGGATTTATGCATGAGGTTCCTTAGGTCACCCCTGAGTAGGTACCACTTTTAAGCAAAAGAATGCTGCTATTTTCTCTCTCCTGATACTCTGTGTGCGCTATGGTGTTGGCCTTTAGTGGTACAGGCTTTGCAGGATAGTGTTTTTTTTTCCTACCTCAACCACCTGACTTTTGGTGACCTTGTGGGAAAGGAAGTGTACTGTGCTGGTGTTTCTGGTTTGGTTACTCAGTGCTATAGGCTATGCAAATCTCTGTGTACTAGAAGTCCTGTTGAGCAAAGTCCAAAACGGTCATTTTTCTTGGCAGAAGTTTTTCATTTCTGGTCACCCATGCTCATGAAGTGGTCATAGAAGGTTATGACTTTAGTATTTTGTATGAGGATATGTGCAAGGTTCCAGTCCCGGACATTTCTGCACCATTGATGCTGCTTAATTGTTATGATCTTTTTGGTGCTTGTCATGTAAATGAGAATGGTGGAGCTATGCTGAAGTTTTGAGATGTTTGCTTGTGGTGCCATTCCCTTCTGTCCGATCTTTTGTGTAAGACCTTTGTGACCATGCGCATTGTAAATTGGCACCACTGGCCCTAACTATGTGGAGAAGGGGAACAAATTCCACCTGCTACTACCAAATATTGCATGCAGGGGCATGGTTTCTTTATTCACACTGGCACATGCCAGTTCATGAGATGGGAGAATTGACCTTATGGCTGTATGGTAAATGTATCGTACACGTTTGAGTAATGGCCAACTCTTACCTCACTTTAAGCTTTACATGGTACAGCAGTAGATAATCCCATAATATTTCCCCCAACTTGGTCAGTATCCATTGCCTTCCAATGTAGTTTTGCCAACCATAATTGAAACCTTGTCAAAAAAGGTACTCTGAACAGAAACACCCATACCTTATTTTCTTTAAGGAGGGGAAAGGACTCTCCATTAACATTCTCTCTCAGTTTACAGTAATGCTGCCATTGACCTGACTATATATTGCAAAGCCGTATGTAAACTGCAAAATATTCTACAAGGAAGTTTAAAACAAATTATCAGAGCACACATGACAAAAAAGCAAACTCATTCTAACCAGGTGGTTTTACACCCTGTCTCTTACAGGCTTTCAGGATCAGTCCAGAATAGAAACTGAAGTTTTAACAGGCAGTTATGTCACTGTGCACATTCCAGCAGGGAAATCTAGCAACCCCACATTCAATTTTGTAAGATGCTTTCTCATTTGCACAGTTACATATCCTTTGTCAAAATATATTTTGACTTCCCTATGGCAGCATTCTCAAACAACATTCTGCTTGAAGCACTGTAAATGTCAGACACTTAAAACTGCAGTACATTTTATATACAACTTTAAAAAGTATTTTTTAAAAAGGTAAAACTACACATTTCTTGCTTTCTAACTTTTGCAGTTGCTTGCTTGTTAATTCAGTACAGCTTAAGTTCTCTTATTTTGCTTTTGAAAGATGTTTTGTATTTTCCCCAGCTTACTACAGTTCCTGTCACCATGTTTGTCCAACCTATCTTGATGGAGGCTTCCCCTACCTGAAACAAAATCCTCAGTTTGTTCATTTTCAAGGTAATGGGCTTACCTTTTAGATGTTCATATTGATCACTGCTGCGGTAGCTTAAACTATTTAAGTTATATTATGCATAGTATACATCATCAGCCATTCCTGTCCCATGGGGGGTATAACCTGTATAGCTTAGGCTATTACAGTGATGATCATATGAAAAACTACTGATAGTGTAAGTTTGTTTACGTCACCTGTACTCTGTGGTTCAGTGCATCTTCCTTAATGACTCCCACATAAACCAGCTGGAGTTGCAGGTGATGCTATTTGCTGTTAAGTGCTGCGGAAAAGGAGATGGAAGGTCATTTGTTATGTCCTGAGGTATGCAAACAAGCATGATGGCATTTGCTGGGTACCACTCTGCAGGAATGCAGAAAGCCATAGTCGAAGGCATACTTCCCCCAAAATATGAATGGTTTTAATAAGTGGACTTGCTGAACTACATCTGAAGCCTTGTCCTAGAGCTAAGGATACAGACATTCTTCTTTCAGTGTTGCCAGTGTAGAGGATATCTTGAGACTGACTTGGTTGCCACCCTGGTGAATATTGTGTTTCTGATTTATCTTGTATACCTTCTCACCATTTGGTTTATTGAATTCCATTCCCAGTGGAAAAGTGGTGGGCAAAATTTATTTTCTCTTGTTGTCTTTGATAGTTGAGACAGGGTGTGGTTTTAGGCTGTAACATTCCTGGCAGTTCAGGAAGCCTTCCCATTATACATCAAAAGAAGGCATTCCTCTTGCTGGAGCAACAACTAGCTCCATTGCCATGTATAGTTACGGCTTTTGGTCTGGAATCTTTAAGTGGGTGAAACAACCAAACCAACTACTTGGCTAACCATTTAATAGAACTGTATCTAACTTAAAGTTCCTTTATGCCAGCTCTCAGGCTTGGAGGCTGCCATGCTGCAGAAGTGCCCTGGATTGACCAACACTTGGTGGGCACTCAAATCTACATACAGGCCGGATTTTAACTCTTATTTCAGGCAGTTTCTGACTCCACTACTTCAAATGTGTAGGCTTGAAGAGGAGCTGCTTTTACTTGGCACCCCCCCTCCCCCGTGTGCTAGTGTTGTCTGTAGGCTGGATGGACAGATTAAGGTTTAGCCTTCCTGAGGATAAGGTCAGCTTGGACCCTAAGACAGGTCCACTTCTGCGTAATCACATTCCCAGAGTGGTGCTTAAGCCCTCTTGGAGATCAGAGCTTGAAACTGGTGAATGATCTACTCGTATTGGCATTGGGTCACCCCCCTACCACCACACAGCCTGGTAGGTATGCCCATCTTCTCTGTCAGCTCTGACACCTGATGTTCTAACTGAACTTGACAGATGGGCCATCGTCGAGGCTTTTTTCCCCTCTATGCCACTGGAATTGTTTTATGTAACTTCTGACTGTAATGATCTTGGAGGGTAAACAGCACTATCTGGCCATGCATATTCCCCTTAAAGGGGAAGAGAATCTTCATCTCTACTCTCCTTTTGAGAACTTGGGACTACAGTTTCATGATAGGATAGGCTGGACAAGGCTATGTTTAAAAGGCACTAACTTGACCGTTTTTAAAAGTAGCTGTCTTGAAAGTGGCTTTTTTTTTTCCGCCACCATATCTGATTGCAGGGTCTCCAAGGTTCAAACCCTTATTTCTATGCAGCTGTGTTTTGGCCCTTCCACAGCAATTGGAGGACAGCTGGCTTCAGTCCATTAAACTAGGCCATCTTAAGATGTTCTTCATCTCACATTGCTGCAGTCCTTACACTTGGGTAGTCCACTGTCCTCGATCGGCCCGAATATCAAAGTATAAGGCTGATGTCGGTCAGGGCGCATTTGACTGACATCAGGACGTCAGGGTACAAATGCGCATGACCGACATCATATCCTCAGTCTTTTTTGCCGCATGGTCCGATGCAGAAGCAGCATTGCAAGTGCCGGTTGGCGTTCTGAGATTTTTCGATTTCGAAGTTTCAGACAGAGTTCAAAGTTGGCTAAGTACCCCGTTGGGGAATATTTTGGTTTTTTCTTGCCTCAGTGATTTACCGGATGTCAGAAAAAGTCAATAATTGCATTTCTTGTGGGAAACAGATACCGCATAGAGATTATCATACTTTGTGTATTCCTTGCTTGGGGCCTGAGCACGACGTTGTTGGCTGTCGCTCTTGTGCTAGATTTAATAAACGCACTATAAAGAGGAGGTTGGTTTGTGCAAGGTTAGTCTTTGGGAAGCGGTGCAATTATAAAATGCCGTCGGATGCTCTGGCGCCCGCTTCTTCAAAGAAGCGCAAGGACAAAGCAGTTAAGCCTAGGCTGGAAGAACCGTCTGTACCGGACGCTGGTTCTTTAGAGGTGTCGGTGGAGCCGGTGGCTCCACCGGAGGTTTCTTTGTGTTCCCAGGGTGAGACTTTAGTATTGCAAGATGTGGCCTCTCAGGAGGCAAGTCAGGCTGAGGGGGCTTCTCAGGTTACTATTCTCCCCTCCCTTCCTAGGGTGGCTAGGCCCTCTCCCTCTGTTTCTAAGGCTTCTCCCAGGGGCAGGCCAGGTTTAGCTTCAGTTGGTGTTACCCCTAGCTCTTCAGGAACTGTGCCCAAGAAGCATATGCTTAAAATGGCAGAAGATTTGATTACTTTGATTAGGGGTTCTATGCCCCCTCCTGATAAGAGGCCCAGGATGGAGCCTGAGCTGGGGGGTTTTGAGCAAGCTTCAGATGGATCAGAGTCTTCGGCTGAAGACTTGCAGGAGTACTCTCCTTATTCTGATTCTGATGTGGATGATTCTACTCCTCCTGCTTCTCCTCCTGAGGATTTTTCTTTTTCAGAAACTCTTCATTCCATGAGGGAGCATTTTAAGTGGGAAGGTCAGGACTTCTCTGATTCCAGGAAAAGGCTTAGGGAATTTTTGTTTTTACCCCAGCATAGGCCTTTGGCTATACCTCCTGTTTTGGATGTGGTGGAAGATGTTTTTTCAGAGGCTTCTCTTAATCCTGACTCTTTGCCTCCTGCTCCTGTTAAGCCGGATAGGTACTACAGGGTGCCTGAAGCTCATAAGTATCTTTTTAAGAGTCCTAGGGCAGACCCAGAAACTGTTAGCCAGGGGCCTAAAGGTGTTAAGGCTTCTGTTGTAAAGAATCCGGTTCCTGCAGACAAAGAGGCTAGGGCCTTGGATAGATGGGGAAAGAAAGTTTATACTTCTTCCACTCTTGCTATGAGGGCTTTGAATTGCCAGTTTCACATGTTGAAATACCAAAACTATCTCCTTTCACAATTGAAGTCTAAGGTTGATGCTCTGGCAGTAGGTATTGATTGTAAAGAGTTGCAAGATTTAGTGCATGTTTCTGAACAGGTGGGTAAGCATTCTTTGCAATGTGGTTTTGATGCTGTACAGGCCTCGTCTAGGGTGGCTGCCACTGGGTCAGTTCTTCGCAGGCATGCCTGGCTAAGGGATCAAAATTTGTCTGAACATGTTAAAACAAGGATTTTAGATGCTCCTTTACAATCTGACGTGTTGTTTGGTTCTCCTGTTGAGGCAGTTTTAAAGAAAATGGAGGACAAGGCTAAGTCTATGCAGACTGTTAAAGATTTTTTGCAGGTCCAGCCTCCAAAGTTTAGTAGAAATTGGCCTACTAAGGGGTGGACGTATCCTTCTTATGATTCCCAGTCTAGGGGTAGATCTAGACGTGGTAGGGGCAGAGCTCAGGGCTCTTTCAGGCCTAGAACAAGGAGTTCTCCTGCACAGCCTTCGGGTGAGGGCAGGGGTCAGTCCTTTCGTAAACAGACCCAAGGACCTACCTTTTCAGCTGGGGGTTCTCAAGACCTTCTGGGGATTTGCTAAAACATAATTGTTCTCCCAATAGTTTAAAATTTGTGTTCTTGGAAAGCCTTTTCTTCCCAGAGGGGGTGATATTGTAGCTAAATTACTGGAATTAGAAACCAGGATGATTTTAAAATTCAAAACTTTAATTTTGGTATGAATCAGGAATTGGCTATGTAATAATAATATATTAATATAAAAATAATTAAACATGGATTTTATATAGTTAGATTCATTCATTTATTTCAGTTATGTAAGTTAATTTTGTATATTTATTGGAAATTACTGTGGTCACTTTAATGAATTGCTATTTAATTGATAAATTAATTGAATAATAACTGTACTCTTGTATATATATTGCTTCATTTTTTGAAATGAATTGTGATCCATGAAGTATTGCCGAGGTACCAAATCATTGCAAATAAATATGCTGGTTTAGTTCCATTTTGTTCGTGTATCCATTAGTTTTTTGCACGTGTGTATTTGGATTAGGAGAGGGCATTTCTCTGACTAGTTCAGATCACTTGGCTATCTGCCTCATCGGTTCATGTTCCATTTCTAGTAGCTCAAAAACTGAAAACTTTCAGTTCTGTATCTTGCCATAGCTTTTCTGGTGCACATTTTTATGGCCTGCTGTGTGTTGGTTGTAATGAGGGAGGAAGGCTGTGATGTGTGCTGTGCAGAAACTGCAGTTTGAAGCTCTTCTGTCTTTTGTATATATGCATGCATTTATTTCTTTGCGTAAGCAGATTGGAGGATTTCTCTGTGGATGCCTCCTCTGGGTAAGCGTTCCAGCGTTTTGTAAACCTCCCAAGATGGCCTGACCATGGTCGAAGGTCCCCTGTAATTGTTTCCCCTCCCGCTCCTGATAATTTATTTACAAGCCAGGCTGCACTCCCCCATAGATTTTTTTTTTCTTGGCAAGCCTAGTTTTCAAGCCTAACAAAACCAGTTTGGACTGCCCAACTGGGGAAATATAAATTTGCCCTAGCTTGCAGAGCCCTTGCATGGTACTAGTTGGTTCTTCATTTTCTACATATTGGAGCACTTGATATCTGCACAGTAAATGTTTTGGTGACGGTTCAAAACTCCCTTTGCCTAAAAGACTCTAGAAATGATCTCTCCTTTGAAAAGAGTCCTGTGAGATTTACTTCCACGTGCCCCTTATTTTAAGGGGGGTTATGAGCGTCTTTCCATCCTCTATCATGGTAACTTTGAGAATATCTGGTACAATCTGTTCCAAATGACTTGTGTGGTCTGTCGTATTTGTGGTGCTACAGGGTACCTGGTTGTTGTCAATGTACTTGATGGATGTTTTCTGATGCATAGGGGTGGGTGGATTTATGCATGAGGTTCCTTAGGTCACCCCTGAGTAGGTACCACTTTTAAGCAAAAGAATGCTGCTATTTTCTCTCTCCTGATACTCTGTGTGCGCTATGGTGTTGGCCTTTAGTGGTACAGGCTTTGCAGGATAGTGTGTTTTTTCCTACCTCAACCACCTGACTTTTGGTGACCTTGTGGGAAAGGAAGTGTACTGTGCTGGTGTTTCTGGTTTGGTTACTCAGTGCTATAGGCTATGCAAATCTCTGTGTACTAGAAGTCCTGTTGAGCCAAGTCCAAAACGGTCATTTTTCTTGGCAGAAGTTTTTCATTTCTGGTCACCCATGCTCATGAAGTGGTCATAGAAGGTTATGACTTTAGTATTTTGTATGAGGATATGTGCAAGGTTCCAGTCCCGGACATTTCTGCACCATTGATGCTGCTTAATTGTTATGATCTTTTTGGTGCTTGTCATGAAAATGAGAATGGTGGAGCTATGCTGAAGTTTTGAGATGTTTGCTTGTGGTGCCATTCCCTTCTGTCCGATCTTTTGTGTAAGACCTTTGTGACCATGCGCATTGTAAATTGGCACCACTGGCCCTAACTATGTGGAGAAGGGGAACAAATTCCACCTGCTACTACCAAATATTGCATGCAGGGGCATGGTTTCTTTATTCACACTGGCACATGCCAGTTCATGAGATGGGAGAATTGACCTTATGGCTGTATGGTAAATGTATTGTACAGGTTTGAGTAATGGCCAACTCTTACCTCACTTTAAGCTTTACATGGTACAGCAGTAGATAATCCCATAATATTTCCCCCAACTTGGTCAGTATCCATTGCCTTCCAATGTAGTTTTGCCAACCATAATTGAAACCTTGTCTGAACAGAAACACCCATACCTTATTTTCTTTAAGGAGGGGAAAGGACTCTCCATTAACATTCTCTCTCAGTTTACAGTAATGCTGCCATTGACCTGACTATATATTGCAAAGCCGTATGTAAACTGCAAAATATTCTACAAGGAAGTTTAAAACAAAATATCAGAGCACACATGACAAAAAAGCAAACTCATTCTAACCAGGTGGTTTTACACCCTGTCTCTTACAGGCTTTCAGGATCAGTCCAGAATAGAAACTGAAGTTTTAACAGGCAGTTATGTCACTGTGCACATTCCAGCAGGGAAATCTAGCAACCCCACATTCAATTTTGTAAGATGCTTTCTCATTTGCACAGTTACATATCCTTTGTCAAAATATATTTTGACTTCCCTATGGCAGCATTCTCAAACAACATTCTGCTTGAAGCACTGTGAATGTCAGACACTTAAAACTGCAGTACATTTTATATACGACTTTAAAAAGTATTTTTTAAAAAGGTAAAACTACACATTTCTTGCTTTCTAACTTTTGCAGTTGCTTGCTTGTTAATTCAGTACAGCTTCAGTTCTCTTATTTTGCTTTTGAAAGATGTTTTGTATTTTCCCCAGCTTACTACAGTTCCTGTCACCATGTTTGTCCAACCTATCTTGATGGAGGCTTCCCCTACCTGAAACAAAATCCTCAGTTTGTTCATGGACAAGGTAATGGGCTTACCTTTTAGATGTTCATATTGATCACTGCTGCGGTAGCTTAAACTATTTAAGTTATATTATGCATAGTATACATCATCAGCCATTCCTGTCCCATGGGGGGTATAACCTGTATAGCTTAGGCTATTACAGTGATGATCATATGAAAAACTACTGATAGTGTAAGTTTGTTTACGTCACCTGTACTCTGTGGTTCAGTGCATCTTCCTTAATGACTCCCACATAAACCAGCTGGAGTTGCAGGTGATGCTATTTGCTGTTAAGTGCTGCGGAAAAGGAGATGGAAGGTCATTTGTTATGTCCTGAGGTATGCAAACAAGCATGATGGCATTTGCTGGGTACCACTCTGCAGGAATGCAGAAAGCCATAGTCGAAGGCATACTTCCCCCAAAATATGAATGGTTTTAATAAGTGGACTTGCTGAACTACATCTGAAGCCTTGTCCTAGAGCTAAGGATACAGACATTCTTCTTTGTGTTGCCAGTGTAGAGGATATCTTGAGACTGACTTGGTTGCCACCCTGGTGAATATTGTGTTTCTGATTTATCTTGTATACCTTCTCACCATTTGGTTTATTGAATTCCATTCCCAGTGGAAAAGTGGTGGGCAAAATTTATTTTCTCTTGTTGTCTTTGATAGTTGAGACAGGGTGTGGTTTTAGGCTGTAACATTCCTGGCAGTTCAGGAAGCCTTCCCATTATACATCAAAAGAAGGCATTCCTCTTGCTGGAGCAACAACTAGCTCCATTGCCATGTATAGTTACGGCTTTTGGTCTGGAATCTTTAAGTGGGTGAAACAACCAAACCAACTACTTGGCTAACCATTTAATAGAACTGTATCTAACTTAAAGTTCCTTTATGCCAGCTCTCAGGCTTGGAGGCTGCCATGCTGCAGAAGTGCCCTGGATTGACCAACACTTGGTGGGCACTCAAATCTACATACAGGCCGGATTTTAACTCTTATTTCAGGCAGTTTCTGACTCCACTACTTCAAATGTGTAGGCTTGAAGAGGAGCTGCTTTTACTTGGCACCCCCCCCTCCCCCGTGTGCTAGTGTTGTCTGTAGGCTGGATGGACAGATTAAGGTTTAGCCTTCCTGAGGATAAGGTCAGCTTGGACCCTAAGACAGGTCCACTTCTGCGTAATCACATTCCCAGAGTGGTGATTAAGCCCTCTTGGAGATCAGAGCTTGAAACTGGTGAATGATCTACTCATATTGGCATTGGGTCACCCCCCTACCACCACACACAGCCTGGTAGGTATGCCCATCTTCTCTGTCAGCTGTGACACCTGATGTTCTAACTGAACTTGACAGATGGGCCATCGTCAAGGCTTTTTTCCCCTCTATGCCACTGGAATTGTTTTATGTAATTTCTGACTGTAATGATCTTGGAGGGTAAACAGCACTATCTGGCCATGCATATTCCCCTTAAAGGGGAAGAGAATCTTCATCTCTACTCTCCTTTTGAGAACTTGGGGCTTCAGTTTCATGATGGGATAGGCTGGACAAGGCTATGTTTAAAAGGCACTAACTTGACCGTTTTTAAAAGTAGCTGTCTTGAAAGTGGCTTTTTTTTTCCGCCACCATATCTGATTGCAGGGTCTTCAAGGTTCAAACCCTTATTTCTATGCAGCTGTGTTTTGGCCCTTCCACAGCAATTGGAGGACAGCTGGCTTCAGTCCATTAAACTAGGCCATCTTAAGTTTTGTGTCCCGTTCTACATATGGCAGAATCTTTCTCACCTTGGATGCTGACTTTTTCAGATTGTACTTGGAAAAAGAACATGAATTCTAGATAACTAGCAGCTGTTCTGTTTTTTTAAGCAAACTTTACAGATGCTCACTGCCTTGTGCTGACACCTTGCAACTGATTAATCATTGTAATAATCTTACTATCAAAGGCCACTTTGTCTTGGTGTGGTTATTTCTGGGGCTTGCTTCAAGATTGCCTCCAGAACCAAAGCAGTATGTAGATTGTGCATAGCAAAGTGACTTGTTCCTGAATGTCATAGCAGTCTTACTGAAAATGTAAGTATTACTAGCCCAGATTTAAATTAAATCCGCTGAGTGCATTGCTGACAAGTTAAATATTGAGCCTAATATTTGGTACATCTGTATTCTGTAGATAAAATTGCCAACAGTATTTGTAATTTAGTTGGAATGATACTTCTCAGAATTATCTTGGGTTTGGCCTGGACCACAACAAGGCAGAGTCCAATTTTAAATGGTGATCAACATTATGATCACTGCTGCAGCAACCTAATCTCTTTGCAGGATGCAACCCCATTTAGTATAAAGGCTGGCCTGCTCTCAATGCTTTGTAACGCCTTCTATATGGCCAAACAGTTGGTCAGCTTGAGTTGAGTGGACTAAAGGCTTTGGGTGCCAAGCCCTTCAAGACTTTTCCTGCCTCCAAGAAGAACACTTCCTTGTGGACTTTTCAAGTTGTTTAAAACTACTTTTTGTGAGGAGCGACTGGTTATTTGACTTGTTGGGGCTGGGTGAAGTTCTTTAGTGTTTAAGGGGTTACATTTTTATCCTTTCCTAGTTTTACCAACTTGTTTCTGAGCTTCCCCAGGAAATGAGCACCATTTCTGGCTCAACTATGAAACTACACTGGTTACTTGTTTGGACCATCTTCCATCGACAACAAGAGATTAAACATTCTCTGCCACCGCAGTGGGCTGGTATTTGACCCTTGCTGTAGGCAGGTGACTTTACTATGGCCAAAGCTAGTTCCTCAGACCACTCCTCTTTTTCCTCCTCTTCTTCCTTTGGATCCCTGGGGTATAGTCCATACAGCCATCATGGACGTGGGGTTAGACGTGTCCTCTATGGTAGTGGTGCTCCCCTTCAGTGGGCAAGCTGCTCTTGGCTGTCCTGGAAGAAGAGACTGGTAATGTTTTGCCCATCAGAGTCATTTCTTTCGAGACGGAAGATTAAACATTTGTCTCTTCCTGTTTTAGTTATTCTGGACAAGAGTAATTTTATTGGGCTTGTCTCCAGGTGTTGTGCAAGGTTTTGACTGTTCTTATGAGAATGTTTTGAGGAGGTTTTAAGAATTTGAGCCTGTTGGGCAATGTGAAGGGACAATTGCAGTTATTTCCCTTCAGGTTTCTGCTTTAGATTTTGAGGAAAGTATTGTATCTGATTCTACCTGTGAGAGGTTCGTTCTCAGACTGTATTCTCCACTGAAAATATTTATTTGTCTTGGAAACAGTGTTTTGAGTTGCTCAAAATATGATTTGTTGCAACTGGTATTTCCAGAACTTTCACCAATTCCTCCAGTTTTATCAACTTTGGAGGATGTTTTTGTCACTGCCTACAGTTTCTCCCAACATTCAACCTGCTGCCCCTAAAAATGCAGATTATATATAGTTCCTCAGTCTTTAAATGTTTATACCCTAATCCTTGGCCTGATCCAGCTGCTGCTAAATTGTATTTTACTCCCTGTCCTTTGATTTAAAAATGGGAGAGGCTTTTGATAAGTTTGGGGGGCAGTGTATGCTTCTGCAAGTTTTAATTTTTTAAAGTTCTAAACTGTTGGGCTCGTATGTTGAAGTTTGTCCTGACTAATTATGCCAAAACATTTCTTGTACTTTTAAAAAGTTTTCGCTTGTGAAAAAAATCTGCATTTAGTTTCTTCTGGTGTCTACTGTTCCCATTGTCTCTGTAGCATTTTGGATCATCTGCCAAGGTTGCCCAGTCCTGACCAAGTTACAGAAACGGGCTCACCTCCTTTTTCTGCGATAACTGATTGGCTGAGCATATCCTGAGAGGGAAGCCCTCAGTTGTTGCAGGAAGTGTGTAAATGTGTTCAGTCTTTGTTATCCAAAGAAGAAAGTCTTCTTGCTCTCTAAAGCAATTGGTGCTGATTTTTCTGACTTTCTGCTCAGGTAAGCCTCATTTGGGGATCCATCCAATTAAAACCAGGAATCCTTTTCTCCTATACTCCCATGGGCACTGCTCCCCACACAATCTAGAGTCCATCTGGATAGATTGGACTGGGGTTTAAAGTACAAGACTTGTGGGGTTCTCAGGGCACTCCAAAGCACAGAAAAGGGATATTAGCAGTGATTCATGCCTTAAGTCCTTTACCACTTTTGGACACTGTGTCCTCTTGTAGTAATAGACAGCACTACTGTGATGTGGTCCCTGAACAAGCAAGGAAGTAGGTCATACCCTCTTGACTGGCTGGCAATGATGGCCTCTGAGCTGGCTGTACAGCATTGTTTGACTCTTCAGGCTGTGTACTTTTGTCAGCAAAACACAGTAGCAGACAGAATGAAGCAGCAATTCACCACAGACTTGACTTCAAATTGAGCGTACTACACTTTTTCAATGCTTTCATCTCTGACTTTTTCAGAACAAATACATTTTCTCATTGAAAAAAAACGCCCATTTTTATAGTCCATACAATAAAACTAGTAACACATTTGCTCGTTAACTAATCATTCAATTTAAAAACAAAACAGAAAAAAAGTAAACACAGGCTTTAATGTTTGTGCTCTCATTTAAACCTGGTTTCTTGTTGGCATTCAATTCAATTTGCCAATGTGTCTGTCTCTGTTCAATACTGTTTTTGAAATCACCACTCCTATAAATCTGGATGAACTTTTTCTAAAATAGAAAAAAGAAACTTCTTGTTGCTAATACATTAAATAGAATATATAAGCGTTATTGCTATGGGTTGGTGGTGCTGCGGTAGCGTTGTCGCCTCACAGACGTTGCCCGTTCGATTATCTGAGCGTCTTCTATGTGGCGACATGCGTGAATGGGCGTTCTTTCGTTGAAGGTTGTGCGTTAGGCCCGGCAAGCCAGCACGTAAAACTCTACTGCCAATCATTAGCAGACCGGAGTTCCGCTGTGGCGACCCCTAACAGGGAAAAGCCGAAAGACAAAAAATTGCTATGGGTTTTTAATGATGCTCTCTGATGCTCTCTCGTAAAGTTCTGGTTGTCATTCCTATATAAAAGGCCAGACGCCCACTGCATGCACTTGTATGTACTATTCCTTCACTTCTACATGTGAAGTGTCCTGGAACTTTCAAAACTGTTTGGATAACTAGATAAAGAAACAAATGGCCCTTCTAATATATACAGACACTATCTGTAAGTTCCACATTTGAACATTCCCTTACTTTTGTTAGTATTTAAACTGATGGGAATGCATTTTGTATTTTCTGTTGTAATAGTTTTAAAAACTGTGCCTGTTTTTATGTACAAAATTAGGAATACTACCAACTGCCTTATAGAATTCACTGTTGCCTTGCCAAATTTTCCAATTCTTCTGTATTATATTTTTAATAAGAGTACTATCAACTTGTCCTTGCTAACCCAGCCACTGAGTATGCACAAGCGAGTGCATTTCTTTGTGCCGGTCCCAAGCCCGGATAAATGGGGAGGGTTACTTCAGGAAGGGCATCCGGTGTAAAACCGCTGCCAAATAACATATGTGGACAACAATACTGATTTCCATACTGGATCGGTCGAGGCCCCGGCTAACAACGACCGCCACCAGTACTGTTAACCAACAGGGTGCTGGTGGAAATTGGGCTATTGTTGGCCAAAGGAGAAGAGGAGGAAGGCATGCCCGAAAGCAGAAAGAGGAGGAAGGTTAGGAGTGCAGTAGTGAGGGTAGGAGCTTTGAATGTTGGCAGTATGACTGGTATAGAGAGAGAGCTAGCTGATATCATGGAGAGAAGGAAGGTTGAATATAGTGTGTGTGCGCGCAAGAGACCAGATGGAAGGGGAGTAAGGCCAGGTGTATAGGAGGTGTGTTCAAATTGTTCCATCATGGTGTGAATGGGAGGAGAAATGAGGTAGGGGTTATTCTGAAGGAACAGTATGCCAAGAGTGTTTTGGAGGTGCAAAGTGTCTGATTAGTGATGTTTATGAAGATGGAAATTGATGGTGTAATGATGAATGTTGTTGGTGCATATGCTCCGCAAATTGGGTGTGTGATGGTTGAGAGAGAAATTTTGGATTGAGTTGGATGAAGTGGTAGTGGTGGGTGTACCCAAGGGTGAGAGACTGATTGTAGCGGATTTCAATGGGCATGTTGGTGAAGGGAACAGAGGGAATGAGAAAGTGATGGGCAGGTATGGTGTTAAGCAAAGGAATGCAGATCAGATGGTAGTGGATTTTGAGAAAAGAATTGACATGGTTGTGGTGAATACGTATTTTAAGAAGAGGGAGGAACATAGGGTGACCTACAAGAGTGGAGGAAGATGCACACAGGTGGATTATATCCTGTGCAGGAGGGCCAGTCTGAAGGAGATTGGAGACTGTAAAGTGGTGACAGGGGAAAGTAGTTAGGCAGCATAGAATGGTGGTCTGTAGGCTGATGTTGGTGATCAAGAAGTGGAGGACAAGTGTGAGAGCAGTGCCAAGGATCAAATGGTGGAAGTTGAAAAAGGGTGATTGTGAGGTGGAGTTCAGGGAAGAGTTGAAACCGGCACTGGGGGGCAGTGAAGAGTTACAGAATAGCTGGGTTAACTACAGCAGGGATGGTAAGGGAGACTGCTAGAAAGGTGCTTGGTGTGATGTCTAGACAGAGGAAGGAGGACAAGGAGACCTGGTTGTTGAATGAGGACACAGGAAAGTATACAGAGAAAGAGGCTGGTGAAGAAGTGGGGATTGTCAGAGAGATGAAAGTAGACAGGAGTATAAGGAGATGAGGAGCATGGCAGAGAGGTGGCAAAGGATAAGGCATATGGAGAGTTATATGAAAGGTTGAACACTAAAGAGGTAGAAAAGGACCTGTACCGATTGGCTAGACAGAGGGACCGAGATAGGAAAGATGTGCAGCAGGTAAGGGTGATGAAGGATAGTGAGGGAAGCATACAAGTGAGGAGAGTCTGTTGAGCAGATGGAAAGAGTACTTTGAGGGGCTGATGAATGAAGGGAATGAGAGAGAGAGAGAGAAGGTTGGATGATGTGGGGTTAGCGAAACAGATTAGCAAGGAGGAAGTACGGACAGCTATGAAGAGGATGAAGAATGGAAAGGCTGTTGGTCCAGATGACATACCAGTGGAAGCATGGAGGTGCTTAGGAGAAATGGCAGCGGAGTTTTTAACCAGATTCTTTAATGAAATCTTGGAAAGTCAGAGGATACCTGAGGAGTGGAGAAAGTGTTTTGATACCTATTTTTAAGAATGAGGGTGATGTGCAGAGTTGTAGTAACTACAGCGGGATAAAACTGATCAGTTACAGCTTGAAGTTATGGGAAAGAGTAGCAGAAGCTAGGTTAAGAAGGAAGGTGGTGATTAGCAATCAGCAGTATGGTGTCATGCCCGGAAAGCGCACTACGGATGCGATGTTTGCTCTGAGTGTGTTGGAGAAATTTAGAGAAGGTCAGAAGGAGCTGCATTGTGTCTTTGTGGACTTGGAGAAAGTATATGATAGGGTGCTAGACATTGTATTGTATGAGGAAGTCAGGAGTGGCAGAGAAGTATGTAAGAGTGGCACAGGATATGTACGAGGGTAGTGTGACAGTGGTGAAGTCTGCAGTGGGAGTGACAGATCTGTTTAAAGTGGAGGTGGGATTATAAGGATCAGCTCTGAGCCCTTTATTTGCAAAGGTGATGGACAGGTTGACAGACAAGATCAGACAGGAGGCCCTATGGACTATGATGTTTTGCAGATGACATTGTGATCTGTAGTGAGAGTAGAGGCCAGATTGAGGAGACCCTGGAGAGGTGGAGATGTGCTGTAGAGAGGAAAGGGATGAAGGTCAGCAGGACTAAGACAGAATGTGTGTGTGAATGAGAGGGAGGATAGAGGAATGGTGAGGATGCAGGGAGTAGATGGCGAAGGTGGATGAGTTTAAGTACTTGGGATCGACAATTCAGAGTAATGGAGTGTGTTGAAGAGAGGTGAAGAAGAGAGTACAGGCCGGGTGGAATTGGTGGAGAAGAGCATCAGGAGTGATTTGTGACAGACTGGTACCAGTAAGAGTGAAAAGGGAAGGTCTGCAAGAGGGTAGTGAGACCAGCTATGTTGTATGGGTTGGAGAGTGTTGGAAGTGGCAGAGTTAAAGATGTTAGGATTTGCACTGGGTGTGACAAGGATGGACAGGATTAGGAATCGGTATATTAGAGGGTCATCTTAAGTTAGACGCTTTGGAGACTAAGCCAGAGAGGCAAGATTGCATTGGTTTGGACATGTGCTGAGTAGGGATGATGGGTATAGTGGGAAAAAGATGCTAAGGATGGAGCTGCCAGATAAGTGGAAAAGAGGAAGGCCTAAGATAAGGTTTATGGATGTGGTAAGAGAGGACAATGCAGGTGGTTGGTGTGACAAGAGCAGTATGCAGAGGACATGAAGAAATGGAAACAGATGATCCGCTGTGGTGACCCCTAACGGGAACAGCCAAAAGAGGAGACTATCAACTGTCCTCTCTAAATTAAATGACAGTTTCCAATTGTTAACAGCAGTACTACTGGAACTGCTACTATTAATGTTTTTCATAAAACCGTGTGCAAGTATTGGAGGATATAATTCTTGTCTTTTAGAACTAATTTCTTGTGCTATTTCATCTAACATTTTTTTCGTAGCCTCTACAAACATGTTAAATTCCAATTCCTTCTTAAATGTAATGTCTTCACTGGTCATCCTGCTTGTGCGGATGAACTGACCTTTTGGAATAATTTTCTTGTAAATGATTACTTTTGCTGTATAAATAACTATTTGTGAATGTGTATACTGCTAAGTGTTTTGTTCACATTTCTGTTCCAGATGAACATCCAAAAAATTAATACAAACCACTGTCACCTCTAATAAATTCTAAAAAAAAATCAGACCTATCATTCAATACATATAGAAAATGTATTAAGTTTCATTACCTTCCACAATACAAAAACAAATCATCCACGAATCGTTTAAGATGCACCTTAAATTCAGTACATATATTTAAGACTATGATCTCCCACCAACCCATTACTTAGTGAATGAGGGGGCAGCAGGAGAACCCATGACTACCCCCTTGATTTGCTTACAATATTTGCCACTAAAAATGGAAAAAAATATCAAATACTTCAATTAATTCACATAAATTCAATTTAGCATTGCTTAAATTAGTGTTCCCAGCAAGAAATTGTCTTGCATATTCTACACCCTCATCATAATAGAAGTGTATAGGGCAGTTACATCAACAATCAACATTTATATGTTTGCTGGGCACAAAAAACAAATTACTCAAATGTTTCATGTTATCTAAAAATTAATCCCATGAATCTTTCACATAAGAATACAACTTTTTGCACAAGAGGATTGAGAACTGAATAAATAACCAATGAAATTCCTTCAGTAACACTATTAGGTGAAGAAACTTTTGGTCTAAAGGGAGGGTTGAACTGACATGTATGTGCTTTCGGTATCCCAAATAGAGTACCGATTTTTGAAAACTATGCATTTTCTTAAAACTTCTGTGAATATCAAACAGGTTAACTGTCTTGTAATAGTATTTTAGCCTCATTAAATAATGAAAACAATAGTTATACCTTTCTTCATTAATACTAATGTTTCCCCCTTATCACTTTTCATAATTCTAATGTTGTGCGCATGTCTTAATTCATTTAGTGCTTTCCTTTCATTGGCATCTAAATTAAAAAAAAAAAATGTGTTGTACTAATTTAACAAGTCCTAATCTCTTCACAAACATTCTCAAAAACTCGCAACGCTGGATTATATACTGATGGTTTAACAAATACAGAAGGCTGATTAGGTATATCTTTTAAAATATAATGCAGATTTAACTTGAGTGTATTTTTTCAACTCACAGTATTGACTATATTCGCCCTCCTAGTAGGAACAACATTCCCAAACTAAGAACGCTCTTGTGCGTTTCATTCGAAACAAAATCAGACAAATTTAAAATGTCAAAGTTACTTGGTAGTTGAATTACATGTCCAATGAAGAGTCCGAAGTCATCTTGAGCCCTCGTTCGCATTGGTTTGGGCTTCAGTAACTTTAAATCCTTCTTGGGGGGTGGGGGGGGTGTATTAATCATTGCTGTTTTTTTTTATTTTGTTCCTGCTGTCCTCTTGCCTGTCATTATCAAAAAAAGAACTGGAAGTGACATTTCCTTGATATAAAATGTTAATGACGGCTTGATTTTTTGTGGCCACCTCTGAAAGTTTTGCGATTGGTTGACTTGTTTTGTCGATCACTTTATTCCCTTGACCTGCAGTTGTAGTGTCCTTGTTCTTATTTGAATACAAAATCAGTATAAGCGATTTTATTTCTGTAAGCCGCAGTATCTGTTAACTTAAATGCCTCTTAAATAGTGTTTCAGTTGTGCACTTGCCTTGCTTCATTTAAAAAGTTTTAAATTGCCTTTACTGTTTAGGGCTACACACTCTCTGTTTTACTGTATTATTGCATTGTTTAGCCTATTTTAAGCAAAAAAAAAAAAAAAAAAACTATTTGCTTATTTCCCGCCTTTTCTAGCTAGTATAATCCAGATCCCAGACTTTGTCTCAGGACTTTATTTTCTGTGTTCAGAGCTATCCAGACCTTGCTGTGTTAGAGGGAAGTCCTACTGCTTACCAGTGGGAGTGGTGAGCATTGTGCTGACTAACACTAGAGGAGTGGTTTCCAGCTCTGAAATTGTAATTTTATTAGCCTTTTTGGGCTGATTTTCTATCCCTTTTAACTTTCTGACTTAAAAACAGATGTTTGTTTTCGCATCGTCCGCGGGACTACAGTTAAACTATATTCCAGGTGCCAGAAAGTCTTCTCTTCAAATTTTCCCTTGGAACTAGCTGGTTTCTCAGTGGTATCACTAAAATCTGAACCCCCTGTGACTAGCACTTGCTCTAGAAGCTGCTGGAAAGCACTAGGAAGCCTTAAACTGATAGAAGCACTCAGCTCTCTTTGTTAATAAGGAGAAATTAATCGTAGGCACTAAACAGCCTGTAATTGCAAAGTACCTTGCAAAGGTAAGGGAAAACAGCTCTTGTACTTTACAAAAAGCACCTAAACAGGCATGTCCAAGGGTCAGCTTCTGGTGATTTTCTCCTGTCAACCTGGTGAATCTGGGCATACTGGAGCAATGCAGCAACTGCCTCATGTACACAGACAGCACTCCTACCACCCAACACTACAACCTGCGAGAGATGCACTTACATAGCCAAACTGGAAGCAAAGCTCTCTCCAGCCAAGATTATGCTAGACAGTTGAGAAGGTTAACACCTGCACTACACCTCAAGCAACACACAGCCCTTCAAAAACCCACACCATCAATACCCACCCATAGCAACACTAAACCCACATATGCGGATGCCCTTAACATTAACCTGCCCAAGTAACAAGGACCTCCGAAGCTGAAACGCAAACAAACACCAGTCACAACCAAAGTGAAACACAGCTCACAACACCAGTGTACCACCCAACAACCCCTAAGGCAAGACAATGTACCCAACACTTTAGTCATAGGTGACTCTATAGTCAGGCGCACTGATGTACCACCTGCCAGGCTGAACAAGGAGAGAATTACAATTAGCTACCTGATGGGTGCCAGGATCCACCACATAACGCATGCACTCAAATCACTCTACAAGTACAAATATAACTGTCATTGTCCATGTTGGAGTGAATGACTTGAGACGTACCTCCCTGGACTACATGAGAAGAGACATGGAAGAGCTCTCTGATCATGTGACCCAGACAGATTTGACCCTAGCCTTAAGTAGCATCCTGCCTTTGCCCAGAATACCACATATAAGGACAAAATGATTGACTTCAACAATTGGCTAAGCTTCTGGTGTCATTCAAAGGGGATCCAGTATCTGTCTGCCTGGGAAGACATGATCAACAAACCACGATGCTTTGCCAGAGATGGTCTGCACCTGTCACCCTTGGGATTCAGGTTACTGGTTAAAGCTTTTGCCACCCCTTTTTTAGGCAAGGTTTAAAGGACAAAACCACCACCGTAACAGATAAAGCATGCAAAATCTGAAGGTAATGCTACTCTACGCTAGAAGTCTAAACCTCAAACACTCTTTCGAGGCACTCCTGAAAATGGAGAACATCTATATCTGTGCAGTAAATGAGACCTGGTTCAAGGCTCCAGAGAGAGACCCCTGCAATACCAGGCTAGAACTCTTACCACACTTCGGCCACTAAACCAAGACCAAAATACTAAAGGTGGAGTGTCCATATTCATACCTCCAGGCTAGTTGCCCAACACAATGCATCTGAAATTCTCCAGGTGCAACTGGCACTAGGTAAGACTGTAATCCAAATTGTAGCTTGCTACAGATCCCCACCATGCCCCAAGATTCTCACTACACCTTTCTAAACATACTGGAAAATTAAGGTACAACCAACCGGCCTAATACTGGGTGATTTCAACTACCCTGCCATTAACTGGGAAAACTACTCGGATACCAACACCTTTTCCCAACAGTTCTTGGAATTCATAAATTCCAATGCCCTGGATCAACTAATCCATTGTCCCAACCAGGGGCTCCAATATCCTAGACATGGTCATTACCAACATGGGAGATGCTCCACACCAGTGATCACACCCTCATCGGTCAGGTCTGACCATAAGCAAATCACCCTCGACATTCACATCCTACCTCCACCCCCCAGTAAGGAAACCTCCGTAAAAAAACTTCTCCAAAGCCACCTTCATGCTACTAGAGTCAGAAGTGACAAACCTCATGACACCCATGCAGATGGGATCTGAAAGTTTGACTGCTGAATCCTACTGTAAGGCACTGTGCGAGTACATCTACTCGTGCATGAATCGTCCCATCCCAAATGGAACCAAGGCTCTCCCCTACAAAAAAAGGAAGTAAATCTGGTGGTCCCTTGCCATAAACTATACACCAGAAGGAAGAAACTGTTGCAGAAAAGAGGAAAATCCCAGGATGCAAAAGACTCCCGTATCAGCCTTAGTAAGAAGCTGAGATAACTCATAAAATCTTCCAAGGCTAGTTACAAAAATAAAATTGCCAAAGATTCCAAAGACAAAACCACAAGGCATTCTATAGTTATGTCAAGAATCTAAATGGCAATGCTCAGATCTGCTCTGAGCTACAACAGAATGGCGTTAAATATACGGATCCCAAGATATTGCCAATATCCTGGCAGATCGATTTAGTGCCAACTTCACCCCCCCAACCCCCTAAAGGGCCCATCTCAATACCAAAAGATTGCCAAATTCCAGTAATCATGGCCACACGGATAGAAACCGTTCTCCCCAAAGCTAAGAATACAGCATCCATGGGACCAGATGGCATCCCGGGCTGTGTACTACATGAACTACAAAATGAACTGGCACCTCATCTAAGTAATGTTTAATCATCTCAGGCTTCGTGCCCACTGAGTAGCGCACAGCTACAGTTATCCCACTCCACAAGGGGGGATTCACCTTGGATCCTGGGAACTACCGTCCCATCAGTCTGACGAGCCTGATCTGCAAGGGCATGGAACGCATTATCATGGAAGTTATAAACAGACATTGGCAACCTTCTCAAACACTGGACCCCACCCAGTTTGGGTTTGTGAAGGGTCGATCTTGTCTCCTGAACCTGATTCTTCGAATCTGTCTCCAGAGCTGTGGATGAGGGTAAGGCGGTCCACACAGCCTATCTGGACCACACCAAGGCTTTGACACCATCCCGCACTCTGGAATCTTAGATAAACTTAGTAAGCTAGGCATAAATCCCTACGTCACTCTGGTTGCCAACTGGCTTACTGACAGAACCCAGATTGTAAAAGTAGCAGACTCCAAATCCAGCTCCAGACAAGTGGAGTACCTCCAGGTTCAGTCCTGGGACCACTATTTTTTGGCATCTACTTCTGTGAAGTACAGGCTAACACTAAGGGACTCTGGCTAACAAAGTTCACAGATGACTGCAAACCGGGAGCCATTATTGAAGCCCCAGATGATGTGGATATTCTACAAAAGGGCTTTATAGAAACAAATGGTTGGTGCCAGAGCCATGGGCTCAAGCTTAATGCCAAGAAATGTATAGTTAACACCTTTGGGGAAAAAACATGCACCCATGAATTACCACATGGGTGGCAGTACACTAAATACCAGAAGTGTAATGAGAGACTAGGGGACACAGGTGGACAGTGGTCTCACCTTTGATAACCACATCGCCACAACAGTCAGAAAATCCTATGTGGCACACCTCATCACCACTAAGGGTTTTTCATCCAGAAAAAAGGAGGTCATTGTCCCACTGTACTCATCCCTCATTAGACCCATTATAGAGTACAACGCCCCGTTTGGTATGTACCTCACAAGATATCTGCAACAGCTGGGAAGGCTGCAGAAATACCTCACTAAAAGAATCACTGGCCTAAAGCAGATGCCCTATGCTGACAGTCTTAAAAACTCTAGCTATACTCTGACATATCGGTTACTCAGAGGCGATCTCTGCTTAACATACAAGGCCATGTCAAACCCCGAGCTGTTGGACATGCTCCATTTAAAGAAATCCCAGTCCCTCAGAGCCACACCCTCCAGGGATCTAATCCTTAAAACAATGAATAAAACATGCTGGAGGGATAGGTTCCTCACCCAGGGACTGCCCATACATGTCAAGCAGAGCACCTCCTTGGCCCACTTCAAAAGGAACATTGACGATTGGATGGGAGATGGGAAATTCACCCTGGGGATCACGTCAGTCGCCCTGCTAGACAGGGGTCCAGGGAAGTAAATATTGTGGGAAGAAATATCCAGGGAATTGTTATGGCTAGGCTTGTATAGGCCCTAGGGCCGATAGCCTAGTACCAGCCTATGTGCTTATGTGAAATAATTGCAGCTTCATGTTCTATTTCTTTGAGGGATTCAATGTAATAGGCATCTTCTAGGAACTGCTGTTCAATAATTAAGATCTCTTCTTTTAAAGCAGTTATTTGTTTAATGTGGTTTATTAACAGTTGTAGTAATTTTAAGGCCTGCTTCATTGAAGAAGTCGACCAAAGTCCCAAAGAAATTCATCTTCAGCATTTACACGATTAGTGCATTTGAAGAAGCGAAGCTCCTTTTAGGACCATTTGCATTTTTATACAAGTCTCTAAATATTTATTCTCCAAATCTAGCCCCTCTGTACTTCAACAGTCTAAATAGTCAATGGAATTTCTATATTTGTTCTCCCTTAAGGAGTTGGCAGCAAATTCAGAGGTACTAAAGGGAATCAAATTGTTGAGCTAAAACTGATTGTGCATTAGTGTAATTAGTATGAATCTTGTATTGCTTTCTGGTAGTTTTATCATCATGATTAACATCAGAACATTTCTGTACCTCTCACCATCACAACCTCATCGTCAGAACTTGGTCTTCGATCATCATTTTGACGCTCAACAGTTACCAATTATTGTAATGTTTTTTTGAATATCCAACATTGTATTCAAACTAAGCAGCATGAAATCTCGATAATTTGAACCTGGAGTAGAATGTAAAATCATCCATTATAGAACCAGATGAATCAAGTGTTGCTTCAGCCATCCGGAAACAAGACAGCAAACCACAATGAAAATTACTTGTACCAGTATAATAACCAAACCACTGGAAATACTGTCCCAACAGAATGAAGCAGCAGTTCACCACAGACTGAATAAAAACTTCAAGTTGAGCATACTACACTTTATTTCAGTGCTTTAGTCTCTTGGACTTCAGAACAAATTCATTTTCTCATTGTAAAAATCACCCATTTTTATAGCCCATACAATAAAACTATTAACACATTTGCTTGTTAACTAATCATTCAGTTGAAAAAACAATTTAAACACAGCCTTCTGTCTTTTAAGAAACATTTGTTTGTGCTCTCGTTTAAACCTGGTTCTCCTGCTGCCACCTCATTCGCTAATATAATAATGGGTTGGTGGGAAATTGTCTTAAACATATGTACTGAATTTAAAGTGCATTATTAAGTGATTCGTGGATTTTTTTTTATTTATTGTGGAAGGTAAGAATGAAACTTGACACATTTCCCAGATGTATTGAATGATGGGTCTGATTTTTTTTTTTTTTTTTTTGTAGAATTTACTAGATGTGATGGTGGTTTGTGTGTTAATTATTTGGATGTCCATCTGGAATGGAAATGTGAACAAAACACTTGTTAGCAGTATACACAGAAAACCTTCATGAATAGTTACTTGTACAGCAAAAGCAACCATCCTATATTCATGAAGAAAAATATTCCAAAAGGTCAGTTCATCCGCGCAAGCTGGGTGACCAGTGAAGACAGTACATTTAAGAAGTAATTGGAATGTATTAACACGTTTGTTTGTAGAGGTTTTGAAAAAAAGTTGTTAGATGAAAAAGCACAAGAAATTAGTTCTAAAAGACAAAAATTGTATCCTCCAATACTTGCACATGGTTTTATGAAAACATTAATAGTAATAGTTCCAATAGTATTGCTGTTAACAACTGGAAGCTGTCTTATAATTTAATTTAGAGATGACTGTTGACAGTAATCTTATTAAAAATATAATACAGAAGAATTGGAAAATTTTGGAAGGCAACAGTGAGTTATATAAGGCAGTTGGCAGTATTCCTAATTTTGTATGTAAAAACAGGCAGAGTCTTAACTTTATTACAACAGGAAAATATAAAATGCATTCCCATCAGTTTAAATACTAACAAAAGTAAGGGGATGTTCAAATGTGGAACTTGCAGATGGTGTCTGTATATATTAGAAGGGGTATTTGTACTTTTTGGATAACTAGATAAAGAAAGTCCCAGTGCACTTCACGTGTAGAAGTGAAGGGATAGTGTGTATATATGTGTATGCAGTGGGTGTCCGGCCTTTTTATGTAGGAATGACCACCAGAACTTTACGAGAGAATCGGTACGCTGTTCGGAAAAGAGACTGCAATAACGTTTTATATAAACATTCTATTATGTGTATTCGCAACAAGTTTTTTTTTTTTTTTTTATTTTAGAAAAAGTTCATCCAGATTTAAGGGGAGGTGATTTCAAAAACGGTATTGAACAGAGACACATTGGCAAATTGAATTGAATGCTAACAAGAAACCAAGTTTAAATGAGAGCGCAACCATTAGATGTTTTTTAAAAGACAGCAGGCTGTGTTTAAATAGTTTTTTTCTGTTTTTAAATTGAATGATTAGTTGAGCAAATGTGTGAATAGTTTTATTGTATGGACTATAAAAGAGTGTTTTTTACAATGAGAAAATGTATTTTTTTCTGAAGAAACCCAAGAGTCGAAAGCATTGAAATAAAGTGTAGTACGCTCAATTTGAAGTTTTTATTCTGTCTGGTGAATTGCTGCTTCATTCTGTTGGATCATTATTTCCAGTGGATGTTTTATTATACTGGTGCAAGTAATTTTCGTTGCAGTAGCAGACTAAGCAGATCCTCAACAGACCTTCTCAAGTAGAAGCTCCATATAGAGTTCTTCCAGGACTTGATCCTTATGAGGAACACCTCGAAGTAGATCCACTTGCCTCCTTTCAAAATGGATAACTGAAAAACTTCTGTTCAAGACATCCTTGCAGTTCTGTTTGGAAGACAGATGCTGCATCATTCCCATGGATGGGAATATTCCTGTATGCATTTCCACCCATTCCAATGATTCCCAAGGTACATCTAAAGATTCAGAGAGCAACTTAAAGATCATTGTGAATAACCCCCTTTTGGCGCGGGTAAAGTTGGTTCTCCCTTTTAATGGAATTGGCCAAGGGCATTTGCCGCAAGCTTTTTCTGTCAGACTGGATCTGCTTATACATTTTGGAAACGAACGGCACACCCCAACTTATAGCAATTGCAACTGATAGCCAGAATGATTTTATTTTTGTTCTAGGCATTTGTTCTATGATTATGTGCAGCAGGTATTTAAGAAATCAAGAAAACCTGCAACTTGAAAATCTTGCATTTTATCAGTGAGAGGGGTTTTCTAGGTGGTGCCCAGCCAGTAACTGAGGTCCTGAAAGGGTTTTGACCCCCCCCCCCTTGTGTTGAAATATTTCTGTGAGCTACTTGGAAATAGTTTGTCATGCTTCTATCGAAGTGAATTTTGTGCCCCTCTCCGCTTGTCTGCCTGTGGATCCCCTCTTTTGTTTCTCTTGTCAGAGTTTGAAAAAAGTGTTTCATGTGCAACCCTTTTAAAAAGCAAACTCCTCCTCCCTGGAATCTTACTCCTCCTCCTTTTTTTATTTTATTTTTTGTTTCTTCTTCCTCCCCTTACCTTATTTTGAACCTGCCTCTTGGGCTGATTTATGGTCCATTACTGTTTTACTCGCTCTGACATCTGCAAGATCTCATGGTAAGCTAACCCTATATGATTATTCATAAAGACAAGGTTGTTGCACACTAATCCATCATTCATGCTTGAAGTTGTTTTTGAACTTGTTTTAACGTCAATCTCCCAGTGTTCTATTTGGATATAAAAAAACAAGTGAAGATTCTACGTACCTTAGATGTACACAGGTAGCTTGGGGACTACCTTGACTGAACAAAGCCCCTAAGGACTGCTGAACAGCTGTTTCTCTCCTATATGGGTGCTAAGAGAGGTCAACTTGTCTCTTAAGCAAACTATTGCATGATAGTTGTCCTTTGTTTTTTGTTACTCCTACCATGGTAAATCTCTTCAAGGCAAGGTTAAGGCTCAGTCGCCTATGCCCTTATCCTCTCCAGTGGTATATTGGAAAGGGATGGACTCTGGAAGCATTCTGGAGACAGCAACCTACTCTTCTGTACATACTTTCTCAAAGCACTGCAAACTGTATACCCTTTCATGGTCCACAGCAGACTTTGCTAGGATCATATTCTCCAGGGCTCCTGGAACCTTATCCTTCCACTTACAAGGTAGGTTAAGTCTTGGGAATCTACCTAAAATGCAACTGAGGCAGTAGGAGTGATGAACAGAGAACAGTCACGCAAGTCGTAATAAACCTGTAACAGCAGAGGTTTGAATTCCATATTGTCTCAGTGGCAGCACCCACCCACCATCCCCCAGATTGTGCATAGGTGAGTTAGGTTTCAACCCCTCTAACTCATTGTTTTGATTTGATTTTTACATGGTTTTATGATTGGCTGTAAAATTACTCTTGCTAGATAACTTTGGCTTCAGGTGCTTTCCTCTCCTTTGTGGAAGTGAAAAAGTCTGAAGACTCACTCCCTGTGATAGCTGAAGGCTTCCCTTTTGGTATGTGCTCAACCAATAGGTCCCCTCAGGAAGCGGGAAGGAGGGGAGTCTGAGCATTTGAAAGCTGGCCAGTACTGGGTTACCTTGCCAAATAACCCTAATGTCTCTAAGGCAGTGAGCAAGTCTTGCGTCTACCGTTAAAAGTAAGTAGGACTTAAGTTAATACTCATCATTTTTGAATGTGTTTGACTCTCTAGATAATACTACTAGTTCTGCTGCCTCTGGAACTGTTTTCAGGAGGTTTGCCTGATTGTGATATCAGAACCTCCAAGATGCTGCTAGAAGTAAATTTGAATTCTCCTTTTAATAGAGATGTAGTTTTTAGATCACCTGCTGTGAAAGTCATCAAAATGTGATGAGAGGAGAAAGCTTATTCAAGGAATCTCGGATTTTTTCAGCCGCCATCTAAATTTTCCAGGGATTTTCTGCTTCCATCTTTATCGTACTTTGGCAAAAAAAAAAAAAAAAAAGTCTTGGCAAAATGCTGACAAGCAGTTGTTTAAAAAGAAACGGAAGAGAGCTTCTAAAATGAATGTAAGAACTTTTCCGAGTAAAGGACAATTAAGTTAGAATGAATAGTTGAGGAATGTTTTCCTCCTAGAAAGTCTGAATTTAAAGTTTTCTGTCTAGCAACTGATCATTTCAGACAAATGGGTCATGAAGGTGATCTACCTAGGCTACAGATGGCAGTGAGAGAAACTTGCTCTTTTCTAGAGGATTCCTACTCGTCCACCAGACAACTTTAAGCTTTCATCCTGTCTTGCATCATGTGCAGTTGCAGGGGGGAATAGAACCTGTTTCTTCTCAGTCAGGGGAAGGATTGTATTCAAGAATGTTGCTGGTGCCAAAGAAAAAAGATTTGGACATCACTTTTGGATCTCTTTCCTGAACCAGTTTGTTATAGTGCCCAACTTCAAATGGCTTTCGATTTGCAACCCGTTTATCCCTTCATCATTTGAGTTTCTAGTGACATTGTATTTAAAAGATCCATGGCATCACATTCCTATTTCTCTAGATTTCAGTCATTTCTGAAGGTTTTGTGCATCTGGATCACATTATCAGTTCTCTGCCATACTCTTTGGCCAATACAGTGCTCCAAGAGTGTTTGCCTCCTTTTGATAGCCCACTGGAGGCAGCAGGGTACCACATTTTTCCATATTTACACAACTTATCATTGGAGTATTTTTTTTTTCCCTCCAAAGTGCTAGGGAATCCATATCAATCTTACCCACTGTCTTGGGAGGTCTCATGCACAGGCAAGGATTCCAAGACCACATTCAAAAGTCTATTTAACTCCCTCTCACAGGATTGTTTTTGCTGGCGTACCTGCTGCATGCCTCAGTATAGATCATTTCCGGAGTTAAGCCACTAAGCCTTCAGTCCCTACGAGGGAATACCAAAGGATTTTGGGTCTTGTGATACTCTTGCAAGATTATACGCAAGAAGGATACAATGGTATCTGAAATCTCTCTAGTTCAGCATCCTCACCCATTGACTTTTTCTTTTTTAAATCCCGATTTATGTGATACGTTTAAAAAAAAAAAAAAAAAAAAATTGTGGTGGAGGCATCAAATTTCTCTGAATGTAGGTCTGTCATTCTGTGCCAAAGCAGTCACATCAGACGTTTTAGACTTTGGGGAACAGCTTCAATGCTTAAAGTACAGATCTTTGAGACAAAAAAAAGTGACTAAAGATGCTAGCTGTTTGTAAATATTTATGTATTTTGTGTGTATTTTTGGGGAAAGTCAGACTGGGACAGAGCCCATTTTCAGTGGAGGCCTGGGTAGAAATGCTCCAGATGCTTGCCTTTGGAATGTGGGAGGAAACTGGAGCACCTGGAGGAAACGTATGTGAATGTAGGTAGGTCATGCAGACTCCACACAGAAGGAACCCCATCTGAGAATTGAACCGGAGAACTTGCTGTGAGGCGACATTAACCACTGCACAAGTGTGCTGCCTGCAAATGCAGTCAACTCAATAAATTATCTGTGGCCTTAGGACCTCTAAGTAATTGGACAACATCACAATGATGTGATACATCAACAAGCTGGTGGAAACCAGATTTTGCCCTCTACACAGACTACCCTTGTTGTTATGGGCTGTAGCTTTACAGCACAGTGTCACTGCAGTCATCTTGCATTCTTAGTTTAAAATTGTGGAATACAAGCTGACAAAAATCTTCTACGGGTCTCCTGGCAAGAGGGCCTAGAGGATGGATATATATATATTTTTTTTCCTTGAACAAGAATATTCCTGTATGCTTTTCCACCCTTTCCATTGATTTGCAGGGTACTTCTGAAGATTCAGGACTCCCCAAAGATCATTGTAGTGACTTTTTTTTTGGCCCAGGCAACGGCTGTGTGTGTGTGTGTTTTATTTATTTATTTATTTATTTTATTTTTGGAATTTAACAAAAGCTTCCACTCTGACTGGGTGGAATCACACAAGATCAGGGGTGTGTGATGCATCCTGTCCCCAAACAATTGCAGCTGACTGCCTGGACAACAGGGTGTTAATGCCTTTTAGGCACCTGTTTTCTGAGGAGACTAAGCAAGTTTTAATGAAGTCAAGAAAGCCTGCTTCTAGAAAGTCATATGTTAGCAAACTGAGAAGGTTTTCTGTTTTGTGCCAAAAGAACCAGGCCTCGTTCAGGGCTGCTGCTGCTTTGGTTTTTACTGTGTGTTACTACCCTATGGTCAGACTTGCTCTTTGGTCAAGGTTAATCTGTGCCATTTCAGCATTTCTCCATGGAACCTCTTTGTGCATTCTCATGTGAAAAATGTTTTTGAAAGAGGTTCTGCATAAGAAACCTCCCAGAAAACCAGTGGTGGCTCCATCCCATTGTATGTGTAGAACAGGGAGTGGATGTCCGTTTTCTTTTCCTAGTACTTTCCTCTTGGGGCTTAGCCTCCCTCTCTGTCAGCATGAAGGCTGTGAAGGGCTTGGCACTGAAACCTGACTTGGTCAGGTCTGCTCAAGCTGCCTGATCATTCCAGCATGGACTGTTAGTGTAAGTTTGTTAGGATAAATGTACTTTGTTTTACCTCCTTTGTGCCAGTGTGTGATGTCCCAAGTGCTGTACTAAATTGTTCCTCCCACCCAAAATTATTCATATTATGTACTTCATTTTTAAGAAAGCTTGGTAAAATGCATTTTTTTCTAACCTAACAAAGTTCAGTGAACTTTTACTTCTGTGATGCTAGCTAGCAATAGGGGTGCTGCTATATATTTTAATTGAAGTGCCCCCACAGTAACCCTATGGTGACATCACCAGGAGATGTAGTGGAACTGTGTGGTCTTGTTCTTAATACAAACTTAAATTCTCTCCTTTTTCTTAAGAGTCTGCATAAACCCCCCCCCCCCCCCACACACACACACTTCTGTGTATATTTTTGTGAATTGCAACATGTCAGCTATTAAGTGCAGTATTGTGTATGTGGTCTGTCAAGATATTGACACACCACAAGTCATTGAATCAGCTGTCTGGTGTTTGCCCTTTCCCTGTGTGATGTTATCTCTGAGTTGGTCTGTATAAAATGAAGGGGGGAGGGCACCTTGCTCCTTAAACAGCATTTAGATGAAAAGCTGATGTGATTAAAAAGTCAATACTATACTAAGGACTTAAGTAAACCACCACTGAGGCCCACTGTAGCTGGAGCAGGGTGGATTACTGAGCCAGCGTCAGTTTGTGGATCATCCTATTAAAAGGGGCCTAGAAAAGGCACAAGCAGTTCTTAAAGACACTAAGATGTTTCTTGAGAAGTTGAGTAGATATATCGGCATGAAAAGGGATAAGAAGAAATATATTATGGTCAGTATGGACATTAAGAATTTATTTACCAGCATCCCTAATGGT